>NW_006159731.1:3525548-3585495 GCF_000334495.1 Tupaia belangeri chinensis
TACTTTGAGAAGACATTCATGGTCTACAGAAGAAAAGAAAGGCTTCACCTAGAGGGCTTGCAGCTGGAAACTTCCACAGCTGACAACTTTGCCTGCTGCTCCCCTGTCCCCACTCCCAGACAGGGAGGGGCACCGAGGCCCATGGCCAGCTTTGCCCCCAGCGGCCCTTCTGGGAAGAGGAAGTCACAAATGCAGCCAAGAAAAGAAAAGAGAGAGCTGAACTTGAGAAGGAAAACACAGGCGGCCTCTCCCAACCCAGAAATTGTAAAGAGGCAGAGGCCTAGAATGCACAGGGTTTGTTTCCATAGTCGTCTGCCAGGGTTGCATTTCTGAATCATTTCTTAACACTTGGCAAAGAAGTTTGGATGTCTAAAATGCCTTTTGTGGCTGAGGAACTGGAAGTATTACATCTGTAAGCAACAATGGATTTTACCCTTTTGTACTATAATCACTTTCACTTAAAAATTTATTTGAGATTTTACAAGGATACTCTTTTTTGCTAAAGTTTTTACATGTTTTTTTTTTTTTTTTTTTTTAAGAGGTTTTTGCTATAGGGCACGTGCGCTCGCCAGACAGACAGAGAGACAGAGAAACAGAAAGCGAGAAATCACCCCCCAGGGGGGATGGCCACGCCACAATCCCTTCTCCTCATTCTCCTCTCAGGATCTTGGGCACGCACGCACACGCGCCCAGTGTGAATTTAAGCCACCGGGTCTGGGACGTGAACCGCGGTTGACCATGTGGGAGTCCAGCGACATAGCCATTTCGCTAACTGCTGGTCTCTACCTGTTTTTTAAATCACCTAACCAAGCTGGTTTCCAGAAAGAATGAAACTTTCTTTAAATTCTTAATATCCTTGATTTTCAGAATTCTTTCATATAATGTTCGTAGGCGATTAGTCTGTGTATTTTCGAATCCTCTCTTGTTGGTGACGAGTTCATGGATGTTTATTAAATCCTAAGTATAATCACCATGCTAGGCCCTGTGGAGAGAGCAAAGGAAGTCCATGCATGAGATTGTGAGCCATCCACTTCACTGTGTAGAATAGAATCTCATGCTGGTTGTTGGACTATGTTTCTTAGACCTATTTACGGCTGACTAAATGCAAGATGAGTGAACATTCAGCAATGCTGTCACCTGTGAAATGAGGATGCAGATCTCTACAGACGTGTAACTGTGTCTGTTTCATAGGGTTGTTGTAACAACGTATTTGGCATGAACTATGGCAGCTTTCAACCACACATATCTATTCTCTTATGGTTCTGGAAGATTCAAGTCAAACTTCAAGGTGTTAGTAGGATTATGTTCCCTCTGCAGGCTCTGAGAGACGGTTCTTCCTTGGTTCTGTTGCAGAAAACCAGACACCGAGGAATAGAAAGTGCACTCGGAGAGATTAGAACTATTTATTATATGGGTGGGCATGGAGGAGTTAATGCTCTAAATCTTCAGCCCCAACTAGGGGTTGGACATGGTCTTTTATGGGGGAATTGGGGAAGAGGAGGTCTTGGAATGAGGAATGGGCTCAGAACCTGCCCAACACGATGTCAAAGGGAGGAGTCAGAGAAGCAGGAAGTCTAATCTAGTCAAGGTACTAATCTATTCAAGGTACTAATCTATTCAAGGTATTCAAGGTTTTCAGGTTACCCTATAGCTCTGGGGAGGGGAATAAGTTTCTGGAGGGACAGAAACTTCAAGCAGCTATCAGCCCTGAGTTGTTCATGAATTTAGGGTCTCTCCACATCAGTTCTTCCTAGCTTCTGGTGTTATGTAGGCAATCTTGGGTGCTTCCTGGTTTGCAGATGCAGCTCTCCAATGGTTGCCTTTATTATTTCATGGCATTCTCCTTATGTGTTGTGTCCACATTTCCCTCATCTTATAAAGACACCAGTCACTAGATTAGGGCCCACCCTAATCCAATATGACTTTATCTCCTAATAAAGTTGTATTGACAGGAGAGCTAGGATCTTTGTGGGATGACACAATTCAACGCAGTACACTGTCTATGTTACATAAAGGGAAAAAAAAAAGTCAGCATTTAAAAGCACAACTACAAATTCTTCAGCCCTCCTTCCATAGAGTGGGGTCTTATCCCCTTCTCTTGCATCTGGTTAGGCTTGTTACTGCTTTAGCACCTATAACATTGACAGGAACGACCCTATGACTTCTAAGACTAGATCATAAGAGGTCATATAATTTCTGTCTTGTTTACTCGTAGAGCCTTGAGCCACTATGTGAAAAGTCCGACTACTCTGAGGTCACCATGTTGTGAGGAAGCCCAAGCCACATGAAAAAGCCACATGGAGGCACGCCAGTCAACAATCCCAGGTGAGCTCAGAATTCTAATTAACTCAACCCACCTGCCAGCCAAGTGAGTGTAGAAAGAAACCTCCAGATTTTTCAGATCTCAGATATTCTAGTCATTCCCAGCCACTTCATTTTCCTAGATGAAGCCCCCAACTTCATGGAGCCAAAACAAGGCATGTTTACTGTGCCCCACCCAAACTTCTCACCCACAGTATTCACAGGATATAGTAAAATCATTGCTCTTTTATATATTTAAGTTGGTTTTGTGTGTCAATAGATAATGGATCAAAGGATCATAAAACATCCCAAATAGTAAAGTCACATTTTTTAAAAGTAAGAATATATGTGCATACACAGGAAAGGCCTAGAAAATGTGACCCCCCCAAACTGTTAATAGTGATTATTTTACACCTTTCTGTGTTTTATGAATTTTTTATATTGAGCTCATATTATTTAAATAATCAGGAAAACAAAAACAAAAGCATTTTCATTTGAGAAAAAAGATACCACTGAAATATGGTGATTGCAGTTCCAGCCATGAGGAAGGGTTCTTAATAATTGTTGGAGGCCTCTCTGTCCTATAACCATAATCAACATGCAAATGATTTTGCAACCAAAGCTCGTTTTAGCTACGTAAGTCCCCCAGGGCTCAGAAAGCTGAATCTAGTGTCGTCAGGGCTAGAAGCAGCAGTGACTGAAAAAGAGGCATCGTCTTGGGTACTGTCCTCCTTTGAGCAGCCCAGAGCTCAGGCACCACCCCTTCCTTCAGAAATAGGGGAGGGCAGTGGTTGTGAACAGCGTGGGGAGGGGAGAAGGTAGGAAGGGCTTGAGCTTCCCCACAGCTGGGCCCACAGAACTGGGCATGTGTGCTGCCCGTGTTATTTCTACCAACACTAACGAAGCTCCTAACATAAAGTGTGTCACTGGAGCACATCTTTTCCTTCAGAGACACAGCATTCAAAGGTTAATAAAACAGCCTGCCAAGAGCACAAACACAAATTTTGGCAAGACAAATGAGGCCTTGGCCCTCTTAAGGGTCACACTTTAGAAAGCGAGGGAAAGCAGAGAGAAGCAAAAGGCCACAACTGAAAAGAACAGGCCTTGTGACTTCCACAAAAAAAAAAAAAAAAAAGTGTTCGAATGGAGCCAAGAGTGAGTTAAGCATTATATGTGTGGTTTCTAAGGAAACTTTCAAAGCAAATAGAGCATCAGTGAGGAAGGCCTTCATTAATGGAGTAGAAGTCCCCAAATCCAGGGACCGACACTTTCTCTTCCAGCAGCAATTTCCCGATTCTACAGAATATTCCAAACCAGGGAGCCCAGGAGCATCAGCACCCCCGTTTTCTTCAGAGAGGTGGAGGGAGTCCCCAGAGACAGGGCTAAAGGCTGGTGTCAAGGCGCTCTGAGCAATGCTGATGCAATGTGAGAGGCTTTCCGAGTACCCTCCAGGGCATTATCCCTCCAGTTACATCACACTCCAGTTCTGCTAACTTGGAATCTTGTCTGTACCCACTTGCCAATCAGCAGTAAACTCCAGTTGCTTAGAGTCAAGTACTTACGCGGGTCTAGTTTCTACAAGGAGGGTTAAGATATGCGGTAAAAATCAAGGCAATTCCTTCCAACTCCAGGTTTTTTTTTTTTTTTTTTTCCTTCCCACCTGATGTTTCTGTAGGAAAAAATGAAACATCCTCAATTTCTAGGTCTGAACCTCCTGAATTTTTTTTTTCCTGACTTTTACATTGATAGTATACCCTCTGCTTATTCCAGTCCCCTTTGACTGGCCTTCACTGTGTATAGACCAACAGGATCCTCTCCACTCCATCACTCACTAACCTTTCCTGGGCTAGAAAGATCTCACACTAACCCATTTGTCCATGATCTTCATCCTCAGATGAAATTCCACGGCACATCATCCCTCCCATTGTCTCCTCCCTCCTTCACACACACACACACATACACACACTTGAGTTCTTGCCTCTGCTCCAAATAGCTACATTGAATTTTAAGGGCAAAATCATCTTTGCTCCCAAGTTTGCAAAATTTTATTGTAATAGCAGAAATGTAATAAATCTAAGGAAAGAATGTGGAGTGAATTACATCCTCAAATCCCACAAGGCAGCTAGAAAAGCAAAATGCAACTAGTCCATGCAAATGCTGACATGGAAGGTGTGGTCCAGCCAATGCGCTTCAGTAAACGTCATTGAAGTTCAATAAACGTCAGTTGTTTCTGATCATAAAGCCCAAAGGTAAGACCTTCCCTCTAGTGGAGAAGCAGTATTAGATTTGGAATGCTTCTAGTCCCGTGGGCAAGAGCAGCATGGTGGAGACAGTCAGCCAGCCATCAGCGCTGGTTCTTTTGTCCCCCACAGTAACGAGTCCCTAGCTGGAGGACCTGTGGTGACGCTTGTTGCCAGGTGTCTCCATGGCGAGGTGTGGCTGTGTGCCTAGGTCCTCAACTGAATTGAGAGTTAGATCCCACTTCCCTAGTCCTCAACACATACACGCCTCCACAATCTCCACTCGTCACAACCCAGGGACCCAAATTCAATCTCTAAATGAACACGATAGCCTATGACAGAGGTGGAAAGCACTTTCCATTTCTTGAGTGACAACATGGAGCACTGAAGCTCACTAATCCACCTGGACCACTATATGAAGCAGTAATAAATTTCTGCGTTCATTATGTTACTGTATTATGGGATCTCCTTGTCAGGATAAGAAGCTAAGCTGCTGTGACAAGGACCCCTATGTTTACTGCATACAGCCTGCTGCAGCTACTTTGTCCTCAGCAACTGGAGCAGAAGCAGTGACAATCAAGATGCCCTGTACTGGCTGGCATTTAATCATTAATTGCTTTATGTTTATTATTTCACTCCACACGCTATCTTATGAGATAACTTCAGTATTTTTTTTTTGAAGAGGTTTTTGTTACAGGGCATGAGCGCTCGCCAGAAAGACAGAAAGCGAGAAATCACACCCAGAGGGGATGGCCACACTGCAATCCCTTCTCCTCCATTCTCTCGGGATCTTGGGCATGCACATACGCGTGCCTGGCGTGAGTTTAAGCCACCCGGTCCAGGACTCAAACTGCGGTCGACTACATGGGAGTCCAGCAACATAGCCATTATGCCAGCTGCTGGTCCTGACTTCAGTATTTTTTCAAGAATTATTTTATTTAACCATACTTATTATTAATACTTTTTAATTTGACCAGATAGAAAGAGAGTGAAAGTAAGAGAGCAAGCTTTGGAGTCTGGGGCTCGAACTACAGTCATCCATGTGGGAGTCCAGTGCCTTAACCACCACACCACCGACCACTCCCAGTAACTTCAATATTCTTCCTTTATTGATGAGAAAACCAACTCCAAGACGTTCAACAACTTATTCTATACCACAGTAATCAACAGAGTTAGGATTTGAATTTAGGTATGTTGGATTCTAAGTCTGTCTTAAACACAACTATTTGAAAATCAGCCTAGTGAGAGTGAATTTGAGGATGGAGAAAACCATTCCAGTCTATGGCCATTATTCCTTTGTTCACATTGTACCCATGGATGCTTTGAATTTGGCAATAAGACTGTGTCCAGGAATTGCAGGGGCTGACCAAAACCAGGTCTCCGACTCTGAAGGGCAGGCCCAGACAGTAGATTTACCCAGTGAAGAGGGCTACATGGTAAGCATTTTTCAAGAGAAGCCTTCTAGGCTTTTCCTGGGCACTATGCACACTTTTGCTTTGCCAGGTGTGAATGAGAAAGAATCAGTGGTTCTTTTCCCCAAATGAGAACATGTTCATTGATTTGTTTTGTTTTGTTTTTTAGAGGTTTCTGCCTTAGGGTACATGCACTCACCAGAGAAAGAGACAGAGACAGACACAGAGACAGAGACACTGAGAGGGAAAGTGAGAAATCATTCCCCCTAAGGGGGATGGCCATGCTACAATCCCTTCTCTTCCATTCTCCTCCTGGGACCTTGGGCATGCATGCACATGCACTCAGTATGACTTTCAAGCCCAGTCCAGGACTCGAACTGTAGTTGGCCATGTGGGAGTCCAGTGATGTAACTGCCACACATCTGCTCTCTCGTTAGTTTTGATAATAAAAATATGGCTCATTTGATGAACATAATTGCAAAGATTGAATTATATAAAGCTAAAAGTACAAATCCACCCCTTCCTTTCCCAATCCTAACTTCTTTCACATCACTGCTGAGAAACTTAAGTCCCTATTGTTAATTGTCTGGAGTATGATCCAACAGGCCCCTCTTCAATAGAGATGTAAAGTTTTATATACACAATGTAAACAATACCATAGACACCTATGAACATGAAAATATACACTCTACCTTTTTAAAAATTTGCTTTCTAGTATTCCAATTTCTGTATGTACCATCCTTTTCATCATGACATGCTTTAAAACAATCATGCGAAAATAAACAACTATCTTTATTCTAACAATTTAGGAAGTTAACCTATAGGAATATTTGTGCAAAAGTGCAAGAGGGTATGTAAATTTAAATCTGTATTGAAATTTGCAAATTGCCCTCCAAAAAACCCCTATCAATTTATATTTTCATGAACAGTGCCTAATTTTTCTATGTCTATACACCATTATCAATACCAGTTATTGATAATTTTTAAATTTTGACAGATTTAACAGTTGAACATTCATTATTTTAGTAGATGTTTCTTTCATAGTTATTGAAGATGATTGCCTTTTATCATATTTACTCATCTTTTATACTTCTTCGGTAGAGTTGTCATATGTGCATATGTGACATGTTGGCATATCCTTTACCCGATTTTGAGTTGTCATTTTTTAAATTGTCGGTCATTTATAAATAAAAAGGTCATCAATAATATATTGTAAATACTTTTTCGAAGTCTCTCATTTCTTTCAAGTTTAAAATTTAAAATTTTCAAGTTTAAAATTTTTTAATTATTTTATTTATTATTATTATAATTTCTTAATTTGCTGTATGTCATAAATACTGACCAGAGAGACAGAGAAAGAGAGAGGGAAAGTGAAGCAAGCCACCAGGTCTGGAACTCAGACCACAGTCAGCCATGTGGGAGTCTGGTGCATTAAACACCATGCCACCTGCTGGACCCTCAAGTTTAAAATTTTAATGTTTAGACATTTAAGGCAATCAAACCTTTACTTTGAGAGTTCTTCTATTATTTTCTTCTTAGAAATAAGAACTTTTCTTAATTTTATTTATTAACTATTATTTTTATTATTTGCTTATTATTATTATTTGCTGTAGGCACTCACCAGAGATGAGGGGGGGAGAGTGAGAAAGCAAGCAACCAGGTCTGGGACTTGAACTATGGTCAGTCATGTGGGAGTCCAGCATCTCAATCTTCACACCACCTACTGTCCCCCCATTGGTTCTTTTAGTCCTGCCCCACTATCATACTGTTTTAATTATTGTAATTTTATTCTGTGGCTTCGTATCTGGAAAGCAGAAGGTAAATTCCCTTTGTCACTCTTCTTCTCTGGATTAGTATATTTACATCTCTCAACACGTAATAGCATTTTTGGGGGTAATTTCCTTAAAAAGTTTACAGTTTTTACTTATCATTTAGTCTTAAGTTTAGAGATTAAGAAAAAAAAAATTTTTTTGAGAGGTTTTTGCCATAGGGTGCGTGCGCTCGCCAGACAGACAGAGAGAGACAGAGAGACAGAAAGCAAGAAATCACCCCCTAGGGGGGATGGCCACGCCGCAATCCCTTCTCCTCCATTCTCCTCTTGGGATCTTGGGCACGCACGCACACACGCCCAGCGTGAGTTTTAAGCCACCGGATCCGGGATGCGAACCGCGGTCGACTACGTGGGAGTCCAGTGACATAGCCATTACGCTAATTGCTGGTCCCAAGGTTAAAGAAATTTTATGCCTTTTTATTTATTTATTTACCTTAATTTGCTAGCGTGTGTGTGCACTCACTGGAGAGAGAGAAAGCAAGAAAGCACCCCATGAGGGGGGGTTGGTCTAGCCACAATCTCTCCTCCTCCATTTCTGCTTCCAGGATTTGGGGCACACACACACGTGTCCAGTCTGTTTCTCAAGCCACCAGGTCCGGGACTCAACTGTGTGGTAGGCCATGTGGCATATGGTAGCCTTAACCACCACGCCACTGGCTGGCCCTATGTCTTTTTAAATGTTGAGTTTGGTTTTTTAAAGTATTCTGTTTTTCTATTTACTCATTTCCTTTATGTTCTTATAAAATTTCATAGCTTATTTTATGTGTTTAATGCTTCTTATGGAATTCACTCCAAGTATTTAAGTTTTGCTACTACTGTGAATGGTGGCTTTTATTCCCCCTTGATGTTTTATAACTATTATTTACATATAAAAAGGCTGAGTTGAATTTCTCTCATCATAGTTTTATTTTTTCTCCCCCAATTACAACTTTTTAAGTACAACTTCCTAGAACACAGTTGGAAACTGCTACAGAGTTCCAGAAACCAATCATTTGAGTAATTATTACTAGAATTTAGGTGATAGTATATCATTTTTTAAAAAATCTCCTTTATTTCTTCCATGAGCATGAGAGACAGAAAAAGAGAGAGAGAGAAAGAGAGATTAAAGACTCCAACACGATGCCATGATCCACTTCCAGCCTTCAGACAGCCCTGCATCATCGACTCACACATGCCTGGCATGCTTGGGGAGGTCTCCAGACTTGAACCTGTAACCTTCCCAGATGGGACTGCCTTGCATGGTGTAACATTTTACTACTGCAACATTGTCTGGTCCCAATAAGTTTTATAAAAAAATATTAATTCATAGTAGTGAAGTCTGCTTTATTTTGCAAATTGACCTATTACATTTTAAGTTTTCCTCATCTACAAACAGCTGATTTTTTTATTGTAGAGTACACCATCTATTTTCATAGCATGAACACATTAGAGTCTACTGATGGAGTTGCATGCCTCTCCCACAACTGAACACATTCCAATATGTTGTTACACATTGAAATTTTGCATCTAGAAAAGTAGAGGCTTAATGCATTTATGCTTTTAAGTAGGTGAGGTCTTTATGACTCTATTCACCAAAATAAATCATAATTCATTGTGTCTATTTTATAACTATAGAACCTCTAGATCAGAGATGCTATATTTATTTTGATTAAAAATCTAGAAGGATATCAGTATAGCATGTACAGTTACTCTCGTTTGTGTAAAAAGGAGGAACACATTCCTATGTGGGCTTATATATACACAACATTTCTCTACCATGACCTACAAAACTTGCTATCAGTGCTAGTCTCTTGGAGGAGATTGTAGGATACAGTCGAATAGGAGGCTTAACTTTCTACCATGTACTCTTACATACTCTGAACATGCTATCACATGGAAGAATTGTGTTAGTAAGCTTCTATGCTGGGAAAATACTGAAAAACTAGTATTCAAGGCCAGCAGTAGTGTGATGAAAATGAGATAGGCATTTAAAAATTTTACGAATAGCAAATATAGCTGTTCTAACTATATTTGACATCAAAGAAGCCTTAAATTACTCTATCTAAATCTGATTCTTTCTATAGGATGAACTTCTAAGAGCAGAATTACTGTGTGTGCCAAGCAAAATACGGTCCCCCACGACCTAACTCCTAAGACCTGCGAACACGTTATGTTACATGGCAAGGGAGGAATGAGGTTACACAGAACAGGCTTCCTTATCCCGTGATTTATGATGAGGAGATTATCTTAGATGACCCATAGACCCAATGTACCCACCAGGGTCCTTTTAGGAAGCAAAGGGGAACATTTATGAAATAAAAATGGGTGGAGGAAATGTTTTCAGGAAAATTTGGTTTACCTCTTTGACTACTGAGTTGACCATAAAGCCATCTAAATAGACACTTACAACTGATTAAAAGTAAATGTTTCAGAGGTCACTCCTTTGGCAGGGGCTACTAAATTTCCAGCCTGGTCCTCTCATGGAGAGCATAGATGTAGGTCCCACTATCTCTCCCTAAGGGGCTGGCTCAGGGCGCTTTCACATCCATGACAGTCACTCAGTGCCATGGCTTTCCTTTGGGATAGGCCATGACGGATTCAATTGCCTACGTGGGAATACAAGTTTAGTGTTCTTATCATTGTCCTACACTGCACGGGGCATCTTCAAGGTGCCAAGCAAAGCCATTTAGTTTATAATGACAGCCTCCTTTTTAATTAGTTTTAAAACTTCCATACTATTATGAGTCAGGACTTACTTATTCCAAATCTCCAGCAAGTCTGTGGGCTGGAAATATATTCACCAGAATGCGGGTAGTAGGTAAACCATGACTTCCCTCGAATCCCAGTGTAGCATGTTGTGTTACTCGTTCTTTTTCTACATCAACAACTTGTAGTCTTCAGGAAGAAATAATCACTCAAGTACATGAACTTTAAGGGACCTAAATATGAACCCCAATAGGAAGTGATTTTCCTTTCATTCCCAGATTCTACACACACAAGTAAAGGAAGTAAGACTATTAATTTAGTCAGAATTAGCGATAAGGACCAAGCAGGAAATGACTTTTTGTATGATGTCATCTAAGGGCCCATGTCAGAGAAGGAATAGGTGGGGCATGTCCTTTGTCCACAATCGCTTTCAGATCTTTCTCAGCCTTCTGAATACAAAAATGGTTTAGACAGGGGCTAATTTAAGTTACCTCAAGATGTGTTGTACTGGTCTATGTGACTGTGGTTTTATATTACTGTAAAATTGAGAGAAATAAAGAATGAGAAAGGAATTAAATGATACAGGGGAGCAGGGAGGAAGAAACAAAAATCCTGGGACCAGCAGATGGCCTAATGGTTATGTCGCTGGACTCCCACATAGTCTACTGTGGTTCGAGTTCCAGACCCAGTCCCTTGAAACTCACACTGGGCAGGTGTGCATGTGTGCTCAAAATCCCAAGAGGAGACTGGAGGAGAAGGGATTGCAACATGGCCATCCCCCCTGGGGGGGAGCTGATTTCTCACTTTCTGTCTCTCTGGCAAGTGCACACACTCTGTAGCAAAAACCTCTATAAAAAAAGAAAGACAGCAAAACAAAGAAATGAAGGAAGGAAAAAAGGAAGGAAGGAAGGAAGGAAGGAAAAAAGGAAGGAAGGAAGGAAAAGAAGGAATGAAGGAAGGAAGGAAAAGAAAGAAGGAAGAGAGAAGAAAGAAAAAGAAAAACCCTAATTATTTAGTAAGATAAACTTTATCCAAAGAAGACAGTGATTGTCCATAGGAATTCCATCCTCTAGTTAAGTAAATGTGTCCTTATGTCCTTTTTATTTGAACTTCTCTACTATAGAGAATATCTGGGGTGATGTTCACAGGGCAAATGACTTTGCCTCATTTACGCCCCTTTATAATTATAAGGTATGAGGACACAGGAGGCATGAGGAGAAAGATAAATTGGGTCAAATCTCCATTTATGTAACTGCACAAGTTACAGATTCTTTTTCACCTGTAAAGTAGGTCAATTACTACTTACCTCATCAGACTGTCAGAATGACTAAATAAGACATGCGTGGAAGTATCCAACATTTGGCACTCAGGAGCTGTTTGCGATAACTTTGTCTCATGAATTGGTTAGAAGATAACCTTTTTTTTTTTTAGATTTTAATAAATCGTGGCAAAGTATACATAAAATCTGCCATCTCAAACATTCCTAAGTATACAGTTTAGTAATACTAAGTACACTTACACTGCTGTACAACCAACCCTCTAAATTTCATGTCACCAAGTCGAAACTGAAAATCTATACCCATATTAAGCAACCTCCATTCTCCCCTCCCTCCGGTCCCTAGAGACTACCATTCTATCGGGTCATTGGGAAAGCCATGAGGCAGTTTTGCATATTAAAACATGGAAAATACTTCATGACTTCCCAATGACTCAATGCTTTCTGTCTCTGAATTTAACTACTCAAGATACCTCAGGTGAGTGGAATCATACAGTATTTGTCTTGTTTGTGATTAGCTTATTTCAGAACATTGAGTTTTTAGATTACTCTTTGAGGCTGGACAGATTTTGTACTCAGACAAACGTTTTGTAAACTGTATGTCATGTTGCTACCTATTACATAATTATCTAGTTACTTAGCAAAAAAGCCTGAATTAAAAAAAAATGTAAAGCTTATTATCCCTTTATAATAAACTGAATCATCTAAGTTGGAATGGATGGATTTTACGTAAGTACCAGTCAATTCTCATGTATCTTATTCCTTATACAGCTTTGTAAATTTCTGGATGTCAGGTGATGTGTGGCATTCGTTAAGTGAATAATAAAAACTTACGGATTGATTGATAAAGGAATGAATTAATGGATTCAGATCCTATTTTATGAATTGGTAGCAAGAAAATGTTCATCATAAGGTATTTTTTCCCCCAGATTCTGTGCCCCATCTTTATTCATCAACTGATGGTACTTAGAGAATGTAAAATGATTTAAATATTAACCTAAGCAAAATTCAGTTTGAAAGATAAAGCATATGAAAAATACCACGTGAATATTTTTGAAACAAACAAAATTGACTTTGGGATCACAGATACTTCTGTGCCCCATCAGCGACTTAATGTAAATAGACATGTCAAAACCGTTTTCATATTTTGAAGTAAAAATTTCTTATTTTCCCCTAATTTATTTTTAACAGGGGGATTCACAAAGATGTAAACATTAAAACATTAAAATACTCAGGACTGGTCAAGGTGAGGGGAACAGAGGCTTACATATAGTAAAGGTGGAAATCTTTAGATTTCCTTTATGAGGATAACTGAAACTTTTTGTGTAGGCCTTCCGAAGGTGCAAATTCAATTCCAGTTAATGTAATCTACAGAGACCATCAGATAAGTGTTCAAATGCTTATGACTATGATAAGCTGATGAGTAGCCTCCCAAAGACGTCCACATCGTACTCCAGAACCTGAGAACTGGTAATAAGCTGTTCGTGGCACAGGGAGATTAAAGTCACACATGGAATGAAGGTTGCTGCTAATCAGCTGACCTAGATTTAAGAGACTCCTAGATTGTACCAGATGGGCCCAATATAATCCCAAGAATCCTTTAAATGTGGCAAGCAGAGTCTGTCTTAATAATTTGATGTGGGAGTGGCCAACAAGTGGCATAATGGTTAACATGCTTGACTCCCACACCGTCAACCGCAGTTTTTGAGTCCTGGACCCAATATCTTGAAACTCATGCCAGGCGCATGTGTGTGCATGTCCAAAAGCCCGAGAGGAGAATCGAGGAGAAGGGACTGTGGCGTGGCCATCTCCCCTGAGGGGTGTGATTTCTCACTTTCTGTCTGTCTCTGTCTGGTAAGCACACGCACCCTATAGCAAAAAATCTCTAAAAACAATAATAATAATTTGATATGGGAAAGACTCAGCCAGCTTTTGCTGGCTTTAAAGATGGAAGGTGGGGTGGGGTGGGTGTGAGAAGGAGACAGAGGGGGAGATGGACAGCACTACAATAGTAAATTGTGATTCTCTACAAGGCTGATCCACATGGCAAGGTTCCTGGCTTCTGAGTTTGTGTTCAAAGACCTCCCTAAGTGTGCTGGGATGCACGTACCAGTGATCCAGGGCTGCGTGAGGCTGGGCGTGGACTGCAAAACCAAGACCCTGTTGTGTGAGCTGCAAATATACGCTACACTGAGACTATATATCTCTGAGTCACCCGATCCTAATTTCCTTTTCACAATAAATCTATAAATATGCCACAGAGGCATTGCATTAAACACTGACAAATAAAAAGAAATGAAGTCCACTGACTAGAGGAAAAAAGGAGCAGACAAAAGAATTACACTAAGTGTAACAAATGTCAAGATAGAGGACAGCCTTGGGACCTTGGGAAGCCTGAAAGGACAACTCCTGAAGGTGGTCTGGGAAGATGAGACAGGCACAGTGGCCAGGAGGAGGTAATGCCTGAATGGTCCCAAAGGACAAGGATTCAACCAGACAAAGAAGACCCGGAAGGACCACCAGTGGGGGAAGCAGCTTACAAAAGGCTGTCAGCGTGATGTTCAATACGGTGTATGGGTGGTGTGGCATTTGAGAAGTCCAGTAAACTCTGAAATGCTATGCAAAGCACTTCTACATAATTACTTTTTAAAAAGAAGTTGTCTGAACCTCAGTTTCTCCACCTTTCTAACAGGAGAATCATAAACGCTTCCTTTTAGGGAGGATTAGGGATCTGTCCCAGAGTCTCAGGGCCAGACAAGACCCAGCTCCTGCAAGTCCCTGCCCTATACCCTTTTCTCCAGACCAAGGCTGCTCCCCAGAACGGCTCCTCTGCCCCAAGCAGACCAGGGCTAGCTCTGGTTTTTAAAAGCCTCGATGCATTAAAGAATGAAAAACATTTTGTGGTGTACTTTAATCACTTATATCTAACAAATCATCACTTTTGGCACATACATACAGAATACAGTGAGAGATAAATGTGCTATTCAGAGTGCACCACAGACCAAAACTATATTAATTCACAGTTCATTACGGGCCGTGTGTTCTGGTAACGGAACAGGGCGTTACATTTACATAATGGACGTTTTCTTCTTTCACTCCTCCCTTCACAGACTCTCTGTGATTCTCTGTAAGGCCTCATTTAGAGAGTACCTTGGTTAAAGAGAAGCCTAAACAGCCTGCAGTGCTAGACCCTGTTTCTATCTACTTGAAGAAAGAAAGCAAAATTGTACATAGCATCGTCTGGGGAGCTTTCAATACACAGTGAAGCTGGGCCTGCCCTCTACATTCTGATGCAGTTGGTCTGGGGAGGGGCCCGGCCATCATGTTCTACAAACTTCCCAAGTGACACCAGTGTAAAGCCGGGGCCCAGAAACACCCGAGTCAAGTAGGAGAGACTGAGAAGACTCCAAGTTTTCTTCCCTTTTTAGAGAAATAAAACAAAACAAAACAAAAAACCCATGAATATAGGGCATGTGTGCTCACCAGAGAGACAGAAAGAAAATGAGAAAGCACCTGCCAAGGGGGATGACCACGCTGCAATCCCTTCTCTTCCATTCTTTTCTAAGGATCTTGGGCAAGCACGCACACGCGCCTGGCATGAGTTTCAAGCCACTGGGTCTGGTACTTGAGCCACAGTGGGCCACATGGGAGTCCAGCCCCTCAACCACTATGCCAGCTACTGGCCCCCTTCCAAGTTCTCTCGAGTCATTTGCAGATGCTTGTTAAAAGACAAACAATGGTGGAAACAGATGAGCAAATGGGAACAAAAAGAAGGTGCCACAGAAGCCTCACCAGGGCCAGGCTGGACGAGGCGGACAAGCCCTGGCAACAGGCGAGAGCAGAGTTCAGGGGGGAGGGGCTGAGCCACGAAGAGCAATGAACCAAATGATCACAACCGGGGTGGGAGGGAATCCAAAAGAGCTGGGAACAGCCTGTTAATGTCCGCTGACTCAGTCCGCAGGTGTCATGTGGCAGCAGCCTGACCGGCAGTTACGAGGCCTCCCCACAGGAGAGGCGAAGTGCTGGGCCTCGACCCCCATTGTTGGAGAGGCCAGAACTATCAGAAGGAGACTCTGTGGACACCCAGGCAGTCCTAGCTGCACCGAGAGACGAGCATCTCAGGCCACAACAGGCTGGCCAAGCTTCTGCTGACAGAGATACATGCACCCAGAAACTTCGAAGGCAGTTTGCTCTGACCTTTAGTCAGGTTATTATTCCTAGGACTGTGGTGAGACGGCCGCAAGAGCTTACAAATAAAGTAAGATTTTCTGAGAGCCACCTTATCAAATCAGTACTTCATAGGGCCTAAGAGTCACTCTACAGAGAATAAACGACTCTTGAATCAGGACAAGATAAGTGTTAAACTCTAAAGGAAGAGGTTATCAGTCAAAAGGTGGTGGCTTCCCGCCAAGTGAACACAGTACAGAGGGAACCGTTCCTACCTTGGTCAAGAGACTCAGCCGGATGGTCCTCAGCACCTACTGCACCTGGCACCACTGTGTGTGGGCTGTCATCACGTCTGGACTGTCACAAAGCCTCCCAAATTGTGTCTCTGCTTCTGCCTTTGTCCACCCTCACAGAGCAGCCAAATCATGTTCTTTCCTTTCAAACCCCACCTCACTCCAAGCCCTCATTTATAAAGCCTACATGGCCCTCTGTGATCTGGACCCTCCCCTACTCACCTCTGCGCTTGTCTCCTACTCAGCCTGGTGTACCACCATCACCCAGCCACACTGCCCCTGCTGTGAGTCTCGCATCTCTGTATGCTCCTGCCTCAGGCCTTTGCACCTGCTGTCGCCGAGCTGGAGTGTTTTTCTCTGGGCTACTCACATGGCTCACTCAAGCCCTTCGGATCATTACTTCAGGTGGGAGGCCTGCCCTGACCACCTTATTTAAAACAACAATCTCCCCAACTCACTTTTTCTTCTCAGCATTTATCATCTGCTACGTATCATCTATCTCACCAGTATATTCAATGATGATGCCTTTTCTCCCAACTACAATGTAAATTCTTTTTATTTTCTTCCATGAGCAAGAAAGACAGCACCCCCAATGGAGTCTTGATGCCACGATCCACCCCCAGTTCAGCCAGCCCTGGTTCCTGGGCACTCACATCCTCTGTGTACTCACTCAGGGAGGTCTCCGGTATGAACTTGGAGCCTTCCCATGTGGGTCAGCCTCACTGAGCGGGGCATCTTACCACTGTGACACTATCTGGTCCCTGAGAACATAAAATCTTGCTGACTCTGGTCACTGCAGGATCCCCAGTGCCTAGAACACAAGAGGCATCCCATCACTATCTGTCAGATGAGTGAAGGGAACCCATCAACCCGTGTCCAGGATCTCCACTGTGCCAAGAGCTTCGACAAACTTTTGACCCTACATGACCAAGTGCGTGTCGGTACCAGGGTAACGACCTTCCCACAGCAGCCTTTGGTGAGGATGACTTGGTTCACGGTTTGTCCATGGCAGAGAACCAGCTAGACAGAAATCTGGTCTTGGTGCACATTTCTGTATTCAGGGAGTAAAGGAACCAGCAGGGCGAGTTACTACTTTTCCATCCTATTCAGGGTTTCAGACGCCCAAAGCTTCGATGAGGACGCGTTCCCTGGTGCTGACCTCCTTGAAAGTCCCCGGCCGCCCACTCAGAGGCCAGCATTCCTCGTGGTTCCCAGAACTCAGCTTGCGCCTTTCTCCCCAGCCCTGCTAGTCATGTTTAGGGAGAACGGACAGCAGCAAGTCGGTGTCCCCAGTTTTGCCAGTCGAAAATGACAGCCATACACCAACGGCTGGAGGGAGTGCTGTGCGGTGGGTTGTCACGTCGCCGAGGCCCAGAGCTGAATCCCACAGGCCGGTGCACAGACGCAGTGCCCACAGCTGAACAAAGCCGGCACTGTGGCCGGTTTCTCCTCCTGGAGCTAGAACAGAGGTCTTTGTGAAAAACCACCCTCATAAGGAGGTCGCCTGCCGGAGCTGGTGATGCCCACACTGAAGGCTAGCATTTTACCATTTTCATAAAGTGAAATTTCCTATTATTTGCAAACCTGGTGAGTCATGAAAATCTGTTTCTAAAACCACAACTCTAACTGTACTTACTGCTCCAACCCTAGCACACTGCCAGGATTTCAGGAAGTGTCAGATAGGGATAGGTCTTACCCTCCAGGAGACAGTCAGATCACCTCCTGATCCTTTTGTATGTTTGCCTGGTCTCTTCAAGGAAGCTGGAAAGTGATTAAGAATGGGAGTGTGTCCCCTGGGCATGATTTCTCACTTCCTATCTTTCTGTCTGTCCGGAGAGCACACACGCCCTATAGAAAAAGTCTAGCAAAAAAAAAAAAAAAAAGAAGAGCATGGGGTCAGGAGACCCTGCAGTCAGGGGACCTGCATTCTAATCCCAGCTCTTCTACTTTCTGGCTATGACATTACCAAATGTGTGTAAATTCGGTTTCCCTGCCTGTGAAATGGTTTTCTAGAGGGCGCTCTACAGTTAAGATAATGGAGGTGGTACAGGGAAGTACCAAACCCAAAGGAAAATGAACATATGTTATGTAAGTGGTCAGAAAATAAGTCAATATCACCCCAGGATCTACAGATAATCATCTATAGATAATCAATCTTATTATTTGCTAAATGCCATCATAAATGACAGAGGCCTGGCGTGTGTGGTGCAGCAAGCAGCACACCTGACAGCAGAGCTGGAAGCCACATGCTGACCATAGTTCAAGTCCCCGGCACAGCAGGCCTGAACACATGCCAGGTCTATGCAGGCCCTTAGGATCCTGGAGGATAAGAAGAACTGGAGGAAGGGATTGTAGTAGGACCAAGCTCTGGGAGGGTGCTTCTCTCTCTCATGCATGCACATGCTCTGTCATGTGCCATAGGACAAAAAAAAAAAATGCAAAAAAGGAATGACACTGGGGTCAGAGTATTGTAGAAAGCTTCACAGGAAAGGGAGAAGGGAAGGCTTTTGGATTTGGAAAATCAAATAATCTGTACCACATAAAACAGACTCTAGTGTGGTCATACCCATTTTTACAGGCGGACACTTCCCCAGCAGCACACATGCCAAGGCTGCTGAACTTCCACAAAGAGTAACACAGTGAAGACCGACACGGACACGATTGAGCCCACTGTCCACACAAGGCGGTTATTCCTGAGCCTTCCAAAACCTGCTTCCAGGTCTCAAAGGGTTGGCACAAAACTGTAGCTTTTGACCTTGATAACTTTTTATTTCCTAGATCGTCCATTTTACAATTTTTCTTCAGTTATCTTATTATTTTATTTTTTGGAGAGGTTTTTGCTATAGGGCACGTGCACTCTCCAGAGAGACAGATAGAGAGACAGAAAGCGAGAAATCACCCCCCAGGTGGGATGGCCATAATGCAATCCCTTCTCTTCCATTCTCCTCTCAGGATGTGGGCACGCACGCACACACGCCCAGCGCGAGTTTAAGCCACTGGGTCCAGGACTCGAACTGCAGTCGACTACAACACAGCCATTACACCAACTGCTGGTCCCTTTTTTTCTTTTAAAAATTTTTATAGTTTATTTATTCATCTATCTCATGAGCAAAAGGGAAAGACAGGGCAATGGTACTCCCAACAGGATTCGGCTGCTTCCATCCATCCCCACCCTCAGCCAGTCCTGAATCATAGGTAAGCACAGGCCTGGAATATGCAAGAGATCTCCAGACTTGAACTCCGAACCTTCTCACATGGGTTCGATTATCATTTTAAACAGCAAATACTTTGATGCTTTAAACTCAAAAGATATTAATAGAGTATACAATGAAATCTCCTTCCCACATCATCCCCCAGTTCCCAACCCCCAAAGCTAATAATGCTACCTTGCTGTAAGTTTTTTACATTGACTTACAGAAATAATCTAAATATGGGGGAGAGTCAAAAAGCACGTGGAAAATGGGTATCATAACAAACCTATGCATGTGTTAGGTATTGGAAAAGTCATGACATGCTTTTCTATGCAAAAAAAAGTGTCGTGACTTCACTGACAACAGAATACTTTAACATTTTTGCCCTAAAATAATTTCATGTCCCATAAACTTTTGAAGTCTTTCTATAAACAAACTTATTTTGTTTTACTAAACAGTAACATAAAATATTGCTCTGCCCTTTCTTAAAATTTTTCATGGGAAAACCCTGTAGTGGTATATACAGAGCTTCTGCATCTCGATTTTAATGACCGATGCCTGTAGTTTTTAATCCTTTAGGTAACAGTGACAGTTACCAAGGAACACCCATCAGCAGTTTCTTTGCATAGCTTCAAGAGGAGCCACCAGGGCCAGCAGGTGATGTGGTGGTTAAGGCACTGGACTCCCACATGGTCGACTGTGGTTCAAGTCCTGGACCTAGCAGCTTGAAAATCATGCTGTGTATGTGTGTGTGTTTGTGTGTGCGTGCGCATGTGAGCGCCCCAAATCCCAAGAGAATGGAGAAGAGATTGCAGTGTGGCCATCCTCCCTGGGGATGATTTCTCACTTTGCTACTCACTGTCTCTTTCTCCAGCAAGCAAACACTTAAAAAAAAAAAAAAAAAAAAGAATAGGCGCCATCAGAAGGACCGTATGTCAAGAAAGTCTCTTTTTCTGGAGTTTCGGGCCTCGTTTTTCTAGGGCATTCTGGTTCATACAAAGTATACACTGTGGGCTGAGCATTCTCCCAGCCTTGTGCTACGTCCTTAGCACCTACAACTCCAGCAGGCTTACCAGACAGCTCACAAACAGGGGCCCACTCTGGACAGAATGATTAAAAACTCAAGATTCTGAACACCAACAGACACACTGAAGCACCATCGATTTCAAGCTGAATGGAACTTGCTAAATTTGAAAGTGCACTCCATTTCTTTTTCCCAGAGGGAAACCATTTTGAATCCCAAACTGTAACTCTGCATTTATGACAACTGTTAAGTTTAACAAAAATGGAAGAAGTTGTCTAGTCAAAGGTGATCTACACAAATATTTTATTTGATTCAAGGCATGGTTGCTCCAAAAACGACTCAGAGGCACAAATTTCAACTGCCCAGAGTGAATGCAGTGGCCACATTTTAAAATGTCTACATGTAGTATGAGGTCAAGGCTGACACTGAATAGGCTACTCCTCTTTGTCCTGGGTCTCAAGTATATTTTTAAGTTGTGAAAGATGAACTCAATAAAATCACTAATCACCTGGCAAATAAAAAACAGGATTCTAATGCTGTCCTCTTCAGCGATTCCTGGCTCGGGCTACAGGACGGCTTCTTACACGTATTGGTACTCACCTTTCGCAGACCAAGGGTGGGGCCTCACTGGAAGGGTTCTCTCTGGAAAGCTGAGCCTTGCCTACCCTAACAGGAGTTTGGTGCATCTGAGAAGCTGTGGAGAATTAAGCACTTAGCTGGAATAGGAAAGGATGCTGTTCTACGGTTCTGGGACGTAGAAGCTGAAATGGGGCCGGGCTGGGGAAGGCAGGCAGAGGTGAGTCAGGCTTAATCAGGAACTCGGCCTGACTGGGACCCGAGTGTGGATTCCTGATTTTCCATGGTTGAGGTGACTATTTTGTACTTTCAGTATCTCATCTCACCCCTTCTCACACACACAGAGATCTTTATTATGTCCCTAGTCCTGTTTCGACTCAAGGCTTTTCATCTGCCATTCAATTCTCACTCTGTAGCTGTAAAGGGGATACTATCAGGTCGTTGGGAAACTCATGACATGCTTTTCTATGCGAAAATGTGTCAGGACTTTCCCAGCGACCCAATATATTCCCTTGGATGAGAAAACGGGCTCAGAGGAGTGAAGCGACTAGCCCAAGGTCACACAACATTCAGGAAGACAGCTATTTTTTTATTTTTTGAGAGGTATTTTGCTATAGGGCACGTGCGCTTACCAGAAAGAGAGATAGAAAGCAAGAAATCACCTCCCAGGGGTTATGGCCACGCCGCAATCCCTTCTCCATTCCACTCTTGGGATCTTAGGCACGCACGCACGCACGCCAGCCCGGCGTGAGTTTAAACCACCGGGTGCAGGACTCAAACCACGTTCGACTACTTGGGAGTCCAGCGACATAGCCGTTACGCCAACTGCTAGTCCTAACACAGCTATCGTTTATTAAGTCCCCCCTTCCAACGTTTTCCTATCACTTCTCCTGTTTTTTAAAGAAGGGATGTTGCAGTGGTCTAGGACTTGACACAGTGCTTATTCTAGTAGCCTTGATCCTTCAGTCGCCCTGAGGCTGGCTTCATGGCACAGAGGTGACGCGCTGCTCAGGATCTCACATAACCACCATGGCTTGAAGCCCTGGCCTGGTCGGCCTGAAACACACGCCAAGTGTCCAAGCACGTGCCCAAGGAGGAGGCCCAAGATCTGACAGGCTGAGGACTGGAGGAAGGGGATCTGGCAAGACCAGGGTACTCATCTCTCTCGTTTGCCCACACGCACTCTTTTATCAATGAAGAAAAAAGTCTAATAATTCAATAAAGCTCCAAGTAGATCTATCGTACAACTAAGGAAACTGGGGCTCATGACAGGCTGGTGGGTTGCCGAAGCCATAGAGTAGAAAAGCTACAATCTGACCCAGGTCTCTGGCTTCAAAGCATTGCCTTTCTCACTGAAATGCTGGGTCAGCTTGCAGAGAAGTGCAACAACTCAGCAATTAGCTGCATCCTGAAAGCCATTTCCTGGAGTGACTATAAACATTTCAGTCACTGGAAAATTAAGGTCTGATGCATGTGTCCACATTCAGAGAGGCTGGAGGGACATGCAGCGACACCATACCACACCACACTACACATCCTAAGCTTGCCTCAGCTCCCCGGAAGGCAGCTTCGTGCAGACAACTGCCCTTGCCCTCAGCCCACTTCTGGCACAAGCTCACCAATGAAGTCGAACTGTCCTGGAAGACAGGCAGCCAACATGGCAGTTTGGTAAGCCCCCTCTCTTATCAGAGTCATAACAGCACTGAGACCACGTACTCCAAACCTGCAATCCAGGGGAAGGCAGTAGTAATGACCTAACCCCAGATGAACTACTCTTGGAAGAGGGGCAGACTGGCCTGGCCTCCACTGCTGGGGTGTGTGGGTTCCTGTCCCAGGAGTGCTAGCATAACAGCATCTTTCTGTGCTCTGCCTAGCAGTCCATGGCATCACCCCGCAGGCTCACTGGAGCAACTACTTGGGGAATGCTCTGTTGCTTCCACCCAAGACCAAGTGGTACTTGCTGTGGCTAACCCACACTCCAACCAGCTACAAGTAAACATTTGACACAGAGTTTCTACCAAGGTCATTCTTTGTGTGTGTGTTTTGTTAAAAATGCAAATGTTTCTCTCAGTGTCTTTCTTTACTTGCCCAAGGTCATTCTCAGGCTCTGAAATGTGCTTGTATTTGCATGGAGGTGGGAGGTGGAGAGAAGGGGGAAACAGGCAGAGTTTGGTACTTTTCCTGCCTCCCTTCCTAACAACGCGAAGGTCACACCTGGCATGCTTCCCAGGCTATGGAAGACTGTAGTCGGCCCTCCCCTCATGCCTAGGGTCCACAGTGAGACTCCTCATCACTTCAGCAGTGGGGACCTGAGAAGATGTGAAGGCATTCTGAAGAGCAGGGAAATGTGATCCGGTCTAGACAAAACAGGTTCGAGCCAGATCCCAAACTGAATCTCAGCTCCATCACTTAGTTTATGTGATCTTGGTCAAAAGATCTTTTTAAGTCATCTATCAACTGGAGATGGAACCTTCCTCATAGATGTGTTTTGAGGACTAACAAACCAAGTTCATAATAAGAGGCATCAGTATGTCCCCTCTCTTCCCACCCCTTCCCTTCCAGACAACCTCTCCTCATAGTCTCCCCAAACCATAGGCAATTTGTCCGGCTTGGAACAGGGCTCTGCCGCTGGTCCAAGCACATCTACAACCTAAAAAAACAGCCTGGCCATTTCAGAGCTTGGACGGTGCTAAGAAAGTCAGGCCACAGAACAAGCTGATGGCAGATTACAAAGCCCCACAAAGAGGGCAAGCTTAATTCCAGATGAGACTCTGGCTCCTCATAGGGCATGCCACGTCCCTGTACCCACAGGATTTTGGTTTAGGCAGTCTGACTTGGTCTATTCTGGGCTACCAAGAGAGACAGGGTGTAAAGTACCTAAGCACCTACTAGGTGCAAGTGTTGGACTCACAGTGGCTATTATTTCAAAGCATCTACTCACAATTTACTGCTATATGCTATTTCAGACTAATATTATTAACAAAAGCAGATCCTCTGTGAGAAATCCTGAATGGGTTTAAAATAATCAAATTAGCTCAGAAGTTTTATGAGTAATGTACATGGCAACTACAGGGCACATGCTCTTCTCTTGTGTGTGTGTGTGTGTGTGTGTGTGTGTGTGAGTCAGTCTCCATGTTGAATAAATGCCTCCTTGACAAATGGAGAAGAGACAATTATAATATCCCATTGAAGTTGAGAAATAAAGTAACCTCTGTTTATTTTTTAAACAATAACCAGGCTGAACTGCACTAATCATAACATTTTGAAGGAAATAAAACAATATTCAACATTTCTAGTCTATAAATAAATAGTACCCTGTTTTACTTACTCTGTTAACCAAAGATAAAGTCTGGAAATGAGAAAAACTGGATAAAGCTCGTGGATTTAAAAATATCGGACATGGTATCTGATTCCAAGAAAATGAAGACATAAATGGAAAAAACGGCTACAACAATGAACTTAGTAAAGGGCGACACTTAAGGGCTTAGACATAAAATTTTACATGTTTCACTAGACAGACTGAAAACATTTCTCAAGTCCTTAATTACGAGAACAGCAGCAACACTTAAGACCAATAAAAACCGGCATTTAAGCATATGCCGTATTATTAGGAATAAACACAAGAGGACTGGATCCGTGAAGCCCAAGAAAATCCCAATTACTATGCCACTGTGGCCAATGTGCCCTGGCTCTGAGGTTCCCTTTCAAATAAACGCGTCCCCTCATTCTGGGTGGAACAGTATCTTCGGCTAGCACAGCCTGCGTGGGCAAAGATGTTACAGTTCACGGCTGCAGAAGTCTCACTGCCTAAGGGCTACAGCACATAGACAACTCTGTCTATAATCAAAACAGCAAAACCAGGCTTGGGTGCACCCTTTCATGTTACAAACACATATCAGAATTACAAATTACGGAAATAAAGACAAATAATGACATGAAGGGCATGATAGTTTATTTTAAAAAACTGTACCACACTGATCATTAATGACCAGCATACAAATGACAATGGCTTTTTTTTTCTCTTGGGTATTAACATTGCAGTATTTTTATATACTGAAATGTTTCAATAGGACCAAGAACGTTAGAGAATAAAGATCTTAGATGAAGATGAACACTAATAGTTTTGGTGTCCTACCTCACAGAATTAATTTAAACCCCTTGTGAATCAGTGGCATTATCATGTTATGTAGTTATGAGGAACGAAGTTCTCTTTGAAGTAGGCAGCATGAACTTACAATTGCTTACGCTTCCATCTTTAGTTTCTATCATTTAAGCTATGTCCACCCTGGCTAAAGCATAATCATACAGACACCTCAGAAAATTTCCATGCTACCATTGCACAAGTTTAGTGATTTTATGGTTTTTTTTTTCCAAAAAAAAAAAATCTAAATAAAGAGGCAAATAAAAGTGACTTTCAAATCATTTGAAAAGCATCGTGCTTATTTGTCCAATACAGACTCAAACTTAAATTAAATGCTATCATTATAATCTTCAAACTTCTGCAATAAAATTAAAATTTCTATATAAATGGGTCTTGTCCATCGAACTATACTTCGTAATCAGCAAGAGAAAGGTACTTTTTGGAGAACAAAACATTTGGTTATAGTTCCGCATTACCTGTAGTAAAGACAAAGCCTTGTGGTGTTAAATCTGGCTCTAATAACCTACAGCACAAAATTTTGACCCAAGATCTAAATGATGATAAATCTGATCTTAAAAAATTCAACCCATCGGAGATTAGTTTTTAGAGAGTAAATATGCTGTTGAGAAATTCTTTCAACGACCTTTTCTGTTTTGTGACTATCTGCAAACCACCCCTTTTCTTGGGTCATAGTGACTCACCGACATGTCGGACCGGCCTCCTTTACGTCCATGCTACCGTTTCAGTACCCAGGGATTTCTGAGGCAGTAAGTTTGACTTCATAAAAACAGTAGATACTTGAACCTTTCAGTGACAGTTTTTAAATCTGTAAACTCAAGAATCACATTTAGCTTAGCAACTATAAAAACATTGAGACTGGCATTTCGAGCCGGAATCTCCTTGTGCTTTTAAAAGCAAGCTGCTTTTGAAACTTTTTGGTATTTACCAGCCATTTGTATTTCCCTTGTAATAATAAAAGAATATATTTAAAATCATTTTAAGGTTATGTGTCCTGGGGGGGAGGGGGAGCTTATCAATACTTTTTTTGGAAACACGGTATAAATCGATTCTTTTCCTTCAGTATTTGGAATAGTAGAAATTATATCTGGTCCCGCCTAAGATCAACCAACATCACTTCTCATTACGTATAACACTGAAATTTACAGACATCCCTGAAAAGTTTTTGATTAAGTAAACGAGTGAATCACAGTGGAGTCTCAATCAGTTAACAGTGTAGATCCATTAAAAAAAAAAAATGAATACTAAAAGAAAATCTTCAAGGAAAAAAAAACAAAAACCTCCTAAGAATTAAAATCATGTTATGTAGTCACCGATTCTGTACTTGTATCCCCTGACTGATCGGACTCCTCCTTCTCCGTGTTATAAGACATTTCTGCTAAAACCTTCACGCCAAGTTTTCAGGACACTTGCATGAAGAGCTATGCTACTGTAGCAGCTAAGGGAACAGAGCGGCACCGTTTCTTTCCTGACAGACTTCATATCCCAACACCAGCATCGAGTCTCGCTCCTCTGCTCCTCTGCATTCACCAGCATCTTATCAGGAGACAGAACTTGCTGTGCACATTGATGACAGCTGATCCTCCTACCCCTCCCCTCTGCCTCAATAGGAGGTTATCATCAGTTTGTTATTATCAGCACTGGCCTTTCTCTCTCTCAATCAGAAAAGTTGTGGTGTACTTAAAAGGAGGAGGGGGGGTTAAAAACCAAGAGTCTAAAGGCACAAAGTCGCATAGCTGCTCTAGTTGGAGTTTGTAAACAGAGAACAGGTTGAATTTAGGTAATCCCAATCTATGAGAGTAAAAAGGCATCCACAGCAGGCTTTTTATCCAGCCGGCTTCTTTGAGACCCTTTATGGGTTTGAGGTCTACAAAGTATACACTAAAATACCCATACTTCAAAAAGCAATAAGGCAAATAGTATAATCATTATTCCCAAAGTTACAATGGTAGTGTCGGCATACATAGTATAATTTAGTTACAATGTGTGGTACTGTTTCTATTATATAACCATATTAACTGTTTATTTCCTACATAATTATATATTCAGCTGGGTTTCAGTTGAACACAAAACCATCCTTGTACCACCACTGATAGTTGGCAATAGCTCTTTGATAGCAGTTTTTATTCTGCTGTAGAAATGATCCTTGAACTGAAAAAAAGTCCACAATCCAATATCCAGTCATTAAACACTATCATATTTGTGAAGAGCTTCTTCCAACTTCTGGGTCACTTTTTGGAAAAATATTATCTGTTGTTGTAAGAAATGCTGCATCTGTGATTTAAAGTCTCTTACTCGAATTTGATGGAAGTGGTGAATTTCAGCCAAAGTGGCAAAGGAAATAGTGTTACAGCGATCTTGAATGCCATCAGCTTTTTGGACCTCCATCTTCCCTTCTTCCACGTGTCGCCTACTCTCCTTTACTTTGGTAAGAGCTCCTGTAGTTAGAAATAATAATAATTAATTCATTTAAAATATGCGCACACACATCCCAAAGACATAGCTGTTCAACAGAATTTGGGGCATTTGAAAAACTTGCCTATGTTATTCCAAAGTCCTGTGGAATTTAAAGTGATGACTGAAATTACTCATTTTAAAAAATGAAGAAATCTGGCTAACTTCCTGAAAAATTGTAACATTGGGACAATTTCACTTTATCAAACTAGCACTTGCTATATTGACCAAGTCTCTATAGTATCTGTCATCTCTTCCAAGTAGAGGTGCTATAAATAATATAATAAACTGCAAAGGCATTGTCCTTAAAAAGACAAATCAAAAAATTCTAGGAACCAGCAAATGGTGTAATGGCTACAGCACTGGACGCCCCCACGTAGTGGACCAGGATTCCAGTCCAGGATCCAGTGGCTTGAAAGTCATGCCAGGCACGTGTGCGGGCATGCCCACCCAAAATCCCAAGAGGAGAACAGAGAAGGGACCGGGGCATGGCCATTTCCATGGGAGGTGGTTTCTCACTTTCTGTCTCTCTCTCTCTGTCTCTGGCGAGTGCACATGCCCTATAGCAAAAATCTCTCTAAAAAAAATTATGCCATTTTCACATGCTTAAAAGGGGTGAGGCCACTAATCCACGTACATTAAGAGAATGGTACAACATCTCATAGGCCCAGCTGGTGGTTTAACTCCCAGGGCAACCTGTCCTCACGCTTGGTGAGGGGGGACATGCCTACTTGGGAAGCTGAGACAGGAGACTTGTGACAGAAAGAGATAGTCTTAAAAAAAGAAGACAAAACAAACACACAAACAAAACCAATACCCCATAAAGAATGCAAACCCACCTCCTCAGAAAGTCTCGTTAAAGGATTAGCGTAGAGACTCCGGAACCAGTCCCTGAGACAAGCTCGACCGACCTGAGGCTGTGTTTTGGAAGTCGTGCCACATTGAGACGGGGCCTGGCAATGTTGCCGGCCTACAATTAGAGGCCCCCTCAGGGCTGGCCAGGCACACATCTTGTTCATCTCAAATAAATGCGCAGCTGCAACGCTTGGCACAGAGCGTGCTGATGGTGCAGGGGTGCGCTGTGCACACGTGCCCGCTTCTACCTCCGCCTTCAATCAGGGGACCATGTCCGGAGTACTCGGCCTTGAGCAGTAAGAATCACTTTTTCTTTCGGAGTTTTAAGTGTGCCCTAAGGATGACTTGGGAACAACACAGAAGTGCCATTGCTACTTGTCAAGGAAGATATCCAGAGGGTGTTTCAAGGCTGGGCTGGGAGATCGGTCATTCTGACAGGTGCCCCAAGAGGAAGCACAGTCCTCCCAAGACGCAAAGGCTCAGGGTGTGGATGGGGTAGGAAATGTGGGCTATTCATAGCATCCCGGAACGAGCAGGGATAAAGCGCCCATCACTTCAACACTAGCTTAAGAATTCAAATGTCCTAGCTCCCCTACCACTCTTCTACTACGCCACGCTGACGGCCACGACAAAACAGTGAGAGCAACAGGGGGCACATGGCTGGGGCTGAGACGGCACTCACTGAGCGGGGACGGGAGGCTGGAGAGACGAGGGAGGAGGCTGAGGGACTGCTTCTGAACAGCAGTTTTACCTCATGGCGCATGACACAAAGCAAGAGGCCCTATTTCTAAACTTCTTCAAATTGACTATAAAATATTAACAAAGGATAAACCAGGTATTAAATAAAGCCCTTAAGGGTAAGTCAGTGTGCTTTTTTTTTTTTTTTTTTTTTTTGCACATTTCAAAGACCTGAGAAATGAAAACCAACAACGACAAATTTTATATATACGTATGTGTTCGTATATAGACTCACATATTTCTTTTCATTTATTTAGTCTAAATGAGATCTTTAGGTTAAAAGCAGCAGAACCTTGGAGTAAGGAGATCACCCAGGGACAGGAGGTGCACCAAGCGCCAGGCTACACACCCATTTCCACTGAACCCCACCAAACAGAAGTGTGCTCTGCTAGATCAAAAGCAAGAAGCCATCCCCATTCTTCTTTTTTTAAGAAGCTTTTCCCTTAGGGCACGTAACTCACCAGAGAGAGAGACAGACAGATAGAGACAGACAGAGACAGACAGTGAGAGGGAAAGTGAGAAATCACCCCCCCCCCCGGGGGGAATAGTCATGCCACAATCCGTTCTCCTCCATTCTCTTCCCGGGACCTTGGGCACGCATACTCATGCCCGGTGTGCGTTTCCCCAGTGTGAGTTTCAAGCCACTGGCTCCAGGACTCGAACTGCAGACAGCTATATGGAAGTCCAGTGACATAATCACTACACTATCTGCTGGTCCTATCCCCTGCCCCCGTTCTACCAGGAAGCTGCAGCTGACAGTATGGTACTTTCCTACTATGGCTGACGGTGCCTGAAAAGCACAGGTTGGCCTGCTTACAGTTTGCATTAAAAAGAGAAAGACTTCCCTGTCAAAAAGGAAAAACAAATGTTTTCTAGTAACAACATTTATCTTCATTATATTTGCACAGGTTTCACATTTTACATGCAAACATTGAAGCTGAAAAGACCAAGAAAGTATAGAACATAGCATTAAAGGAAAAATTTTCAAAGACAATGGAGAATATAAAACATAAATTTTAAAATGGCAAAAAAGGGAATGACTTTTTTTTTCTTTTGAGATTTTTTTGTTATAGGGGCATGCACTATCCAGAAAGACAGACATAAAGTGAGAAATTATCCACCCCCCTGCCAAGGGGAAGGCCATGCCACAATCCCTTCTTCATTTTCCTCTTGGGATTTTGGGCATGCATGCACATGGGCCTGGAGTGAGTTTCAAGTTGCCAGGTCTGGGACTTGAACCAATCAACTATCTGGGAGTCCAGTGACATAATGGTAGAACACGTGGGAGTCCAGCAATGTAACCATTATGCCATTTGCTGGTCCCAGAAGTGGCAAATTAAAATAGAAAAGACTTATGTGATGTGTCTATTTTTTCATCTGATTTCAATCCAAGGTACCCAAGGAGACCGGAAGGCCAATGCTCAGACACTGTGGACCAACCTGCCAGACCCTGCCCTGCTCAGACTCGGACACATGTGGCTGGCAGTTGCCACCTGCGTTGGTAATATTACGAAAGTCTCACTTGCTCTAGTTTATTAGACCCTGGCTTTTAGTCAGATACTTCAGTACAACACCAGAGACTCTGAACCCTGGCCCTGAGGTGTGTGAATGTCAACTACATTGCAACTTGTCAGATTCCATGTTAAATCGCCCTATTTTTAGGAACCACATTCTAATACGCAGAATTGCAAATGTGCACCTAGAGCAACTAACTAATCTGAAAATGAATGTCTGGAGTTTTCACAACCTACCATGGTCAGTATGCAAACTCTCACATACCACAGTAAGTATGGAAAGTTCTATGAGACCTAAGGAACTTCTGGCATTTAATACCTTCAAGCTTTCTAAGTGTACATACTAAAGGAGCCAAGGAAATTTTAAGACCTGTTTTTCACCCAAGAATGAATTTAGTAAGTAAATAAAAGAAATGCTGCTTTTTAAAATTACATTCATATATATTTTTAATTGTCAGAGAGTATGTACACTCACCAGAGACAAAGATGGGGTTGGGGAAGAAAGCATCCCCCAGTGGTCACACCACAATGCCTCTTCCTCCATTTCTCAATCCTGTGAGGAATCTGGGCATACATGCCCAATGTGGTTTTCAAGTCACAAGGGCCAGGATTCAAATCACAGTCAGCCATGTGGGATCTGGCTCCTTTAACCACTGGGCCATAGAGCTGGCCCACAATTTTTTTTTTTTCTAAAGTCCCCAAAAAGGTTAGGCTCTTGGCAAAGAATTTTAATTCATTGAACAAACATTGATGGAGAGCTTCACACGTACAGAGCGCACTGCTAAGACAGCAAGATCCAAACCTGGAGGCATTTAAGCCCATGCCTCTGGAGGTTCACAAGAAAGTCATATCACAAAGCGGCCTCTGGACAGGCACAAAGTGACACGGGATCACGAACTGTGCAAGTTGTGTAAGTCTGCAGGGGAGCTGGTCAGGCTTTCTCTAGGATGACATGTGAATATTGCCACTGAGAGAGCACTCAGAGGGCCTGCGACACGCCAGAACTGTGCGAAGGATGGCGGCTGGTGCTGGTGGGCAAGGAGCAGGAAGAATGTACCAGTAGTAAATAATGTATTCTAGGCCCGTTCATACTCTACCTCTAACCTTCACTACAACTGTATTAATACAAGACGGGACTCCTAGTTGACAAGGAAATTGAGTTAGTTACTCAACATGTTTGAGCCAGGTAACAGAGGCAACCTAAGTGTACCTGATTTCAAAGCCAACACTACAGTCAGTCAGAAGGAAATTGGAGCTTGAACAGGCAAGAGGGCAAGGTGGGCCTAGGTGAGGGCAGGGCTTAGTGGGTAGAAGGCCTAGGAAGTAGGGGTCGCTGCTGTCTCTCCTTCCTGGGCCACAGCCTCCAGGCTTCTTCAGGTCCCGGTGCCACTTCCTTTCTTGCCTTACTTAACATGTCTTGAGCTTTTGTTTCAGCATGTAATTCCGAAGGCACTGTGAGTATATCAAACAAACTATTTAGGCTTTCAAAACTTCTCTCTAGAACCTTACTATAAGCTCATTCAATGGACTAACTGCACAAGTAAAGTCCTTTAATGCTTGTAATACTTCTGATTTTATCTTTCTAGCAACACAATTAGGGTACCACAAAACAAAATACTGAAAAGCAACACGTATTTCATTATTTTAGAAATCTAAGCCCACACTTAGATTGGGGAGAGGAGTTTCCTCATTTCTTTCTTTCTTTTGTATCTATTAGGTCGCTGGGAAAGTCATTACCTATTTTCCTGTTTTGCTATGCAAAGATGCATCATGAACGGGACTAGCAGGTGGCATGGCATTTGAGATGTTAGACTCCCACACGGTTCAAGTCCTGGACCTGGTGGCTTGCTTTCCCACTTTCTCTCTCTCTGGTGAGCACATATGTCCTATAGCAAATGGAAAAATAATAACAATGATAAATAAACATAAAATTAATTTAGCGCTGGCAGGTGGTATGGTGATTAAGGTGGCTGGACTCCCACATGGCTGACCATGGTTCAAGCACCAGACCTGGCAGCTCACTTTCTCACTTTCCTTCTCTCTCTCTAGTCAACTTCAAAAAACTAAAATATAAAAAAATAATGACAATGAATAAAATTAAATAAAAAATTCTTTAAAAAACAAAATTAATTTTTGAAAAGTGTCATGATGTTCCCAACAACCCAATACTTCAATGCTATTGGAAGATGACATAAACGAAGAACTACCACCAAAAATATTAAATACAATCCTTCTAGGAACACATGGGGTTTTTTTCTGTTTATTTTGGTGCAGCTGGACATCTCAGAAAAAAATTACTTTATTTTGCAAGCTAGAAAAGACAGAACAATCCATTTGGGAGAATAAGCACCCACAAGTTCATTCCACTTGGAGTTCCAGTTTAATCCACGTAATGCAATTCAAATCCATAATCATATGTTGGGATCACAATCGCAGGGAGATAAGGAGAGAGGTGTTTGAAAAGACAGAGAGATGTGACTGCTGTTTAAGGGGCTCAACTTATTTTCTGGGGTGACAAAGCAGACATGCCTGAAAAAATTAAGGACCTGTACAAAACAGGATGTGAAGGTATTAAATAGCACACTATAAAAGCATAAGTTGTAGAACAGTTAGAGCTATATGTAATCAAGGAAGATGATGTCTCGGGGCTAGCAGGTGGCGTGGTAGTTAAGGGCGTGGGACTCCCACATGGCAGACCACGGTTTGTGTCCCAAACCTGGAAGATTGCTTCCTCACTTTCCCTTTCTCTCTCTCTGTTCAAATTAAAAAATAACAACAAATGGAATTAAACGAATACATAAATATTTTTTAAAAAAGATGAAGTCTCTACAAAACTGTATCTGCGGGACCAGCAGTTAGTATAATGGCTATGTCGCTAGACTCCCATGTAGTCAACCGCGGTTCACGTCCCGGACCCGATGGCTTAAACTCACGCTGGGCGTGTGTGCGTGCGTGCCCAAGATCCTGAGAGGGGAATGGAAGAGAAGGGATTGCGGCATGACCATCCCCCCCTGGGGGGTGATTTCTCGCTTTCTGTCTCTATGTTGCTCTCTCTCTGTCTGGCAAGCGCACATACCCTATAGCAAAAAACTCTTAAAAACAAAACAAAACAAAACAAAAAAACTGTATCTGCAAAAGAAAAAAAGGATGACCAACAATAAGACAAACTGATAGTAATATTCTAAAATCATCACCATGATCCTCATTACAAGACTTTCTGAATACCTCCTGAGTATTTTTTTTTTTCTTTTTGGAGAGGTGTTTGCTATAGGGCATGTGCGCTCGCCAGAAAGACAGAGATAGACAGAGAGACAGAAAGCAAGAAATCGCCCCCCAGGGGGATGGCCACACCGCGCGGTTCACGTCCCGGACCCGATGGCTTAAACTCACGCTGGGCGTGTGTGCGTGCGTGCCCAAGATCCTGAGAGGGGAATGGAAGAGAAGGGATTGCGGCATGACCATCCCCCCCTGGGGGGTGATTTCTCGCTTTCTGTCTCTATGTTGCTCTCTCTCTGTCTGGCAAGCGCACATACCCTATAGCAAAAAACTCTTAAAAACAAAACAAAACAAAACAAAAAAACTGTATCTGCAAAAGAAAAAAAGGATGACCAACAATAAGACAAACTGATAGTAATATTCTAAAATCATCACCATGATCCTCATTACAAGACTTTCTGAATACCTCCTGAGTATTTTTTTTTTTCTTTTTGGAGAGGTGTTTGCTATAGGGCATGTGCGCTCGCCAGAAAGACAGAGATAGACAGAGAGACAGAAAGCAAGAAATCGCCCCCCAGGGGGATGGCCACACCGCAATCCCTTCTCCTTCATTCTCCTCTCTGGATCTTGGACACGCACACACATGCGCCTGGGGTGAGTTTAAGCCACCTGGTCTGGGACTCGAACTGTGGTCGACTACATGGGAGTTCAACGACATAGCTATTACACTAACTGCTGGTCCTGGCATGGTCTATCAGAGTAGCAACTGGCTGTTAAGTTCAGGATAACAACCCCAAGGGCCTTCAACAGCCTAAGCTAAAGAAAAAATGATCTTTTATAAAATGTTTTGCCAAGTTTTAAAATATACATATTTCTTTCAATAAGAAAACCATTTTATTGTTGAAAAAAATTATCTCATGACCCTCCAATTAGATTTTCACATATATATTTTAACAATACCAGGGCACTAATACCTTTTCCTTCTTATGAAAAAGATAAATTATAGAAGTTAATTTACTAGCTTACTGACTGGGAATAAACAGAAAAAATATATGACATCTTTTAAGCAGCTTGAGCTATAGATATGAACAAATAGCAAGGGCTTTAAACTTGGGGACTGACACACAGAAATAATTCCTAGGGTTTCTAGAAGCTTCCCTGTGCCCTACCTCTGCCAACTAAGCTCCTAAACTTTGTGCTCAGTCAAGAGGAAAGTGGGAACATATTTCCCAATAGAAACATTATTACATGCATTGACTAGATATAAGGGAAATACTACTAGAACGAGAATTTGGGTTTGTTTCAAAGAGCTGTGGTTTTGTTTGTTTGTTTGTTTTTTTAAGAGGTTTTTGCTATAGGCATGTGTGCTTCCAGACAGAGAGAGAAAGAGAGACAGAAAGCATGAAATCATCCCCCTTCCCCGCCCAGGGCAGATGGTTATGCCACAATCCCTTCTCCTCCATTCTCCTCTAGGGATCTTGGGCACGCACGCACACGGCTCAGCATGAGTTTTAAGTTGCCAGGTCTGGGACTCAAACCGTGGTTGACTACATGGGCATCTAGCTATGTAACCGTTACGCCATCTGCTGGTCCCAAGAGCTGTGTTCTTAGAGTAGACTCGACAATTCTCAAACTAGCAATTACCTGTACATATTTCTAGACTTCACATATTTTCATATTTAAAATTTTAAAGATCACAGAAAAGACAGTAAAATTTGCAGTCAGGTCTAGCATGTAAGAAATAGGAGGTTGCAGAAGGGAACTACTGGAGCAGAGGTAGATCATTAGAGACTTGCTACTACTACGATCACTTAAAAAATTAGTTTGTAGCTGCTAAAGAAACAATGTAGAAGTGCAATATAACCCCCCAGTGCTGTAACAAGCATTACAGCACCTTTCAAGCATTCTCTTGGCTATACTGTATCTTTTACCAAACCCCAGAAAAGTATAAATAAAAGTTAAAATGTTGCCCAGAATCTAAACAACCAAGGGACCACACATTTTTAGGATGGACTCAATCAAAAACAGGCAAAGGCTTCAAAAGGCCTACTTTATGATTTTTTTTAAAAATTTAATTTGCTATAAGGCAAGTGTGCTGGAGGCAGGCAGACAGAGAGAAAGAGAAAGGAACATGATAAAACACCCTGGGCAGGAGGGGAATGAATGACCATACAGCATCCCGTGCCCTCGGTTGTCTTTTCTCCGGATTTTGGAAGCACACGATCACATGGGCCTGCTGTGTTTTTCAAGGTACAAGGTCTGGGACTCAGACCATGCAGTCAGCCATGTGGGATCCAGCCACCTTAACCACCACACAACCTGGCTAGCCTCTCAAAAGGTCTATTTCTGAAGTGCCTAATGCAGGAGGAAGTGGTCCTCCATCCCTTTAACAACACTAGGATGCCATACTGCTTTCAGAAGAGCAAAAATAAAGAACAGGGAGAGAAAGTGTACAATGAAGTCTGAGGTCAAAAACATTACTGTGAGATTAAACAGGAGATCCCATAATACTTGAAGTTAGTGCAAAAGTTATAAAAGGAAAGAAGAGGAACCAGCAGTTGGCATAATGGCTGTATCACTGGACTCCCATGTAGTCGACCGTGGTTCGCGTCCCGGACCCAGTGGCTTAAAACTCATGCCGGGCGCGTGTGTGTGCATGCCCAAGATCCCGAGAGGAGAATGGAGGAGAAGGGATTGTGGCATGGCCATCCCCCCTGGGGGTGATTTCTCACTTTCTGTCTGTCTCTGTCTTTCTGGCGACCGCATGTGCCCCATAGCAAAAACCTCTCAAAAGAGAAAAAGAACAGAACACATAGGAGTGATCAGAGGGAAAAATATTTTAGAATGGGAAAGTAAGTATATAGCTATGAAATAGTTCCTTCGGTTAACAGACATTAGCTGTATCTGGAATAAAACAGACACCTTAAGATTTTATAATATAAAGAAAATGTAGACAAATATTAAATTTTGTGACTGAATAACAAGGGGTGACAATACAAAGCAATGTGGGCATTTTTTTTTAATGAAGTAGTAAAGTTTCTGGTTCAGAACAAAAATGAAAATATTATTTACAAGAAGGTAACACATGAAGTCATGCAGTTTCCTGAAGTGACACAACTGAAAATAAATTCTTTTTTTTAATTGCCAGAGGGCACCTGTGTGGGGGAGGGGGAGAGTGAGCAAGCACCCACGATGGTGCATGTTCAGGTCACAATCCTCCAAACCCATCAGAAGTTGGGTCATGCACACGCTCGGCATGTTTTTTCAGCCACTTGCATGAAATTCAAACCAGGCATCAGCCATGTGCAACCCTGCTCCCGACGCATGGAGTTTAACCCTTGTGTTGTGGGGCTGGTCCTGAGAAGAAATTCTTGAAATGCATTTGAAGTGCAGGGACAAGTACTATTAAGAGTGAGGCCATGGATTTTAATCACATCCCATTACTGTGATCCCAAACAGGCAAAAGTAACCCACGCAGCCCTCCAGGACAGGGCTCCCTGGTTTCTTCCTCAGGGGAGCTCCGCGAAGAAGGTACGAAGAACACAGAGAAAGTCCCTCATAAATGAGGTTCCATGTGAGAACGAAACTCCTGCTGAGCCTTCTGCTTGATCATGATATTTGCTTGGCAAAGTATTACAAGTTTTCCAGCAGGGCACAAAGTTCCATCAGGAGCTATTATAATAACCCTTATTCTTAAAAAAAAGGAGAGCCCCGGTGACATCCCTCTTATCGCCAGTCTTGACGATACCTCTGGGGTGGCCGGTTCTATGGCCTGGTGGGTAAGGCGGCCAGCTCCTGCAAGGCTGACCCTGTGATTCAAAGTCCAGACCCCAGAGGTTTAGAAGTCTGCCATGTGCATGCGTGCTCTAAATCCTGACAGAAGGGAGAAATGGAGAAGGGACTGCACTGCGACCAGGTCCTATGAGGAGTGCTTCTTTTCCCCCCTCTCTTCCCCACCCTGTCAGGAGTATAGGCATCCTCTAGCAAAAAAAAAAAAAAAAAAAAAAGTTATCCTCTGGGGAGTGCAAGGTAGAGCAGGAGAGAAGGACAGGGTTGGTTCCAACTTTTTTTTTCCCCTCCCACCTGAAAGATGTGTTTCTCTTAAAAACAAGAAGCTGAGTGGCATGTCCCAGGTTCCAAAGAACCACCATTCCTCCTGGCCTGCCAGCCCAGCCGGTCCTTCCCTCTCCATTCCAGGTACAGTGTCCCTGCTGCAGGAGGCCATTTACCTTGGCTTACTCCCTATGTGTAGAGGTCAGGTCTGTGTATTAAGACGCAAGATGGAGACTTAACACTGGTACACTGTTGAAAGGGTCCTTCCCTTTCCAGACTAGAGTTGAGAGTTAAAAGGAAAACTAAAGTCATGTTTTTATTTTGCCTTTGGACCTATTATTATTAACAAAATTTCTGATGCTCCTCCCATGCTGACTCTGCATACAAAATTCCTGACAAGGGTGTTTTTTGTTTGTTTGTTTGTTTTTTTAAAGAGAGATTTTTTTGCTATAGGGTGTGTGTGCTCACAAGAGGGACAGTCAAAGACAGACAGAAAGTGAGAAATCGTCCCCCAGGGTGGATGGCCATACTGCCATCCCTTCTCCTCCATTCTCCCCTGGGGATTTTGGGCATGCACGCACATGCACCCAGCATGAGTTTTAAGCCACTGGGTCCAGGACTTGAACCATGGTCGACTACTTAACCATTACATCATTACCCCATACACGGGCTCATTCTTATACTTACCTGTAATTGCCTAGGCTCCAAAAAAGACAGTGTGCCCTCACTCTCCATCCCGAGCGACTACAGAAATCTGTTGTCCTACATTCACTCCCCGTCCCCCGCCTTTGTCTCTGTAAGCTACCAATGTACAAGCTCCTGTAGCGCTTCAAAACATGCTCAGGCTGCAAAGAGCAAAGCCAGAAGTAACTCCGTCTTGTTTACTATACATATGTACTCAATTTTAGTGGAATTACATTACGCATGTTTGCACTGGATACAAGGCAATTAAAACAAAAGAATGCAATCGATAACAAGGCTCATTAATATTATCACCTTAAAAGGCTCAAACTAAAAAAACAAAGAACTCGTTTTATAAATTAATTATGGCCCAGGACGTCAGCATCATTCTCAAAGGCATCACACTATTTATATAGCATGTCACTGAACTACAGCCACCAGTAATAACTAAAGCTTAAGAAGCATTTCCAAGTCCTGCCCTCACTAAAAGGAGGCAGTGACGTGCTGGCCACAAAGGAAGAAGCTGCTGCGGGCTGAACTAATCAGCACACCAGCAAATGCGTGCGCGCTGCACTCGACTGTACTGTCTGATATTCTCTGCTTCTGATTTGCAGGGACAAACAACTCTCCTGGCAACTTCTGACCCAACAGAATGACCCCCAAAGACCCCTCGTGCATTATACTACTGCAGGCATTTTAAACAGAGTCCTACACTCTGCTGAGGACATTGACCGGCCTCCTTCCAATATTCCCTCTCTGACACCCTCTTTTCCACCTCCTCAGGTCCCCCCAGAGCTGGCTGGCTGCTCCAAAATCTCTGAACACGGTCCAGCTTTTGCACCTGAACTTTGCCTTCCTTTCCTCAAGCAAATCTCTTATTCTCAGTATGTTTTGTCCCTCCTGAGACCAATTATACAAAAGGCCCCGTCACTAAGCAACAGGGATCCAAAGGCTACATTTTCTCCCTTAAAAAAAAAAAAAATTGTAAGCACTGTATTTAATTTCAAAATCAGGAATGTGCCAAAAACATTAACTAGATTTTCTGCCTTCCTAGGGTTTTTCCCCAGAAAATCAAAGTCATGTTATGAAGAAAAAAGCAGGAGACAAGCTGAAGGCAACAGGGACAGTTGATAGAATTCACTCCAGACCAGACTAGGCCTGTTTTTCTTCATTCCCTCGTGCATGTAAATGTTGAGAGAGGAAATGCTAATTCGGTCAAAGGGGTCCATTTGGTTCTTATCCACTCATCAGGGGAATCCACACCCTCCCTTCCCTGCTAACCCTCTATTAATTTCTTCCCCTCCTCTCTCCTTTCTCCCTTTGGGTGTCCACCTGCTTGTTGATTACCTGTAGTATGTATTTTCTGATATACTTTTCCCTAAAATGTCTCAAAACACTAAGGCCGACATGCCTCTAACACAGACAGGATGACCTTCCAAACAGCACATAATGACACGGGTGCGCCTGCTCTGTGCGAACCCGTGCCCCGAGCTTTGTATGACCGTCTTCTCTTTAACTCAGACAGACAACATTATCACTGTCATTTTCAGAGTTGGAAAGTGACGTTTAGGGAAGCTAAATAATTTTGCTAACAGCGTCCAGCTGCACATGACCTTGGACCTGCCCCCCTCAGGCACTTCCCTTGTGTCTGGCCCCACAGAACTGCCTCACTATGGACACCTTGAACGCCACAGATCAGCCTCAATTCTGCTTGATGCCAGCCTGCCACGCCCCCTTAGAATCATGTCTCAGAGATGAGCAACCCACAAACAACTTCTTTGCATCAAGTGGGCACTGGGTTTGGGCCACATTAATCATCTCTGCAGGGTGCACTTAGCCAGGGAAAGCAATTTTTTGAAGAGTCTAAAGTAGGGGTCCCCAACACCCAGGCCATGAACCTGTAGGGGTCGTGGCCTGTTAGGAAGCAGGTCACATGGTGGGAAGTGAGCAGTAGCATGGGAGGGAGGCTTCAGCGACATCTGCACTTACAGCATTTCCCATTGCTCATACCACCGCCAGAGTTCCCCGTCCTGTCACATCAGCAGGCATTAGATTCTCACAGGAGCATGAACCTCACTGTGAACAGACATGTGAGGGAGCTGGGCTGCACGTTCCATGAGAATCCAATTCTTGCTGGTCTGAGATGGAGTACAGATCAGTATTTCCTACCTGTGGAAAAACTGTCCTCCATGAAACTGGTCCCTGGTGCCAAAAAGGTTGGGCACTTCTGGCCTAAAGAACCCCAGAGCTGGAGTCAGCAGATGCCGTGGTGGTTAAGGCACTGGATATACCCACATAGCCAACCATGGTTCAAGCCCTGGACTGGTGGCTTGTTTTCTCACTTTTTTCTCTTTCTCTGTGTCTCTCTCTAGACAAATTAAAATAAATGAATGAATAAATAAAAATTTCTAATGAAGAACCCCAGAGCCATGAACTATCAAAATCCAAAGTTAAATTAATTTTAAAAATTCTCTCTTAATTCATAAATACAGTAAATAATTTTTTTTCGGGCGGGGGGGAGAGGTTTTTGCTCTAAGGCACGTGCACTCGCCAGACAGAGAGAGACAGAGAGACAGAAAGCAAGAAATCACCCCCCCAGGGGGGATGGCCACGCCACAATCCCTTCTCCTCCATTCTCCTCTTGGGATCTTGGGCACGCACACACACGCACCCGGCATGAGTTTTAAGCTACCACATCTGGGACTCGAACCACAGTCGACTACATGGGAGTCCAGCAACATAGCCATTATGCTAACTGCTGGTCCCAAATACAGTAAATGATGAAGAAAACTTTTGAACCATGTTTGAAAGGAGGGAAGAAGGGGCCAGCCAGTTGTACGGTAGTGACATTCCACTCTACAAAGGTGACCTACATGGGAAGGTTCCAGATTTGCATCCAGAGACCTTCCTGAACACACCAGGTGCACATGGCACATGCAGGGCTGGCTGGAGCTTAAGGAAGGTCGTGGCATAGAGACTCTACTGGGGATGACAGCCTCTGTCTGTCTCTCATATTCACGGGAGAAGGAAAACTAAAAAAAATTTTTTTTAAATAAAAGGAGGGAAGAGAATCAAAACAAAGGATAAGTTGTATATTTAAAAAGAAAAGGAAAAAAATTATGGTGCTTAATGATGAAAAAAGTTAATCATGTAAAAAATCCAGGCCACTAAACTTGATTTGGTCCTGAAGATATAATAAAGAATAGTTTGTCCAAGGTAAAAAGCCTTGTTACATCCTAATTAAATAGCTCTTATGGCTGCATTCAGTAATCACCTAATGCCTAAGAGCATTCGGCATGAATGAAAACATCCACTTGTAAACATCTCAACACATTACTTGTACTCACTATGCATATATATTCGCACAGTCCCCTCCTTGCTCCAAAGAGAAGAAAAGATCACATGATTTTTATCTCTTCTGGTTTATTTGGTAAAATAAGCAGTTCATTGCTGGGAAATTTTATATATAAAGGTTCTTGTGTTTCAGCTTATAATGAGTATTAAATGTGTGATGAAGTCATTACAGTGATAGTTTCAAGAGAATTCTGTAAACACAGTATGTTTTTATGTCAGAATTGTTTTTCAACACAATGGTGAAAATACTGATTTGCCTATGGCCAAGTAAATACAGATGAAGACTTTAACATCTGAGAACAGGAAAATAGGGCCAGTATGGTGGTTAAAGTGGCTGGATGCCACACGGCTGGCTCATGGTTCAAGTCTAGGACCTGGCTGCTTAGAAAACACACCAGGCACAAGTGTGCATGTATGCTAGAAATCTTAGGAGGTGAATAGAAGAGGCAGGATCGTGGCGTGGCCATCCGCGCTGGGGGGGTGCTCTCTCACTTTTTCTCTCTGTCTCTCTCTGGTAAACAGAATTAAAAAGAGAGAGAGAGAAAGAGAGAGAAAGACATGTATTGTTTCTTAAAGTTTTATACCCACAGACTCTGAGTAAAATGAGATAGAATTGGCTCAACCGCTGTGGCACAAACCACTGCCTGGGAGGCTAGAAGCCACATGGGAGACCTGGGTTTGACTCCTGAGCCAAATGGAACATGGCAAGTACAGCTGTATGTGCCTATAATCCTCTAGTGGGGAAGCTGGGGCAAGAAAACTGTAACACAGTGAGACCCTCTGGAGGTCCCTCTCCTTTCCCTCCCTTCCTCCCTCCCCTTCTCTTTCCCCTCTGTCAGTCTCATAAAGGAAGAACACAATCAGAAAGAAATATAAGGGGGTGGGTGTCTTTAAAAAGTTCATGGAAAATATGTATTATGAAACAGTTATGAGTGGATCTAATTTTTTTTTAGGGACCAGCAGTTAGCATAATGGCTATGTTGCTGACTCCCATGTAGTCGACCGTGGTTCGCGTCCCGGACCCAGTGGCTTAAAACTCACGCTGAGCACGTGTGCGTGCATGCCCAAGATCCTGGGAGGAGAAGGGATTGCGGTGTGGCCATTCCCCCTAGGGGGGGGATTTCTCGCTTTTTGTCTCTATGTCTCTGTCTGTCTGGCGAGCGCACACGACCTATAGCAAAAACCTCTCGAAAAAAATATTTTTTTTACACCAAAATTAACTTGCATTGCAAATCTCTTTTACTATGAGTTTTTTTATATCCCCTTATAATATTGTTAATGTGATAAACGCATGATGAAACTTTTAAACAAAACTGACTTTGTAAAGTAAAATCCATATAATGGCTTAAAACCAGAGAATACAACTGATCCCCAAGATCCACAGTTCAGAATTCTAGTTTCAAAATTCTTTTGGTGCCTGATTTACATGCACGAGCCCAGATAATTGGTCTGTACAAATAAAGGGGCATCAGACGCGTTTGTGAGCGAACTGTCAGCACTTGGGTCGGCCCTCGACAAACACATGTGTGCCAAGGAGAGTGAACTTGGAACTGCTCTTAGAGGTAAAACCTTAAGTTTCTTTCTTCTAAGAAGATAGAGACCAAAACTACAATAGATCTGAATAGAAATTACTAAGTAGACAAGCCCTTCTATGTGGGGCTAGAAAGAGTGACACCACTGGTCTCACTGGGTCGCCACCCTCCTGCCTCAGCCTGCCCAGGAGCTGGATGACAGGCACGCACCACCACACCCAGCTCTCTCAGACAGGTCACGCTATGTAGCCCGGGCCAGCTGCCAAGCTCAAGATCTTCCTGCCTTAGCTTCCAGCTCACTGGATTACAAGGGTGCACTACTGCACCCAGCCTCTAGGTGAGATCAAGAACCAAACCCAGGCCTCCCGTGGGTTCCAGCCTACGGAACAGCACTGCCTCAGCAACAAAGGCCGCGCGATTAGGTGGGCAACAGCTCTTTAGATGAGAAAGCAAGGAGATGTGGACCAGGCACCCACAGCCAAGCCTCTTACAGGTCCTGGATTATGTGAAGGCTTGTGAGGGTGCTGCAGTTAATACTGTAATTAGAAGATATTTTCAATACATATGTTTGCTTTCAAATACTTTTCCCATGTAGTGTCTTCTTTGAACAGAAAGTCACAAAGTGCTGCTTCAGCTGTCATGGCACTAACCAGTAAGCAGCACAAGTCTGTATAGTTTTCTTTAATGCCACCCACTGTGACGGCTGCATGGCACTTCATGGTGCCTTTGGGATCTCTAAGCTCCGGGGAGAATGCCTAAATCAGCCGCCTTAAACTTAAGAACACCCTCGCCCCCACGATTTTCCCTCTGTGTGTGGGTAGGAGCTGGGGGTCCAGAGGCTGTGAGTCTACTCTGGTGACATCTGGAGCTCCTTCTTTGAGATCACAAGCAACTCAGTAAAGACAAAACAAAGCACCCAGACACATAGCGAGTGTTAAAGTGTATGTGAAATATAAGTTATAAAATGTGAAAACTGAGAGACGACTCATGCTGACATCCACCAGATTTAGTTTAAAATGTCTTACTGCATGGTCAGTCCCACCACCTAGCAGGTAAGGGAGCTGGATCCCACATGGCTGACTATGGTACAAATCCCAGTTCTGGCAACATGAAAAACATACCAGTCGCATGTGCATGTGTGACCCCAATCCTGACCGATGGAGAAATGAAGAAGAGACTGTGGTGTGACCACACACCCCCAGGTTATGTTTTCGGTGCCTTTTTCCTCTCCAATAACCTGGTGAACACACATGCCCTCTAAAAAAAATCTTGCGGCAGACTAAATAGGTAGCTTTTATGAAAAGTCACGAATAGCAATATATAACTAAATAAAAGGCCCCTAAAATGGGATTTTCTAGGACTCCCTTCAGTTCAGCCCTTGTCTCTTTTAACCTGCTCCTCTCCTGAACCTATTTCTATCACTGAATTTATCACTTTCTAGCACCCAAATTTAAAACCTCAAAAGTGAGCCCAGCAGGTGGCGTAGTGGTTAAGGCTCTGGACTCTCTATGGGGTGACTATGGTTTGAGTCTCGGACCTAACGGCTTGAAAATCACGCTGGACATGTGTGCGTGTCCATATCTCCTGGGGGTGATTTTTCACTTTTCCTCTGTAGCTTTCTCTCTCTCCAGTGTGTATGTGCCTATGGCAACATACAACAACAACAACAACAAAAAACCACACAAAACTTCAAGGTAGCTTAAACTACCCCTCCCCAAGTCCTGCCACTCTACCCAGCAGGTGTCTCAAGGTCATCTGCTCCTTTCCAAACCATCCTTTGGTCTGGACTACCCTAAAAGCCTTCCACCTCCATGCATATCCTTAGAAAGAACTTCCCGAAGCCCTGCCCCAGAAAGCAGGCCACACGCTGGTGGGGACACCTCCAAGAACTCACAGTTGGGGCTCCTGTGGCTCAGTTCCTGTCTACAAAATGAAGTGGTGACGGTATGGACCTCAAAAGTTCCTGTGAAGTTTAAATGTATGTTCATTAAAGTATAATGAACACACAACACCAGGCACCATGCCTAGCACACAGGAAGTCCTCATAATCGCAACAGGGTTGCTATTTTGATTGTGATTAAGGTATCACGCTAGTTAAGCTCGTTAGTGGCTGTTGTCTGTGTATAAAATGAAACTGCTAATCATGAGAAGTTAGGAGAGGCATGCTCCCGGAGCATGGCCCTACCAACACCTTCGTTTCAGACTTCTAGTTTCTAGAACTGTGTGAGAAAAAATTGTTGTTTTAGGCCATGTAGCTTGTGGTAATTACAACAGCCCTAGGAAGTGAATGCAACAGGTAACAATTTATACTCAGTTTATATTAGCGGGCCAGCCCTGTGGCCTACTGGTTATAGGAGTTCGATCTCACATGGTCAACTTGGCTTGAATCCTGGCCCCAGCAGCTTGAAAAATCAAACATGCTAGGCATGTGTACATGTGTGTTCCAACCTGACAGGACAGAAAAGGAGACGGGACTGCATTGTGACCACACCCCACTGTGGGGTGCTTTCTCCCCTCCCTCTCTGGAAGCACGTGCTGCACTCTCTGGCAGTTTAGAACTTTATTACACACTAATACCATCCAAGATAGTTACTCCACTACACCTGCGGAGATAGAAGCTGACGGAAGCTCACGGCTGACAGTCTGTGGCCCACAGTTACGCAAGGAAGCTGGCAGGAACTCAAGCCCATCTGGTTCTAGCCCGGCTCACAACCAGTCTGCCACCATACTCTCACACCCACCTCATCATGGTGTTATAACACACTGTACATATTGGGTCATCGGAAAAGTCACGAAGCATCTTTGAACGGAAAAACAGAAAGATACGTCATGACTTTTCCGACAACGCAGTATTATGCCTGGAGTACTGCTGATCACATAATAAGTGCAGATAAACAGCAGCAGTTGCAGTCAGCCCTCAAGACCCGCAGATCCCAACCACCAAGGTCGAAAATGGCACATTGCTGGGTTGACCCTTATGGGCAATGGTTAAGCACTGAGCAGAGGGAGTTGGATCCTATATGGCCAATCCTGGTTGGAATCCCAACTCCAGCAACTTGAGAACACACTGGGCATGTGGGCACATACCCAGGGCTCTGAGAGGATAGAGGACAAATGGATGGCACAGACCGGGCCCTATTGGGGGGTTCCCTCTTTTGTTCTTTCTCTCTCTTGTTCTGTGTGTGTGTCTCTCTCTGTCTGTCTGTCTGTCTCTCTCTCTCTCTCTTTCTCATATGCCCATGTGGCCTCTGGAAAATGTCACACTGTTGCTAATGTGCAGTTAGGCCTGAAATAGTTGCGACTATAAGACCTTTTCTTTCTTGTCATTATTCTGTTAACAAAACGATGTAACTATTTACACTGTATTACATGGGATAAGTAATCCAGAGATAATTCACACCAGAGAGGGTCATGCAATAGCACTATGGTAATGCAACTGAAACCACATGGGAGAGGTCTTAGGTTCACATCCTGGGAACCCACTGAGCACACTGGGCATGCCCACACATACCCATGATCTGGACTGGCTGATACTGGGATGTTAGAGGTGTCAGTGTCTGTCTCTTGAGAAAGAAAGAATAAAACTTTTAAAAATAAACTATACAGGAGGATGTGTGGAGGTTATATGCAGATACTATGTCATTCTATACCAAGCATTGGGGCATCATGGATTTTGGTACCTATGAGGGGCCTTGGAAGCAATCTCCCTGTGTGACTGAGGGATGACCGTATCATTGCCACATAAACTCCCAACTCCCCTGTCTTCCAAGTGATGAAGCAGCAAACATTTTTTTACGAGTCAGGTAGTAAATATTTTAGGTTTTGCAGACGGAGGGACAAAATCAAATGGAATCATTTAAAAATATAAAAACTATTCTTAGCTCAAGTGCTGTAAATCAACAGGTGCCAGGGTCAATCTGGCCCACCGGCTATAGCTTGCAGACCTCTGCTCCAAGCCTTCTCTGTCAGCAGCAGCACTTCAAAAGCATGTGAGGAGCTTTTGGGTGAACCGCAATGTCTAGGCAGCAAACTCCTGACCCTCTGATCCAACAGATCCAGGGTGAGGCTGAACTGACTGCTGTAACCATTGCACTGGTGATTTTGAGAAGCAGCCATGACTGAACCCACATGGTTCCCTCAGCCCAGAATGCCCTTCCTATGCTCTGCTTGTTTGGCAAGCTTCCAGCTGTTTTAAAAACTCTACTTAGGGACAAGCAGTTAGCGTAATGGCTATGTCACTGGACTCCCATGTAGTCGACCACGATTCAAGTCCCGGACTCGGTGGCTTAAACTCATGCCAGGTGTGTGTGCATGCATGCCCAAGATCCCGAGAGGAGAATGGAGAAGGGATTGCAGTGTGGCCATCCCCTCTGGGGAGTGATTTCTCGCTTTCTATCTCTCTGTCTGCCTCTGTCTGTCTGGCAAGCACACCCACCCTATCATTGGGGCATCATGGATTTTGGTACCTATGAGGGGCCTTGGAAGCAATCTCCCTGTGTGACTGAGGGATGACCGTATCATTGCCACATAAACTCCCAACTCCCCTGTCTTCCAAGTGATGAAGCAGCAAACATTTTTTTACGAGTCAGGTAGTAAATATTTTAGGTTTTGCAGACGGAGGGACAAAATCAAATGGAATCATTTAAAAATATAAAAACTATTCTTAGCTCAAGTGCTGTAAATCAACAGGTGCCAGGGTCAATCTGGCCCACCGGCTATAGCTTGCAGACCTCTGCTCCAAGCCTTCTCTGTCAGCAGCAGCACTTCAAAAGCATGTGAGGAGCTTTTGGGTGAACCGCAATGTCTAGGCAGCAAACTCCTGACCCTCTGATCCAACAGATCCAGGGTGAGGCTGAACTGACTGCTGTAACCATTGCACTGGTGATTTTGAGAAGCAGCCATGACTGAACCCACATGGTTCCCTCAGCCCAGAATGCCCTTCCTATGCTCTGCTTGTTTGGCAAGCTTCCAGCTGTTTTAAAAACTCTACTTAGGGACAAGCAGTTAGCGTAATGGCTATGTCACTGGACTCCCATGTAGTCGACCACGATTCAAGTCCCGGACTCGGTGGCTTAAACTCATGCCAGGTGTGTGTGCATGCATGCCCAAGATCCCGAGAGGAGAATGGAGAAGGGATTGCAGTGTGGCCATCCCCTCTGGGGAGTGATTTCTCGCTTTCTATCTCTCTGTCTGCCTCTGTCTGTCTGGCAAGCACACCCACCCTATAGCAAAAACCTCTCCAAAAAAGAAAAAAACTCTTCTTAGACTCAGACTGGGAGAAGCCACCCCTGAACTCTTCTATCCACTCCCCATACTCCCCATAGTTAATGACTTCTGTTTGTCATATTTCACATTATGGCATACATCAATGACTAAGTAGGTCACACTGCATGGGGACAGCTACACACTCGTCAGCCCTTCATTAACCTGAGCCCTGGGTACCCAGCATATCAACGACTAAGCTCATCAAGCCTATCCTAAATTGATTTCCTATCTTGATTTCCCAGATCAAGATTGCATGTTCTGGGCTGCATGGTGGCTTCGTGGTGAGGTGCTGCTCAAGCGATGTAGATCCATGTGGAGGATTGCTCACTTGGTTCCTGCCCTAAACAGACCTCAACAGACAAGACCATGGGCATACATGACTGGCAGCAACAGGTCAGCTCGGGAACCAAGTGGGAAGTCCTCCACATGGATGTAGCATCACTTGGATGTAGCATCACTTGAGCAGCACATCACCACTGCACTACCGTGCCATCCAGGCATGCATGCCCATGGTCCTGTCTGTTTGGGAAGGCTGGGGGGAGGATCGTGGCATGGGGCCATACTGGATGTGCTTGTCTTTCTTTCTCTCTCACGAAATAAATTAACCTTAAAAGCATGTTTTTCTATCCAAGTTCCTACAAAAGTCAAACTATAACCATCTTTCATTTTTTTCCAATACGCCAAGGTATATGCGCTCAATGGAGAAAGAGACAAAAGTAGAGAAAGAAAGTAAATAAAGCATTTCCCATGGGGGATGGTCAAGTCACAATCCCTTCTCCGTTTCTCACTCCATTCAGGATTTGGGGCACACATGCTTGCATGCCTGGCATATTTTCTAAGATGCCATGTCCAGGACTCAAACCACATGGTCAGTCATGTGGGATTCAGTCTCCTCAACTACTATGCCACTGGCTGGCCTAAAATATGACCATCTTCCAAAGGGGAAAACCAAATGCTACCCCCGTCCCGAACCTGTAACTCAAATACATTCTCTGGATTCCCAGGCATTTCTCTTATTCTTGGCAATAAATTAAATCCACCTTTCATTTCAATTCTCTGTGTACACAGCCTACCTCCCTTATGGGACTGTGCCTTCTGTGAAAAAGGTCAACACCTAAGCACAGTGCTCAGGGTATTCAGGTCAATCAGCAAGCTGAATGCAGTCTCTCTGAATCTTATATTCTGAATTACACAAAAGGGACTCCAGAAAAAAATATTATAATTAAGGCTTACCAAAGAGGAAAGAAGTATGTCTATGTGTATGTGTATCTGTATGCAGCAAAGTTTAAACACCAAGAATCAGTATAATGTGAAATCATGAAGTACAAAATACTTATTCTCCAGCACATAAGTGCCTTCAAAAAGTTTTTGGAAAAATGCAATTAAAGCATAGTTCATTCTGGTACAAAGAGTTTGAAATGCATAGCTTTTCCATAATATGAACTTTCCATGAACTTTTTAAAGGACCCCCTCCCCATATAATAAAGGATTTTCAAATTTCCCTCTACTAGGAATTTTGGAAAATTTTATAGGCATTTGAGTCTAAGACTTTTAATTTATTCATGTGTTAATTAATAACTCCATCCATAAAACATTCAGATTATGGAACCAGCAGATGGTACAATGGTTACATTGCTGGACTCCCATATAGTTGACAACAGCTTAAGTTCCAAAGCTGGCAGCTTAAAACTCATGCCAGGAGTGTGTGCGTGCATGTCCAAAATCCCAAGAGGAGAAGGGACTGTGGCATGCCATCCCCGCCAGGGGATGAATTCTCACTTTCTGTCTCTCCTGTCTCTCTCTCTCTGTCTCTCCAGCAAGTGCACACACCCTATAGCAAAAATCTCTCTCTCAAAAAAATTCAAATATTTTTATTTCCTGTATATACACTTTAAAACAGTTATCATAAAAGTAAAAAAAAGAGTATTCTATAAATTGTAGAAAACATCTATTTCATACTCAACTAAGAAATAGAGTGATTTAATTCAACAAGCATTCACTAAGTACTTACCACACACACACAGAACATAAGAGTATGACCACATACTACCTGAGCACTGCGTAATACATGACCACTTGGCAAAGAACTGGGCTCTAAGGGGGACTCTCCGAGGAAGGAGACTAGATCTGAGGCCTGACTGAACTGGTGTTGGGGTGGGAAGATGTGGAACGGAATACAGGAGGAGTCCAATCTATCTAAAAGAATAGCATCAAGTCCTGACTGCTCCCCCCACCCCTGTGCCAGCAATTCTGATTGTCGGTCAGACCAAAAACCAGAGAGTCACCCTTGATAACCCCTCTTTCACATACTATAACCCCTCCCTTGGGGAATCTGAGTGAGACCCCTCCTCACCACCTCCATTGTCCCCACCCTCGTCCAGTCCCCTGTCATCTATCAGCTGGATTACTGGAGAAACACCTTACTGGCTCCCTGTGCCTACCTTTGACCTCCCAGCCCCTACCTCCCCCTCCCCTCCCCCCAAGTTGGTAAATACCCTGCTGGATGTCACCCATTGGCTCAAAACCCTATGATATCTCATTTGGACTTTTATTCCGTATTCTTACAAAGCCTTCCAAACCTGACCTTCCAGGACCTCATATACTAAGATCCTCTTTGGCTTAAGCTACCTGGCCTCCTTGTTATTCAACCTTCCTGGCACGCACTCACTGCCTGACTCTACCTGTACCTTCTGCCTAAAAGCTCTCTCCCCAGATATCTGCTTGGATAACTCCCTCGCCTCTTTCAGGTCTCTGTTTAAACATTACCTTCTCAGAGAGACCTACTTTGACCACCCTACTTAATACTTTCTACTGCCACTCCATGCCCTCTTTCCTTGCTCCACTTTTAATCTTCTCCAAACACATATTATACCACATTCCATCACACATTATAATTTACTCACTGCATTTGTTTTTCACCGTGTGTCTCCATCTTGCTAGAATGTGAGCTCCACAAGGGAGGTGATCTTTCGGTCGGTGAAGCAACACTACCATCGTTAATAGTACCTGCACTATGATGAGCACCTAAATATGTGTTGAATGAAATCAGATTTATATTTTAGAGGGTCCTGTGAATAAATTTAATGACTTCAGCTTCCCTCCCTAACACTGTCTCCCTGTCTGCTAAACACTGTATTTCTTTTTCAAAAAAAAAAAAAAAGGTTCTTTAGCAAAAGAGGAAGGTCACATTACAATGAGAAATAAAAAGTCCTTTAAAAAAGAGATAAAAATGGCATGTGGATTAAAATTCATTCACGCCAAAGTTTAATCAAGCTATAAATACAAAATCAACATCAGATTGTTTCTACCTTCGGGGAGAGCAGAGGATTTAGAACTCAAAATGAAGTTGGCTTGGGAGCAGGAAAACCCATCAGAATTTCTGGTGGCCCTATTAACTAGACCCGTCATGTGACTCAGAAGCAAGTTGCTCCAGCTGTTCACTACCACAGCTTCAGAACACCTGGAAGCCCTCACCAACAGGCAAGAGGCCAGGCATTAATCACTCTCACATCCAAAGCACCTGGTGGGGTAAGCCCATGATCCATGTTTGCTGACCAGAACTAAATGCGCATAAAGGTTTTTGCACATCAGTTATTAAAGGATTTTCATGCTCCCAGATGACAAAGTCATATAAACAGAAAGAACACTACTGAAATCAGCCTGAAACAGCATTCACATGTTTACTGCATACTTAAAAAGCACAAATGTTCAATGTAGAAATGATGATACTTAAAAAAATAAGCCACTGACAAAATGCCTAGGAAATCATGAACCTGTCGTATTTACAGATAAGGGAACTGAAGCTCAGAAATGTTAAAGTGATTTGGACCAGAACACAAGGCATTTGGAGGGGAGAAGCAGGCAGGAGACAATTTACATAAACTCTTCAATATGAATGACAAACTGGTGATGCCAAGTAAGAGTTATGTTCAATCCCTGTTATCATTACTCTGGTGTGCAATATGAGACAACCTGATTAAATTATAGTATGTAATTGCTATACTGATGACTCCTTGAGCTTTCACACTTTTCCCTGTGATTCTGGTAGTAATAGGCGGCCAGGAGGGGTGGAATGTCTTTTAAAGGAGACCCGGTGCTTCACCTCCTAAAAGCACCTTTCTACTTTTCAAACTTTAAAAGTCACTAAGTTTCCACCAGGAACCTAAACATTTCACTTCATGACCATGCAACAGGAAGGGCTCCCACTTGTCCTACTGAGAACTGAGGCTTACAGAACTCTTTTAGAACAACTGCCCAAACCTACCCCTAACCCAAGCACAGGCCCACCCAATTTCCCGTTAGTCCACAGGCAGGCCTCCTTCCCCAGTGATGAGGCTTTGCACATGACTCCTGGCTTGCAAACCACCATAGCATTGCACAGCTAACTCAGCATCCTCGCCAGACCCAGCCCAGCGCCATGAGCTCTGCAAAGCCTTGGGGGCTCTCTCCAGGGAGGACTGGCCCCTCGCTGTCAGCAAGCTGGGACACCACACTGCCACGGCTCTCAGGATCATAGTCCTGTCCACGCTCCTGCAGACAACAGTGGAGTGACCAGATCTAGTCTGTGTTTTATAACAGTGGGTTGACAGATGACTACTGGATATACGCTCATCAAACAGAGCTAAGTCATTAGCTTGTCATTTTACTTGTGGTAAGAATCTGGTTAATGATATCTAAGGCCAGCCGCTGGTTTGGTGGTTAGCGTGGTAAGATCCCACCAGGCTGATTGCCCAGTTTGAGTCCCAGACCCTGCGGTTTGAGTAGCATGCTGGAGAATGGAGAAGAGATTGCAACATGGCCACCCCCCTGGGGGAGGGGGGTACTTTCTCTTTCTCTCTCTAGCAAGCGCACACACCCTGAAGCAGAATTTTAAAACCCATATTATCGAACTTTCATATATAGATGGCAGATAAGTAAACCTCTGTGGGGCAGTGGTTACTACAGCACTCTGATACTGGGGCATCCTGTAGGGGGTGAGGGTGCCTCTGTCTCTCTCTCATGGAAGAAATAAATACGCTTAAAAAAATACTTAAGAGACAATACAACAACTGAGTTTTATTCAGCCTTTAGAAAAGGAACTTGGTTTAAGTCTCGTTGAGCTCACAGGCTCCCAGAGTTTCGGGAAGAACTCGAGTGGGAAAGTGGGTACTCCGTCTCCTTTAGGTTTTGCTGTAGCAGATGTGGCTCACAGAGGAAGTATGAGAAACTACTGACAGGGCGATATGCAGGCAGTACCCGCTTTGTGACCAAGGCGGCCCTGGGCCAGTGACATTTATGTTTGGCAGAGGAAATGAGTCATCCATTCCCAAAGCACCAAAGGTTACCTTATTTTCACTAGGAAAATACAAATTGGGCCAAAGGTTAAGATTAGAAGTGAAGTCTCTTTTAGCAAATAGCTCTGGGAGGAGGTAGGTGGGAGGAGAAACGGAGTTCAATTAAAACAAGTAAAACAAAATCTATGAATGGCCTCAATTTCTAGCCCAGAGTTTTCAAGAGGAGGCTGAGTTTGCAAACGCCCCACCTTTTCAGACCTTTTCTCTGTATTCCTGGCACCACCCTCGCAGGGCTATTTATAGCCATGAGAGAATGGGGCGCAGACTGGAAGGTCTCAGTGTAGCTCAGCCTTACCTTGCATGCCCTGCCAGATCTCCAGCTATCTCTAATTAATGTCTGAGGCACTTAAGACCAACCCAGCCAGTGGTAAAAGCAAGCACAATGGTGAAATTCTACCCGGCAGGACTACCAAGCCCACTGCCCGTGTCCCATTCCTAAGGTCCTCAGGCGATCTTTTATTGAAAAGAAGGCAGAAGGCCCCATCTGGAGCAGAGCGCCAGCAGGCAGAGTCTGCATATTTAATTTACCAGTACAGAAAACACGATGGCCTACAAGGTCATTCATCTGGTCCTGCCTCACACCCCTCAAACTAGATTTCACCAAAAAAATCAACCTAATGCGATTTTATACCTTTTCTCTGGAAGACGGGAACTTCACTTAAGTGACTGCTTCTAGCCATCTGGTCCATATTCATAAATAAGGATGAAACCAACATTTCTCATAATCTTTTGCAGTCTTTCCCTCAACAGATAAGGGCTGAAGCTTTCAAACCACAATGACTTACTGCCATCTATAGATTTAGCTTTACTCAACAGTAGAGATTAATCATCTCTTTGGAAACAAAACGGAAGATGCTCAGAAATCGATAATGAAATATACTTTCTGTACTAGCCCAAACTCACCAACATCCGCATCACAAAGGCATACTGCAGGATGGGATGACACAGAGGGAGAAAATAAAATGTTACCACCTGAAGGAAAGAAAATGAAGACCACAGGGGTGACATGTCAGTGACAGGTATGTTCGTACTGCCTAGTCAAGGATCAATAAGCTGCCTATAAGCAAAGAATGTAAAGGACTCTTGTAAGTCAAAGCAAACTACATAAATAAAACTGACACCAATTCTGAACTCCCATGTAAGGTACTGCAGACGAGCAAACTGCCTTCTTCCCTCAGCCCACTCCGTTAACCGAAATAGGTCTGCTTCTCTATTAGTTGATGGAAAAAAATCAGAATTTTAGAATTCTCTTTTAGCTGAAGGAATCACATAAAATAGCTTTTTGTTCCCTTCTCCAGAAAGTACTTACTCTAACGTCATTATTAATTTAAACAATGGTTTAATTTTTTAAATATTGTCACAAAAAAATGCCAGCTTACCCCATGTGAGAGTACTTGAGTGTTCCACCCTCATTCTGTAGCTGGGGCCTTACCAGGCTGGCCAACGGTGACCATCCCAAGGCCAGTGTGTTTTCTGAATAGGACATGAAGGCAGGCTGCAGGCAGACAGACAGACACGCTCACACCGCACTGAAATGGCACTCATACCTCGAGTGCCTGGAAGTTCTATGAAGAGGGATGGAGCAAGACCTTGCCTCGGACCCCCATCACCACCAACAACTGTTACCAATTAAGCCTATATGAGGAGGAGGAGATGGCCAGATAAAAAGGGCATTATCAGAAAAGTATGATATAAGTAATTTGCTGGAAGAACAAGCTAGATTGTCAGACTGCAGCCAACTGTCCCACACAGTGCTGTCCAGGAGAACGTTCGGTGAGGACGACAGTGTTCAGCATCTCTTGTTGCCTGGTAGCCAGCCACTAGCTCTTAAGCTTGAAATGTGCCTAGTGTAACTAAAAATCTGAATTTTCAATTTAATTTTAACTAACTTAAAGAGCCACATGTGGCTCCTGGATACAACACGGAACAGCACAGTAGTCGCGAACACTTTAAATGCTGCCTGACCACAGCAGTCTCCTGGGTAAGAAAAAAGGCTCAGGAGCCTAATATCCCTTTCCTGTCCACCAGGAATTGGGGGAAGGGGGGAATCACCTAGTCTAATTCTTCATAATTGCTTTCATAATTAAAAGGCACTTTCTAAACATGTTCTACTTCATTTCAAAGAAGACCTTCTAGAATGGGGAACGTCAAAACGTTCGTGGAAACACAGAATGAAAGTAGGAATTTATCTTGGTGCAAAACAATTTTGAAAACCAGTTTTTCTGTAATACACATTTCCACAAAATTTGTGAAGACCCCTCCTTCTTGTGTTAGATTAAGCCATGTAAAATGTCCAAGTAGTAAAACTGCTTCTCTTATTTTAAACACTGAGAACTCAAGGGATGAAACGATTATTATTTTTGTTTTTTTTTTTAAACTTTTTCCTTAGTTGACATATAAACTTTGGTTAAACTGCTTAAAGATTTTTGTCTTTGTTGTTGTTATTCTCAACGAAAAGTCACAGTAAGACCTTTGATGTGATTATGCTTTGAGAACAGGGAGGAAAAAAAATAATCAGTAAACAAAATCCCCAAGTGCTCAGACTAAAAAAGATTCATTCCAACAGCGATGGCATAGTTGCGGGTGAGGAAGGACTAAGCTGCTCTTGACCACAAATCTGGAATGTGCTCCAGAAGCTCTACCCTGGATTACGTTATTTGTCTCATCTGTACTCCTACAAATCGCCAACACTGGCATCCTTGGTAAGCAATGGCCGTAAGCAATGCTTTTAGCCTTCCGTGTTGCACACGATGCTGTAAATGGCAGCACATTCTAAAGACATGTCATCTAGGGACAGGGGCTCTGGACATTACACGCCAAGGCTACAGCAGAAACAAACTACAGTATATTGAATGTCAACTGTGTTCTTTCCGAAGTTGGGAGATCATGTTTACTGCCCTTGAATCTGTCTAGACACACAAAAATCAAACAAGCAATAGGAGACAATTCTAGAATAAAAAAATAAAATAAAATAAACTAGGTAATTAGACTAAATAGCCTCCTGCTGTAAACTCAAAATAGACCTTAGGACAAACACTGTACCTTTTCTCAGCCATAATTTCTGACAGTACAGCACGTGACAAAGGCTGAGTAAAACCGATGAATGAACAGATGCCAACCTGGAGTGGACAGTCCCTGCTTCCCGCTGCAGCTGTGGCACTCAGTTCTGCCCTCTCTCAATTACGTACCAACAATCTGCACAAACTCATGGAAATGTGTAATAAAGCAGCCACCATGGGTCTGGATGGGGTAACACAATGGAATTTAAATAGTAAGATTCTGCATTAAAGGCTCAAAAAGTCAGTTCTATTAGTACCAGTCAAAAAGTAAAGGGTTTATAACAATTCATGCGAGGAAAAAAAATAAAAGGGAACGTAGATACGGGTTCAATAAAGTCTAATGGCAAGATCACTGCATTTACAGACTGTCGACTGCCAAGAAAGTAACTATTCTCTACTAAAATCAGTACTGTAGATGTTTAGGGTACTGCCTTTTAGCAGTGACAGAGTCAAGGCCTTTGGGCCCCTCCCCCTGGGTAAGAGTCAGCAGAATGATCACACAGTTGGAAGGGGAGGAGAGAAGCAGAGAGGAAGGAAGCCAGACTGCTGTCTCCAACTGTCTGAAAGCCTGAAATGTCGACGAGGAATTGATTTATTTTTTGCAGTTCCAGGGAACAGAAAGACAATCACAAGACACAAACTTCAGCTCAGCACAAGAAAGCACATGTCAAAAACCAGGGTTGTTCATAGAAAGGCAACATGCACGACATCACTGAAGGCCAGACCTGTCTGTCCAAGGAGGTTTTCACAGAGCAGAAAGCTCAACTGAATGACTCCCTCTTCCCACCCTCCCTCCACACTAAAGGTTCACAGGCAAAGCTTCCTCCCTAACTCCAATGGCTCCTCTCCCTTCTCTCAATCAAGACAGACTGAGAATGTACCAGAGTAATATTAGAACAGAAATTACTGCTCAATGTATAAAAATTTGCAAGTTCCAGAGCTTTAACAAAAATCTGCAACACTAACGATGCTAATAAACTCTGACAGCAGGACCGCTCAGTCACTGGGGTACCAGAAACACTGCTCTCAGATACAATACTCAGACTTCATGCATGCTAAGCAGTTTCCCCACATCATTTTCTAAAATATCTTTAATTTCAGTTGGTGAACAGGAGGCCCCAAGCTCAAAGTAACCAGGCTTTTTCTGAAATTAGAGTGAGCCTTTTACCTCATTGTACAAAGGTTGCAAGCAAGAAGCCTATGCAGGAAATTCTCAAACTGACCCAGCTCAGGGAACTGATCCTAATTCCTCTACCAAAGCCAGGACTGGGAGGTGCTACGGGTGAGTGGGACTTACCTTGATCTGCAGACATTTCCTTCTTCAGAAAGCCATCACTAAGTGACACTGCAGAGTTTAAAGGGATGCCTCACATGGTTTAGGGCTACCCTAGTCACAAGACGACAGACCTGCCCAGCACATTACCAACTATTCAAGCTAAAATAATAGCACTGCCCAGAAAAGTGCTCCCAGAGCCTTCTCTGAAGAGCACGCACTGGCTGATAGAGGAGGAAGCCACTCTGGGCCAACGACCTAGCCTAGCCCGCTACATCTCTGCTGGATGCCAGACCGCGGGACACAAGAGCCACAGGGATCCTCCCGTCAAAGCCATCCCTTCCAGCCTGAACAACTACACCCGCCATCTGCTCTGAGGCCCGGGCGTTACCTTTCTGGACGTGGATGATGTCTGGGAAGTTGGCCAGGTGGCCCTGATACAGCGCTAACAGGTCCATGACCGGGTCCAGGTCCTGCCTGGGTTGCTCGGCGAACAGCTCGCCGATGGCGTCGTAGGCATCTCCGGTGAAGGCGATGGCCTGATTCAGGCCTGCGGAGAAGGCCTGCTGGTCCAGCTCGAAGGCCTGGCTGAGGCCGCGGAAGGACTGGCCCACCTTCTGATACTCCTTCTTGAAGCCGGTCACCTGCTTGCGCGCGAACTCGTTGGCCGTGTGGTTGAGCTGCAGTGCGCTGTCGTCCATCTTCTTGGTGAAGCTCTTGAAGCCGTCGATCTTGCTCTCCACCTCCTGCAGGTCCAGGGCGGCTGCGGGGGGCGTGCTCAGCGTCAGGAAGAAGTTGGCGCCCACCATCTCATCCTTCTCCGCCTTCCTCTTGCCCTGCTTCCAGGCCTTCTCGTCCGTGCTGCTAGGGCATGTCAGGAAGTGCTGGAACACGTCGCACTGCGCCAGCACCGGGTGGCTGGCCATGTGGTTCATCCACCAGATCAGGCCCTTCCTGCGCTTGGAGATGAAGTCCTCCTCGAAGCGGCCGGTGGCCTGCTTCTCCGGCAGGTGGGGCACCGAGATGACGGGGAACTTCTCGGCCAGGCGTGCGTACAGCCAGTCGAAGTGCTTGTAGCGCCGGTGCACTGGGACCTGCGTGTGCGTGGGCACCAGCTTGTAGGAGATGTAGCTCTTCATGCCCTTGAACTTGGTCTGCTTGGTGGGGTCGTCGATGGTGCACTGGAACGGGTAGGGGTTCTCCTGCCACTCTGGGCCGTAGGGCCCCAGCACCACGCACAGCTTGTCCCCGTCCTTGACGAAGCCCGACGCCTCGCCGAGCACGAAGGCCTCTCCGCCCGACTTGACGAAGGTGGAGAAGCGGTTGAGGTTGCGGCTCACAGTGGCAGAGCTCTTGGGCCCCGACGGGTGGTGCTGCGGGGGCGCCGCGCCACCCCGGGAGCCCAGCGACAGGTCGGAGCGCGTGGACAGGCGGGAGCGGGCCCCCGCGCCCGCCGGCCGGGGAC
>NW_006159731.1:3586143-3591617 GCF_000334495.1 Tupaia belangeri chinensis
CAGCTGCGCTAATCCACGGCCGAGAGCCGCGTGCCAGGCAGGAGCAAGCGATGGCCGAGCCGCCGCACCCTCTGCCGAGCGCGGCTTCGCGGCCACTACTGCCCTCTCGTGGCCGGTGCTGCTAAGTGAGACTGCGGGGTGAGAGCCCTGCAGGTGGAGGAGGTTGACTTATCTGAGACTATTTTAGGCTTTTAAATGAAAAAGTTTCCTAGAAGGTAAGTTAGTATTTGTGTGCCTGATCAACGTTCCCATTCTAACTAGTAAATGCTTCTAGAATGACTTAACCCACGCAGGTAATAATGGCTTTTGCAATGAACATTAGCAAATTCTCTAAGAATAAAGGCAGGAGGCCTGTGCCAGGGGGGCTATTCCGTGATGAAGCAACTCCCCTGTTTTACTCGCTAGAGTGTTGGGGCAAGAGGGGGAGGAAATTGACATGAGCAAAGTAAGTGCTAGATGGTGATATGTTGACAAAATAAATGGCTAAGGAGGTCATAGGGAGGGAGGAGCCGAATATTTCCCAACCAAAAGAAGTGTGCGCAGAGAGCTAGCATTTGGCATGTGTTCCCTCTCCTACCAAAGACATTTGCAGTTCAGTGAATGAGAGCGCAGATTTCAGAGCCAGGCGGCTGCTTTCCAGAGTGCTCTGAGACTAGCTGAATGGCCTTGAACAAGTCACTTGTACTCACCTTCTAGGCTTGTTTCCCACATGCGATAATAATGTCATCACTATTTTACACATGAGGAAAAGGAAACATACAGCAGATACCATGCCAGGTAAGCAAAACTCATGCGTTTGCTGCTGCTATTGCTGCTGCTACTGTTATTTGAGAAGCAAAATCCTCCTTCAGAGACATGAGGGGTCTGAAAGTCACAGCTGCAGGATGTGTGCACCGGCAAGCATCCCTACTCCTGATGTGCGGTCATGGCCATCTCTCTCTGGTCCTCACTAGGTCTCCTTATTTTTCTATTATTTTCAAGATTAGTTCAAAAATCACTCCCTGAAATATTCATCAGCTGCCACCTCCCATAGCTCCTTTGTTTTATATCTCCTTTTCCTTCAGTGTATAATTTGCCCGAAGCTTCTTTTCATAATCCCCTCTTATTAAGTCTAGCCTCATTATGCCTTTGAAGACACCTCTAATTGGAGTTCAGCATTCATATGTCATTAATTTCAGCCTGTCTTCTGACCCTTTTCAAGAAAATCTGGGAAGCAGGCCAGAGGAGCACACAATGATTTGTAAGGGCTGTGGTATTCTAAGCATCTTGCACGAAACCACCAATCCAGTATGCCTCAGTACTCCTGCAGTGTTTATCCTAATGCAAAACCCTAACTCAGTTCAGCAAACGAGTTACAACATTTTTAGGTGAAAATTCTAGCTTATGACGACTCTCATAATAAACAACAGGGGTCACCGAATTTCAGTGGCAACATTGTAGGCGGTTGGAAACAGGAAGTCAACATTAAACATCTAGAATACAACTTATTGTAGTTATTTACTCAGGAGAAACTAACTTAGGATGTTTATAATAAATAGTTAGTTTTAGTCCTACTACTCATTTAGTAGTTACTTTTTTTTTTTTTAATTACCAGAATATGTGTGCACTTGCCAGAAAGAGAGGGAGAGAGCATCCCCAAATAGGGTGTGGTCATGCCCCAAACACTTCTCCCCGCTCCTGTCTCACTTACACATGTGCGTGCATACACACACACACAGACACACAACCTGGCATGTTGTTCAAGTTCCCAAGGCCAGTGTTCAAACTGCAGTCAGCCATGAGGGGTCTGGTTCCCTTAACCACTAGACTACAGGCCAGCCCAGGAGTTACTTTTTAGATTAAAAAATTATAGGCCCAGCCATGGTGGCACTCTCTGCTAAGAAGCTGTACTCCACAGGCTGGGTGCATGTGAGAGGCCCAGCTTTGATTTCTAGTCCAACCTAAAGGCTGGGCAGGGTTGTGTGCACCTGTAATTCCAGGGACTCTGAGAAGCTGAAGAGGAAGACCACTATGAGGTGAGTCCCTGTGTTAAGGGGAGGAAGGGTGGAGAGGGAGTTAATTACAGTAACTTCAAGCTTATTGCAGATATGAAAATTCTAGGAGTTTAAGGAGGTGGTTTCTACAAACTCACCAAGGCGTTCTGCAGAAGCAGTGGTTACAGAACCCCCAGGTATAGGGACCAGCAGTTAGCGTAATGGCTATGTCGCTGGACTCCCACGTAGTCGACCGTGGTTCAAGTCCCGGACCCGGTGGCTTAAACTCATGCCGGGCGCGTGTGCGTGCGTGCCCAAGATCCCGAGAGGAGAGTGGAGGAGAAGGGATTGCGGTGTGGCCATCCCCCCTGGGGGGTGATTTCCTGCTTTCTGTCTCTCTGTCTCTCTCTGCCTGTCTGGCGAGCACACGCGCCCTATAGCAAAAAGCTCTCAAAAAAACAAAAAGTTAAAAAAAAAAAAAAGTCAGAACCCCCAGGTATCTGGGTTGTTTGCAGCACAAGTGCATGGACATCTGCAGGGGGTCAGCCTGTTGGAATCTGTTGGGAGGTTTTTGTGTTTGCCAGAGATCAAATTTCGAAAAAAAGACAGGGACAGGCTGTCACAAGGTGTTTGGTTCTATGGCTCCAAAGATAGAAAAAAAGCCCTACCCCTAAAGGGTCTTGGATCTGTCAAAAGTGTGCCTAAGCACTGAAAACGTGTAACTATTTACTTAGGGAAATAGATAAGTAATATATTTTTAAAGATTTCTCAGCTGGCCTCCAGGGCTTATTAGTAACATGCTGCTCAAGAGCCCCCAGAAATTAAAAAAAAAAAAAAAAAAAAAAAAAAAATTGGAAACGAAAGGGTAAAAAAAAAAAAAAAAAAAAAAATCACTGGGTCTGTCAGCTGAAACAGGCACATAGATATGCAAGTGCCCGAACTCTGATGAGCTGGAGGAGGGGATCATGGCGTGTGACCAGACCTATGGAGAGTGTTCATCTCTCTGTATCTCGCTCCCCCTTCTCTCTTACTTTCATACGCACACCTATGTACTGCATCATGAATAAGAAAAATATTAGATTAAAAATTATTCTCCAGAAAATGGAACATACTGTTCAAAACTTGGTTTACACTGCTGTTATAACTGTCAAGAAATTCTACTTTTTTGCTTTTGTAAAGCAAACAAAAAACCTGTAGGAGGATAAATAGCCCCAAACAACTGCATTTTCTCACTTCCTCCCTTGGCTTGAGAGGCCCTAGGTGGCCTGGCCAATGTAAAGGTTGTTCTTTCCAACTCTACCACTGAGAGAAGCCACGGTCATCCCTTTGGTGTGTTATGTCTAGAATAAACCAAGCCTTTGCTATTTCTCCACCTCTCCCAGAGATCCACCTGGCTGTATCCCCACCATATTCAATCCATGTGACTCCTCTACCCCTCTTCTCTTCTTTTTTTTTAAATTTATCATTATCTAATTTTATTTATTCATTCATTTATTTTAATTTGACCAGAGAGAGAGAAAGAGAAAGCAAGCCGCCAGGTCCAGGACTCAAACCTTGGTCGGCCATGTGGGAGTGTCCAGCACCTTAACCACCACGCCATCTGCTGGTCCCCTAACCACCCCTCTTCTCTTCTGCTTTGGAGAATCTGGAAGAGAAATGGGAGTCTAGGTCCTGGAGTCACTGCTACCCCCCTCCCCAGCCCCACTGCATTTTGTGAGGGGGGAAAAAAGCAACCTTTGTTGAGCTAAGTCCCTGAAACTGCAATAGTTTGTAGAGGCAGATGGTACTGATTCTCCTGGGAGTACTGGCTCCCTCCCTCCCAGGCCTACCACCCAACTCCCTATCTCACCCTTCTTTGTAACACTTACCATCAAACATAAACACATTGATACATGAATTGTCTCTCCTTGTTAGAATGTAAGTTTTCAGTAGGGATTTTATCTCTGCCCTGAGGAGATACTGCAGTGAATGAGACAGACAAGGTAGTCAACCACTAAATATTTGTTCAATGAATGGATGAGAGAATGCCCACTTACTTCCTCTCTCCCGATGACATCAGCTCTTCTCAGCAGCTTAACTATGTCTGCATCTATTTGCCTGCGCCCCTGGGCTTCCGGCTATAACTAAACTGTTTCTAAGGGATTTTTCTTTAAACCAACAAACTTACAGCTAAATTGATTACCTAGAACATCACTCCAAATTTTCTGAGAAAGCTAGAAATTTCACCATTGGTGATGAGTCTTTTTTTTTTTTTTTAAATAATACAGCATTTATATTTTACTTGAAAACTATTGGGACCAGCAGTTAGCATAATGGCTATGTTGCTGAACTCCCATGTAGGCGACTGCAGTTCAAGTCCTGGACCCAGTGGCTTAAACTCACACTGGGCGCGTGTGCGTGCGTGCCCAAGATCCCGAGAGGAGAATGGAGGAGAAGGGATTGTAGCATGGCCATCCCCCCTGGGGGGTGATTTCTGGCTTTCTATCTCTCTGTCTCTCTCTTTCTGGTGAGCGCACACGCCCTATAGCCAAAAAGAAAGGAAGAAAGAAAGAAAGAAAGAAGGAAAGAAAGAAAACTATTCATATAATATATCAAGTATTCAGACTGGCAGGTGGGTGGTGGTTGAGGGCACTGGACTCCCACATGGTTGACCATGGTTCAAGTCCTGGACCTGGTGGCTTGCTTTCTCACTTTCTCTCTCTCTCTCTCTCGGGCAAAATAAATAAATAAAGTTGAATAAAATAAATCTTTAAGATAATATAGCAAGTATTATACAAATGTATACATCTGGTTTCATAAGCACCTCTGCCTTTATTGTGCTACTCCCTGCTGATTTTCACGGCTGCTTGTTCATACCCAGAGCAGACAGTCATCTCCCCTCTCACGGAGCGGGAGAGCAGCCTCAGAGAGGAGTGTCTGCTGAGGTCACGTGACTGGTGAGCCGCTACTCAGCTGACCTGAGACCTTCTGTCCACTGAGTCATAGGTCTGTACTCTGCTGGTTCCTCAGAACTATTGTTATTATTAAAGAGCGTTGGCCACTTACTAGCAACTTTGTAATTGCGGTTTAATAGAAGGGCTGGCTTTAAGAACAGGGCTGTGTCTGAAGGGGAAGCTATTTACAGTGTCTACACTACAGGGTTGCACCTCGAGTTTGAACTCCACGTGGACAGAGATTTCTGTCCACCCTATATGCCCAACTTACTCAACTGAATACATACTTATCAGATGAATGAATGACTTAATGGACAAAACTCTGCTCCTTAGATCACAAAAGTGGAAATCAAAACAATGCACTTCCTACGGTCATAGCAGGATTTAATAAAGCAATAAATTCATGTAGTATTTTATGTGCTCGAAGGGGGGGAAGTAATTTTGATATAATGAAAAATACATTCCAATTCTTACCTGAAATAAATTTCCAAAATTGTGTGATTCATTCTTGAAGTGTTAATGTGGACACATCTTTTTTTTTTTTTTTTCCCTTTTGGGAGGGTTTTTT
>NW_006159731.1:3592283-3606255 GCF_000334495.1 Tupaia belangeri chinensis
GCTAACTGCTGGTCCCATGCAGACACATATTGGGATTCAATGGTGTCAGCTGTGCTGACAGAGGTGTTTACAACGGAACATATACAGGTCGCTAAAACAATGTCTACCACTATCAAAGAAATTCCTCGTTCTTATCACCGAACCTCTTTGACACACACCTCACTTCTGCTCAGAAAACAAATCCTGGACCTGATTCAGTATGTATTACCTGACAGTTTCTTCTCACAGGTGTGTTCCTCAACGCGTGTTTCCGCAGTTAACTCTGCTGTCGATGGAGGTGTCCTTGTAGACGCTTGTGCCCATCTTGTCTTTCGCTGTCCCATTTTGAATAGTGGCCTTCTCTGTTTTCCTTTCATCATCAATCTAGTCACATTTTCATAATTTCTGTCAACATTCCTCAATGTTTTGTACCAGAAGCCACGACTTATCAGATGCCAAGGCCTGAATCTGGCCTAATGCTCAGTGAGATCACCAGTTAATAGATAAGCAGTTTTATCTGTCAAAAACATGAATTCTAGGGCCAGCAGATGGCATAGCATTTACGTTGCTGGATTCCCATAGGGTTGACTGCGGTTCAGTCTTGGACCTGGTGGCTCGAAATTCATGCCAGGTGTGTGTGCATGTGGTCCAAGAACCCAGAGAGTGGAGGAGAAGGGATCGTGGCATGGCCATCTCCCTGGGGATGATTTCTCACTTTCTTTCTCACTGTCTCTGTCTCTGTCTCTCTCTCTCTCTAGTGAGGGTACACACTCTAAGGCAAAAATCTCTATAAAACAAATAGTCAAATCATGAATTCTGACTTCTTTTGGGAGGGGGAACAGAATACTTGGGCATACTGGGCCAGTGTTTGTGCATACCACCTATTAGCTTTTCCCCTTTAGATGGGACATGCTTTCTCTGGTTCACCACAGTGCTCTCAACACCCTGGGACCTTCTATCCAACATCCCCTCACAGCCCTGAACCTGGACGCACAGGAGAGTTTGCACTCACACATCTTCCAGGGCAAGAGCAATCTCCCCATGGCATCCAGAGGGTGATTCACACCCCTCTCAGCCACAGCCCTCATCCGAGCTCTACACACATTCCCAATATGTTCTGGACACCTCCCACCAAATATCTGCCAGGCTGTCCTTCCTGTCACCAGACAGGAAGGAGCCAGAATACAGGGAAGACAACTGCTTCATCCCGTAAGGCGCCAGTGGATGAAACCAACATGGCAATGACAGGCATGCTGCACTGTAGAGGTAGGGTCTAGCAGGCAATGATGAGGCTTAGCAGATGAAGGAGGGAGGTGGGGTGGTGGTGAGGGGAGGTTCTTTGAAGCGAACAGTGCCTGATTTCAGTAACTCAGGCTACAGTGGGGTGGAGATAGAGGGTGACCTTATTCCAGGATTGATGAGAGTCACAAACCTATGGGCCCATCCTACCTCCTTCATGTTTTGTAGGGATAGTTGTGCGTCTGCTGTGTATGGGCCACACAGGGTGCTAGCAGTAGCCGTGGCTGGAACGGCCCCCATATTCATGGAACTGAGGATCCAGAGAAGCCTGGGAACCAGGGGGATAGAGGGGCCGTTTACTGAGATGAAGTGTACATGAGGAGAAGCAGGCTTTGGTCCGGCAAGGTGAGTACCGCCATGAGTGTTGGGTTCTCACAGATCAAGCGGTGGGAAATGTTTCCATCGGCAGTCACACACGAAGGTCTGGAACCTGTGAAGGAGACATAGCGTGCACCTTGGCGTTGGAACTCACCAGGACATAGCTAGTCATCAGAGAGCTGTGAGTGAGAAGTGATCGGAGGATGGGAGCACAGACAGGAGAGAGGGAACACAGGCTAGCTGGAGACACCTCCTGTGATTGACCCTTTCCTCCACATGCTGGGAAGCTTAGACCAGATAGGTAACAGGAAATTTCTGAATAGAAGACTGGCATCTTGTACACTAAGAAAAAGAACTTCTTTCTTGGGGGCAGCAGGTGGCATAGTGGTTAAGGCACAGGACATTATCAACCGCAGTTCAAGTCCCGCACCTGGTGGCTTGAAACACTCTGGGCACACATGTGTGTGTGTGTGTGTGTGTGTGTGTGTGTGTGTGTGTCTTCCCCAAATCCCAGGAGAATAGAAAGGAGAATGCCGTGTGGTCATCCTTCCATGGGGAGGTGACTTTTCACTTTCTGTCTCTCTCTGTCTCTCCAGTGAGCGCACATGCCCTACAGCAAAAATCTCTAATAAAAAAAAATAATAATTTCATTCGTTCTTTTTCTTTCAATTTGCTGCAGGGTATATGTGCTTCCTGGAGAGAGACAGAGAGATAGAGAGAGAGGGAAAATGAGAAAGCACTCCTGGGGTATGGGCACACTGATACCCCTTTGTTCCTCCAATCTCTCTTCTATTGAATTTGCAGTGTTACTGTGGTCCGATCTTTCCATTTAAACTCTGGAAGTTAACATTCAACTCTGGACTTGTCCCTACCATTAGGCTGTCCATTCTCTTGGTTGTTTTTTTGTACTCTTATTTCTGTGTTTCCAACTTTAGTTTTCCTGGTATAATTGTATAGAAGTATAAACTGCCATGAGTCTTAGGGGGAAAAGAATCATTCTGTTTCCAGAAGGGCTTTTTCCCCTACTCCCATCCAAATTCTCTCCCACTCTTTTAAGAGCTAGCTATAGTCTCACTTCTGGACACCAGTCTGTCATTCTGGAAATGTCTGTATGGTAGGTGCACACAATTGAAGTTAGCCTGGAACTGCTTTTGCTGGGTTCTTCAAGTGTCTCCTCAATAAATAGTTCCCCACTTTTCAGGCTGAGTTCTGCATAAATGGAAAACTGTAACAAATAGTTTGCTGATGGAGCCCACATTCTCACCTTTATTACTGAAGGAGCCAAATTATGGGATTTACCATAGAGTAAGGACCAAACGCATCTCTTAATGTGTTAGAAAATGCATTATCTTCTGCTAGGATTGTACTAGTCATCCCACTCCAACTAAGTCACTCCACTTCTGAAAGAACAACAGGGACATACATACATACATACATAAAAAAGAAAATGTTTAAGACATACTTCTCTCAAACATGATCAAGAGGAATAAAGGCCCACTTCTGCAAGATCTCCATAGGTAAACTGTAAATTCGGTGGGTTGTGGGGTGGAGGGATTGGGCCTAGATCTAAAACTCCCAGTACATGCTTTGTAATACTTAGAAGGGTATGAGCACCTAATAGCTGCTCAATAGTAATAGTTTCAGGCTTTTTCCTAAGCACTTTCCATGTGTTAGGTTAATCTACCCTTATAACAAGCCTGTGGAGTTACTGGTATTAACACAGATGTTTTACAGATGAGGAAACTAAAACACAGATCTTACACAATCAATAAATGGGGAAGCTGGGTTTTAAACACAGTCTAGCTTCAGAGTTCATGCTTTCAACCACCACCTTACACTGCCATGACTGAATTTCAGGGGAAGTGGTGTTCATAGAAATGGAGCTGATGAGAGTTCAGAAGCCAGATGAAAACCAGCCCTGTTACTGTCCAGTGAAGGGAAATTCTGTAAGTAACAACGAGAGCTTGGAGAGACAGAAAGGATGCTATAGCACGTGTTCTTTGTACTAAACCATCAGCGACCATCAGAAATCGTGTGAATAGTCAGTGATTACTACTCTACATGCCTGGGAAAATCTGTTCCTTTAACTTAAGGTACTACAGAAATCATTTACTTCATGTAATACCTAGCCACGTGCAAAAACGGATCAAAGTGGCTCAGGGTATTGACAAGAACAGTGTTTGGCCCTGATTCTTTTGTTGCTCACATGATTAAACTGCCATCTTTTTGTATAATAGAAGGATAAGAAAGTTTTGCTTCATATCATAGTTTTATAGGATGAGATGAAAGTTACTGTTCAGATATTAATTAAATCTGATCCCATAGTCTTTTTTAATTAATTTACATTTATTCACTGAGTATTGTCACAGCATACAAAATGTAATTTCCTATCCAGAAGCTGCTGCATAGTAGCTTAATCACACATGTTATCAATAATTTTCCATTTCTAGTTTCATATATATTTGTGTGTATATATATATATATATTTTTTTTTTTCCCTCCTATCTCTCACCTTCTGCCATTTCCCATGCTCCTTCCACACTATCTCAGGTGTCCACAGTTGTTTTCCATTCCTTTTTTGACCCACATTTTATTGATTCATAAAATTTCTTAAATAATCTGGACCAGCAGTTAGTGTAATGGCTATGTCCCTAGACTCCCATGTAATCTACTGCAGTTCGAGTCCCAGACCTGGTGGCTTAAATTCACACCAGGTGCGTGTGCGTGCGTGCCCAAGATCGTGAGAGGAGAATGGAGGAGAAGGATTGTGGCATGACCATCCCCCCAGGGGGGTGATTTCTTGCTTTCTGTCTCTCTGTTCCCTCTCTGTCTTTCTGGCAAGTGCATGTGCCCTATAGTAAAACCCTCTCCAAAAAAAAAAAAATTCTTAAATAATCTAACTACTTTCAATAGCAAACTCTGCTGATATATACATATCTATGAATACATGTTTGACTTAAGGCATGAATCTGTGAGTAGAATGAATATACTATAAGGTAGCACCTAGCTGATGCTATATAGTTTACTATGGTCATTAATTATTTATTTTTTACTATATCTTTCAATTTCAAGAAAAGCAGATTTAACTTTAATAAATCAAAGAAATGCTAAGGAAATATGTTTAAAACTTAAATCCAGGAAACAGGTTGTGGTTCTGTTCAAATTGTAGGTACATGAAGCTATCAGCTGCTCAAGACAAGACAAAAATCCTTAAAATCGGAAAACAAAGCCTAGAAAAAAAATCAACAATTTTTAGTCAAAAGTCATAAAATTCTATTTTCACAGTTCAGTCTCATGTACTTTAGCTTTTGTTGTGATTCAATTTCCCCCCCCGGGGGGATGGTCATGCCGCAATCCCTTCTCCTCCATTCTCCTCCTCTTGGGATCTTGGGCACGCACGTACATGCACCCGGTGTGAGTTTTAAGCCACCGGGTCCAGAATGCGAACTGCAGTAGACTACATGGGAGTCCAGTGACATAGCCATATGCTAACTGCAGGTCCCCATTTTCTTAGTTTTTGAAGTCTTATTTCTGTGTGACTATATTTAATTTTACTGGTATAGCACTTTCTGCAAAATTTCTTAGAGATATAGTCTAGTGTTTGTAAATTTTTTTCAGATTTTGTTTATCTGAGAATGTTCTTGTCTTTTCTTCCCATATTAAGGATAATCTTGTCAGGTATAGTATCTGTGGTTGCAATTGCTTTTCCCTTAACACTTTGAATATATTTTCCCATTCTTTCCTCACTCACATTGTTTCTGACGAGAGATCCGCTGTCAGCCTGATGGGATATCCTTTGTAGGTAACTTGCCATTTCTCTCTTGCCAATCTTAGTATCTTGTCTTTGTGGTTTTGCTCAGTCTGGCTATAATGTGTCTTGGAGAAGATTTTCCTGGGTTGATTCTATTTGGGGTCCTTTGCATTTCTTGGGACTGGATCTTTGAATGCTTCTCTAAGTTTGGAAAGTTTTCTTCCAAGATTTCATGGAATAGATTATCAATGCCCTTATGGGTCTCGTCCCCTTCTGGGATACCAATTATCTGGACGTTTGGACGTTTCATGGTATCTAGTATTTCTCATATGGTATTCTCATGTTTTTGGGCAATTTTCTCAATCTTCGTGGTGGATTTTTCTAGGCCAGTAATTCTATCTTCTACAACTAAGATTTGGTTTTCAGTGTGATCTAGTCTGCTTTGAATACTTTCAAGGGAGGTTTTGACTTCCTGTATTACAGTCTTCATCTCTAACAGGTCCATTTGATTCTTTTTTAAAGTGTGTAATTCCTCTTTTAGATCTTGCAAGAATTTCCTCATCTCCTGAAGCTCATCAGCTTCTTTCCCCTGCCTTTCCTGCAGTTCATTGTCTCTTCTTTTCGATCTCTGTGAGCTTTGTCATCATCAAAATTCTAAATTCTTTATCAGACATTTCCATGAATTTCACCATACTGTCTGAGGATGAAGAGGACTTATTTTTCCATGGAGGAGAGGTATTTTCTAGTTTTTACATTTCTTATGACCCTGAGGTGACCTCTAGTCATCAGATGGATGGTGCGTTTCTTCTAATTCTTGAAGTTCAGTCTGAGTGTTCAGAGGTGTGGAGGGGGAGGTGATCTGCAATCTCTCTTCCGTTCCATTCTCTTTGTGCATCAGAATCAGTGGGAATAGAGGAATATTCTGACCCTAACTGTATTCAGATGTATAGATTCTGTTCACTTGGACCTGTCTAGCCACTTAGTGAACAGAGGCTGAGAAGCAAATAAGATAAAAAAAGAAAAGAATTAAAGAAAAGGAAAGAAGAAAACATAAAATAAGAAGAAAACAGAATAATAAAAAACTATAGATTTTAATATTAAAATGCAAAAATTGAAAACTGTGTGGCCCACAAGCACCATGCAAAAGCACTAGTTCATGGCTGAAGTTCAGGATCCATGTGGAGGTAGGCCTGGGTTTGTGCCTTTCCTAAACAGAAGGGAAAGACACCTATTAACAGAATAAAGAGGCTTGAAAGCCCAGAGAATACTTTACCTAAAAAAAAAATTAAAGGAAAGACTCAGGGAGACGCAGAGAGACAGAGAGAACTGGAAACAAAGAGACAGGTAACACTACCCACTAGAAATAAGTGAGGAAGAAGTCTCAGCAGAAAATCTTCTAAGTCTCTGAAAGCACTAGTTCACAGCTGAAGTTCAGGAGCCATCTGATCCCATAGTTTTACATTGCATTTCTGTGATCTATTTCAGTCTGAATCCTAAGTAGGAATTTAAAAACTCAATGGCCTTTAGGCATTTTGTCTGTTTACCACTAGAGGACACTCTCTAGTCTCTTCTTTATAAAACTAAGCCCTAAGTGTGTTGTTTTCCTGTGTTTATTAGAAAGAGATGGGACCTAAAAGGCTGTTACATTCTGCCTCAGCCTTATTACAGTGAAATCATTTAAGTAGAAATACATTTCAAATTCAGCCCTTCTTATCTGCTTTATGCGATGGGGACTGCTATTCCTCAGGACCTCTACATAGGGTCCCTCTGAATCCCACGACATTACTTTCATTTTACAGAGAGAAAAGAGAAGATCAGGAAATTATATAACTTCCTCAACATTACTCAGTTCCATAACAAGGACTTAATTAAGGCTGTGACTTGGTGAATAAAAAGGGGAAGTTGCAGAGCTGGACATTGATGCTGTGGTAAAATGTGATATTCCCTGAGACTGACCCCCAAGGGGAGGTTCCAGATTCACACCTGGAGACCCCCAAGAATGCCCGGAGAGCCCAGGATCTGGCGCTGGCAAAGGCTGGGAAAGGAATCACAGTAGTAAGACACTCTCAGGGTGCACATGTGCTGTCTCTCTGTCTCTCCTGCTTTTGTATGTATGCGTACTCATGGAGGAAATAAAAACTTTTTTATATATAAGAAAATGTTTAAATGCTTAAAAAAAGTGGCTAGATTTCTCCTGATCAGTCCCTAGCTCATTTCCTGCCCTGAAAAGAGGCCCAGGGGAGGTGATTTCACTTCACAGGACACTTGGCAATTCACTTTGATGACAGGTTAAAAGAAGTAAAAGCTAAATAATAGCAGCAACTCTAAATGAAATTTACAGATTAGTAGATTTAAGCAAATCAGCTCTCTCAGTGTTTTAAACTTTGTTTAATTAGTCCACTCTTTTTACTTAAAGGTAGTTAGGGGTCATTTAAGAGATCAAAAGTAATAAGACTTTTTTTTAAAGGATTTTTACTATAGAATATATATGCTTACCAGAGAGACAGTGAGAGAGCAAGTGAGAAATTACCCCTCAGGGAGGATGGCCATGCCACGATCCCTTCTCCTCCACTCTCCTATGATTTGGGGCATGCATGCACTTGTTCCCTGAAGTGATTTTCAACCTTAATCTCCAAGGATATGAATAAGGAGCACATTACCTCTCAGTGAGAGCTGTTTTGTAAACAGGACCAAAAATTCTATTTGCTCTTCAACTTTAGACCACTAAACATTTTTTATTAAGTCTGTGAAATTGGCAAGTTTATATATTCCATTCCATTTCAACTGGATTAAATATAATTTTCAATGTAGGGATTGATTTGCTGGGGTCAGGAATCTTAATTCTTCCTGCCCTTCTGGTATCTTGGAGGTGCCATTGTTTCCCAAAAGAGCCCATTAATGTGGACTTAGTTATTTACTACCTTGTTCTAATGATAAGTAAGACAGTTAATTTTTTCTTTTTTCAAAGAATTATTTTATTTTGCTTTATTTATTTTTAATTTGACCAGAGAGGGAGAGAGCAATAATGAGAGAGAGAGACAGAGAGAGAGAGAGAGAGAAAGCCGCTAGGTCTGGGACTCAAACTGAGAGTCTAGCACCCCCAACCACCACACCACCTGCCAGCCCCAATTTTCTTAACTGAAAAGCCTGTAAGAGAGTAACAGAGTATCAAGATTGTTAAGTCTGCCTTTAAGAGAACACCCCGTTGTGCAGAGAAGTTTTAGTGCAGCATCAGGGCAAGAGTTGAGCTCCTGCATGTGCAAGGCTGGTCCAGTTACGGTTTTTTGTTATATTTTGTTTTGTTTTTTTGTAGAAAATAAATAATTGCTTATTTATTATTTATTTGAGAAATAAAGAAATTGTTAAGTAGGCTGATGACACATGACTAACCTTCCCTGATTCACATCTCTGAAACACTTTCTGTTAATTCCAGAGCATTATATCCATGCAGCAATGATAAGGAGCACTGACATATTTTTTTTTTATGTCCATCCTCTGATAAAGTGATGTAACAACAGAAACATGTAGCTGGAGTCATTTTCTACCACTTCAGTACATAATACTCTAATGTGAAGAAATCAAGTCTAGGGGCCAGCAGGAAGTGTTTGGTGGTTGAGGTGCTGGACTTCCACAGGACCAACCACGGTTTGAGTCCTGGACCTGGTAGCTTGCTTTCTTACTTTCCCTCTCTCTCTCTCTGTCTCTCCTGGTCAAATTAAAGAATAATATGATAATAAATAAAATATGTAATTATCTTTAAAAAAAGAAATCAAGTCAAATAAACTTAGGCTGATTATATATATAAACACAATAGTTGTACCTGGCTTTCACCTACCCTTCTGTTAAAATTTTCCATCATTTGCAGTGTATTCATGCTGGGAAAATTCATTTTACAAGCTGTGGTTGAATGTATAAAACACATTGTAAAAACAAGGTAAAATAAAAATTTTCCCCATCACTCATGGCTTGTTCCAAGCACAACAGTGGGATACTAGGGGATGAATAACACAGTAATAGCATAGCCTGCTTTTGCACACTGTGCAGGAGTCTACATATTTATCTGCAGTGGTTTGTTGGTTTGTTTGTTTATTTATTTATTTATTTATTTATTTATTTATTTTTGATCTCCTATGGTATCATTAAATATTTCATCATCTATCTTAACTCTAGTAGATTTTATCTGGGGTGTCGCCGTGTGTCGAAACCCTTGGTAGTGACCCATGAGTGCGGTGACATAAAAGAGGCAATGAAAATTGTATCTTGAGGGCTACCCCATGGCCTAGTGGTTAAGATACCCAGATCCCATCCCAAAGTTCAAATCTCTGCCCCCAGAGCTTGGAAAACATGTCAGGCATGTGTGTTCATTCATGCCTCCAGTTCCAACTGGGATGTCAAAATGGGGGCGAAGCGATTGTGATGTGAACACACCTTATCGAGGGGTTCTTTCTAGCCCTCTCTCTGTCTCTGTCTTTTTATCTGCTTCTGGGAGTGCATGCATCTTCTGGCAATTAAAGAATTTTTTTTTCTGTCAGAGTATGTACTCCCACACATACATACACACAGAGAGACATAGAAGGGGAGAAGGTACTCCACACAAGGCATGATCACACCACAATTCCCTCTCAGGAATTCAGGCATGCACGTACCCATGCCACCAGCATGCTTTAAAACCCACTGGAGGCGGAATTCCAACCACCTCCAGTTCCAAGCACCTGCTTCCCTTTAACTGTTAGACCACAGAGCCAGCCCAGAAATTGCATCTTGAGATGACAATAATAGTGAGTTTGCATTTTCATTTTGATATTGATCCTCAGGGACAAGGTTTTTTCTCTCTAGGATGTTTGCCTGACTGTCCATCCAATACACCTTACTTGTTCAGAAATATCTCCAAAATCTGAAACATCCTGCATGGCAAGGCAACAATCAACGCACAAGTCCTCTTCTGCTTCTTGAACATCTGGTTTATGTGAGCGAGTGTAACAATAGCTGTGAGGACCATTGCAGTCCAGCTAATCCAGTCCTGAAGTCCTGTAACCATAGCTTCTACAGATCACCACTTCCATGTGTGCTTTTCTGAAATAATGCCAACCTTTGCCATCAAAGTAGTGACTTCCACTTGCCAGAAAAAACAAAACCCACCAACTTTACACAAAGAAATTTGCAACAAGTTGAATTGGACTCAGTTCTTCTTATACTTTTACTACTTTATAAAATAGCAGGATATCAGGTTGTCAGAAAAATCATGACGTGGGATCAACAGATAGCATAATGGTTATGTCACTGGACTTCCATGTCGACTGTGGTTCAAGTCCCAGCTTAGAATTCACACTGGGCGTATGTTTGAGCATGCCCAAAATCCCAAGAGAAGACTGGAGGAAAAGGGATGCAGTGTAGCCATCCCCCAGGGTGTAGGGGGGTTTCTTGCTTTCTTTCTCTCCAGTGAGCACACACACCCTATAGTGGAAAATCTCTCTCTCTAAAATAAAGAAAAGAAAAAAGAAAAGGCATGACGTATTTTTTTCTGTTTTTCTACACAAAAATGTGTCATGACTTTTCCGATGACCCGATACATGGCAGTCAATTGTGACATATTGTTATAATCAAATAATTCCAAGCATTTGAAAAGCCAAAGTTCCCTTCCTCACAACACTGATCAGATCATAGATTAAACCACAATGGTAGTAAATAGTTTGACAACTGTATACTGCAAAACACCCTGTTTGTACCTAACCAACAATACTCCGCCCATAGCTACATCAGATAACAACGTAATGGAGGGAATGTTTCCGCTGATCTTTGGTTTCAATGATTAATACTAGATTGAGATACCAGGTAGGTAATCAGAGAGAAGGTCTATAAAGCTGTGAATAAGACATAATCTTCATAGCACTCCTTTCAGGTATCCATATATATTACAATACTGGGACACTCCAGAGCTACTCAGCTCTCTGTACTGTGCTCAGATAATTCCAAAACTTTTTATTATTGGCTTTTGTAGCTTAGGTTGTGTATGACATAGTAAGTGTTCCAATATTACCCACAGCAATCTAGGTACAGGCAACAGCTAAAAGATCCAGCAATAAACAAAGCCTGGGTGTGTACTTCAACCTCCAGTCCTGTAATTCCCATGTGTGTTGGAGAATACAACTGCTGGGGATCATTGCTGCTAAAGGTCAAATCCATGACCTGCAGTTCATCCAGGTACAATGCAAGGTGCATTTTAACTGTTGCACAAATCAGCTCTGAGTAGCAAGGAAAAGAGCTTGAAGGAGAACGTAGTGGGAAGCTGTTTTCTGGTTGTTTTGTCAGCTCACGGACTATGGAGAAAGAGCAACTGGACGACTTTACCAACAGCTCGAGCCACCTCCTGAGCTAGCGCTGTGCTTTTTGCTGCTCCTGCTCTTATTGCTGCAACTGTGGTCCTCAGCACGCTACTGGGGAGCCGTGCATACAGCATCCTTTCTTCCCAATCCAGATCTACCCAGTTCTAAGGCAGTGAAATCCTAGGGACAGCCACTATTCTCACCCACAATCACCTTGAGCTCCACCTGCACCATTGCCCTAAGGAGAGCAGCACCAACCACAGCTGGCCCCTAGGGACGCAGCATACTCTGGTTCTGGCCCCCACCCACCAGTTACAGTTTCGTTCACAGCTTTCCCAGGTCTCAGGTCTCTGTCTTGGGCCTTGGATTTATTCTTCCATACTCAAGGTCACGTAGCCATGTATGACAGAGGGTCCAAGTTCTGGCAGACCAGGGGACTCCAAGTTTTTATTATGATAACATCAAAATGCAAAACTCAATTATGCCCACAAAACTCTACATCAATTTTTAAAGCCTCACATTCAATTATAGTTTGGAAGAAAGGCAAACATCTTACCTCTACCCTCTTAGAGTTGCTCAGCTGAGAATTAAATTGGCATAAGGCAGATGGACAGGAGAGCATCCAGATTTAATACAAGTTTTACATGCCTGGGAGCCTTCATAAGGAAATGAAGCTGCAGTTAGAGCTGAACAGTTATATACTGAATTATACAAAAGTAAATAGTAAATTATGAAAATGTGCTAAGGCAAAGGGTCCTGAGCTAGGTAGGTAAGGGGGTAGAGAAGTAACAAGGAAGAGAAAGGTAAACAGTTTGTTCATACAGCTTTCCCTTGGCCTCAAGTACTCATCCTTGATAAGAATGACATTGTCCTTCTCATATAGGAGGGCATTTTTCATATGAAAATCTTATCTTTTTTCTTTTAAAGAAACAGAAATAAGGTCAGCATGATCTTCTTGCACCTGCTGTTTTTTAAGGGCCTTTAACTCAGAGTGGTCGACATGGGGGCTGTGGCGCAGCAGCAATGCAAAGCTCTGTAGTGCCAAGGGCACGTGGGAAGTCCGAGCCCGAAGGCTCCCCCGAAGGCTCCCTGTACACACTAGGGGGCACCCATGGTCCTGGCTGGCTGAGGCTGGAGGTGGCATGAAGACCCAGAAGGGATGCCTGTCTCCTCTCTCTGTCTTCCTTTCTCATGGAGGAAATAAATGAAGAAGAAGAAGAAAAGAAGAAGAAAGTATGCTAGAACAGTACATTTGAGTGTGGTATATTTTATATTTATTATTTATTTCCAGAGAGCACTTACACTTGCACGGAAGACAGAGTGAGAGGGAGAGGAAGAAAACACCCCCAATGGGGAGTGGCCTTGACACAATACTTTCTCTTCCTTTTCCATCCTGCTGAGATTTGAGGCACCCGCGCATGCACCCGACATACTTTTCAAGCTGCCAGGCCTGGAACTTGAACCATGGTCAACCATGTGGAGAGTAATAGCTTCTCTTTTTGATGCCATTAAAAGGTAGAAGTGGGGACCAGCAGATGGCGTTATGGCTCTACCACTGGACTCCCACATAGTCGACCGTGGTTTGAATCCCAGATCTGGTAGCTTAAAACTCATGCCAGGCACGTGTGTGTGCATGCCCAAAATCCCCAGAGGAGAATGGAGGAGAAGGGATTGTGGTGTGGCTATCCCCCTGGGGAGTGATTTCTTGTTTTCTGTCTCTCTGTCTCTCTCTGTCTCTGTGACAATTTCACACACCTTAGCAAAAATCTAAAAAATGAAAAAAAAAAAAAGTAGAAATGTACCAAAACATTTGTAATTTATTTAGTTAATTTTTAGTTTTGCTACAGGGTACATATACTCGCCAGAGAGAGATGGAGAAAGAGAGGAGAAGTGAGAAATGACCCCTGGGGTGGAGATAAGGAGGTCACAATACTTCCTTCTCCATTCTCTTCTTGGGATTTTTGGGCATGCATGCGCACATGCCTGGCATGATTTTCAAGCTGTTGGGTCTGTGACTCGAACTGCATGGTCGACCATGTGAGAGCCAGATGCCTTTACCTCTATGCTACCTGCTGGCTCTGTAACTTACTTTAAATTGCTCCTAAGAGGAAGATCAGTCATGAACAAACAAATCTAAATCTTGTTTGCTGAACCCTTTTTCCTTCTGTCACTGCAGATCTGCCCTCCGTCTCCTCCACATTGCCCTGTGCCCCGAGAGCTGACCTATATGAGCTGCCCAACCTTGGGTGACTGTGTCACTCTCTGAAGGCCCTGACTCCTGACAATCAGCTTTCCTGGAGAC
>NW_006159731.1:3606286-3614319 GCF_000334495.1 Tupaia belangeri chinensis
GCTCTTCCGTCCTGCCTTTGCCCTGCAGACCTAGGGGTGGGAGGAGCCACATGGTCCCCGTGGGTGCCTCTCACTCCTAATTACGTTTCTGTAGAGTTCTTTGGTTAAGCTGGTTTCTGTCATCCTCCTAATGAGTGTGTTGTCTGTTATCTCCCAAGTACTCATCCTTCATGATAAGAGTGACACGACCCACACACTAGTGAACACGAACTGACCACTACCTTCTCCCTAATATCCTCTTCTCCCTGATATTTATGCTCACAGATGTAGAAGGAAGTCAAGAATGAAACCCTGGGAAACACCCAGGGTTTAAAAGAATAGCAGTGGTAAAGATGAGATTTAGAAGACGAGAAATGAGGCTACAGGCTACCAGACTCTGTTCCTAACTTGTTAGCTTCTTTCTGAAGGGTCCTAGGAGTCTCAAATTAAACACTTTATGGTGAATGCCAAGACAGGCTGACTGGATCTTCCTTTAGAAATGAAGGATTTAGGGCGGCCCTGTGGCTTTGTTGTTAAGGAAACCAGACACCACATGGCCAACTGCATATTTCAAACCCCAGCCCTGGCTCTAGCTACTTGAAAAACACCTTTGGGGGGCCAGCAAGTGGCATAGTGGTTAAGGGCGCTGGACTCCCACATGGCCAACTGTGGCTCAAGTCCTGGACCTGGTGACTTGCTTTCTCACTTCTTGCTTTCTCTTTCTCTCATTCAGTCACTCTAGTCAAAATAAAATAAATAAAGTTAAATAATTGTTTTCGTTTTTAATTAAAAAATAAATAAATAAGTAAGAAAGAAAAACACCCTTGGTGCGTGTGCATGCCCCAAATCCCTACAGGGTGGACAAATGGAGGATTGTGTCATGCTTTTTCCCTCTCCATCTCTCCCTCTGGCAAGTGCCGTGTGCCCTCTGGTAAACTGAAAAGTAAAGAAATGGAGGACTTACTTGCTGAGCAAGTTGCCAGAAAACTGGTTTCAATTGATTGGCCTCTTTGGGTGTTGCTTTGGCTGAAGAAAGCTGCCCTGTCCACAGTCATCCCTTCTTCGGGGACCGCTCTTCCGTCCTGCCTTTGCCCTGCAGACCTAGGGGTGGGAGGAGCCACATGGTCCCCGTGGGTGCCTCTCACTCCTAATTACGTTTCTGTAGAGTTCTTTGGTTAAGCTGGTTTCTGTCATCCTCCTAATGAGTGTGTTGTCTGTTATCTCCCAAGTACTCATCCTTCATGATAAGAGTGACACGACCCACACACTAGTGAACACGAACTGACCACTACCTTCTCCCTAATATCCTCTTCTCCCTGATATTTATGCTCACAGATGTAGAAGGAAGTCAAGAATGAAACCCTGGGAAACACCCAGGGTTTAAAAGAATAGCAGTGGTAAAGATGAGATTTAGAAGACGAGAAATGAGGCTACAGGCTACCAGACTCTGTTCCTAACTTGTTAGCTTCTTTCTGAAGGGTCCTAGGAGTCTCAAATTAAACACTTTATGGTGAATGCCAAGACAGGCTGACTGGATCTTCCTTTAGAAATGAAGGATTTAGGGCGGCCCTGTGGCTTTGTTGTTAAGGAAACCAGACACCACATGGCCAACTGCATATTTCAAACCCCAGCCCTGGCTCTAGCTACTTGAAAAACACCTTTGGGGGGCCAGCAAGTGGCATAGTGGTTAAGGGCGCTGGACTCCCACATGGCCAACTGTGGCTCAAGTCCTGGACCTGGTGACTTGCTTTCTCACTTCTTGCTTTCTCTTTCTCTCATTCAGTCACTCTAGTCAAAATAAAATAAATAAAGTTAAATAATTGTTTTCGTTTTTAATTAAAAAATAAATAAATAAGTAAGAAAGAAAAACACCCTTGGTGCGTGTGCATGCCCCAAATCCCTACAGGGTGGACAAATGGAGGATTGTGTCATGCTTTTTCCCTCTCCATCTCTCCCTCTGGCAAGTGCCGTGTGCCCTCTGGTAAACTGAAAAGTAAAGAAATGGAGGACTTACTTGCTGAGCAAGTTGCCAGAAAACTGGTTTCAATTGATTGGCCTCTTTGGGTGTTGCTTTGGCTGAAGAAAGCTGCCCTGTCCACAGTCATCCCTTCTTCGGGGACCTTCTGCATCCACTGACAAATCGATGAGTCAGATAAAAAGCTCGGTCCCCTTAGCCAACTTGGGACAACTCTTACTCATTACCTATTGCCACATGACAAATGATATTTCACAATACCTAGAGGTCAGGGATCTGGGAATTTCTTTGCTCCAGGTTAGTTTTAGGGTTTTGCATGACATTGCAGTCCAGTCTACCTTATCATTGGCAGAAGGCCTCAGTGTCTCACTGTCTGGGCCTCTCTCTCCATAGGGGTCTTCACAAGGTGACCATAGCAGCTGTGTCACAGTCTCATTCTCCATGGGAAGTGGACCTCAATGATTTCAGCTTAGTGCTCAGACCTTGGGTCACTTTAAGTTATTAGAATAGGCAGTTACTGCTAACTGCTAAAACACCCTCAAGAGTCAGCGATTTTATTTTCAAGCTTTACTTTTATATCCACCTCCCTTGCCTGCTGCCTGGCAGCAGAATCTGGGTGAGGTCTGGTTCCTGCACACCTGTCTTTCTATTATGTTCCCTGCAGATAATGGCCAAGGAGAAAATACAAGAGGGAGAGGTGCCCTCATGAAATTCTGCTTATTGCCCTTGTGCCCTTGTAGACACACAGAGGCAGACAATGTCCTCTGACAAGGGATTCCCACCCAAGTAGCAACTTTACGTGCTGGGGTCTCCTTATAAGAGAAATTCAATCCCAACTCCAACCCCAGACCCTGAGCTGGCAAACAGAAGTCCCATTCCTCTGGTGTGTATCCCTCTGCCCAAAGTTGTGCCATTCCCACGCAAGACTACAGGTCCGAATATGATCTACTATGACAGTCAGTGCTTAGGTCACCAGGCTTCTGTGGAATCCATCTCCCGAACCTCTTGGAAACCATGACTTTGAGTGGACAGCCTTGATCCCTGCTCTGGCTGGCAGTCCCACTGTGCCAACTTGTCTTCTAATCAACGTACAGTGCTGGACAGTGAGCCTAGCACCTCACAACTGTCCAGAAAAGGAACAATGCCTAAGATATCCACAAACCTCTGAGTAGATCCTTTGATAGTTCTCTCCCTTGGCTTTGAGGATGGAAACAACTCATATCTATTTCCTTCCCTGGTTCTGGAAAAGAAATAGTCCTTTATGGGTTGTATATTTCCACAACAAGCAACAGTCTTCTCCCTTTCTGTCTTCTTTTCTCTCTTCCTAACTTCCTTCCTTCCTTTCTTTCTCTTTCTCTTTCTTTTTATTTAGAGAGAGATTTTTGCTATAGGGCACATGCACTCGCTGGATAGACAGAGCGAAATAGAGAAACAGAAAGCTAGAAATCACCTCCCAGGAGGGTGGCCACACTGCATCCCCTCTTTTCCATTCTCCTCTCGGGATCTTGGGCATGCACACACATGTGCCCAGTGTGAGTTTTAAGCCACCAGGTTCAGGACTTGTACCATGGTAGGCTAAGTGGGAGTCCAGCGAGTAACCATGACGCCATGCTGGTACCAGTTCTCTCTTTCTTTCCTTTTTTTCCAGAAGATGCATGCACCTACTTGGGACAGGGAGGAAAGGAAGGAAAGCACCCCTAAATGAGGTGTGGTCATATCACAATCCCTTCTTTTCCATTTCTTCATCTCATTAGGATGTTGGGCATACATGCGTGTCATGGTTTTCAAGCTGAGGAAATGGGATTCAGACCATCGTTAACCTTGTGGTATCTGGGCTCCTTTAACCAGTAGGCCTCAGGAGCAGCCCAATCTTTTGTCTTTTAACCTCATTTTATATCAGGGTGTGAGGTGGTGGTGTTGGTTCTGCTTCCTGATTTCTCAAAGTAAGCCCTCCCAGTGGCTGTGGTTATAGTAATGTGGAATGCGGGGAATGTAATTCATATGGCCCTGGGCCGTAAACGGTAGTATGACATCAGTCATCAATACTAGCAGTTGTTACCATGTGTGAAATGAATCACCCTTTCCTCAACCACACCAGGATCCTGTATTGCCTATCCTGGTGAAGGGAGTCACCATCCTTTCTGTGGAGTGACCACCTACTCCAAGATAAGGGACCTTCAGTGCTAAAACCATGATAGTCGCTGGAGAATTGGGAAGGTTTAGGCGCCCTGCTTCTCAATTTGAATGACTTCAACCAGAGCCATGAGTAGTTCCATTTCCTCCCCTTTCTTCACTGCCCTGTGCTGCAGTGAGGCATGCTGTTCCTCTACCTCTAACGGCCCTTGCCTCTGGGCCCTTCTTCCAGTCTCCAACTATCTTAACTTAGGCTAGTGACTCACAACCTTGGCTTCTCATTGGGATCACCCAGAAGGATGTAGATACCACTAAGCCTAGATCTGCTCTAAATTCTGACTGAAATGGTCTGGGGTGGGACCTTGCCAACCACCAGGTGATTCCTGTGTGCATTCTCCCGACAGAACTACTGCTGATCTAAAGATTCTCCCAGCTGGAGTCACCCTCCTACAGCCCTTAACACTGCAGCCAAAGTGATCTTGGCAACATGCAAAGCTGATCATGCCACACCCCTGCTTAAAGCTCTCCTGTGGTCCCATTGCCTTCAGGATAAAGCCTGAACTCTTCAGCATGATAGAGGGAGCAGCGCTGGGGAAATGAGGCCGACGGAGATATCAGGGGCCTGTTCATGCAGGACAGTGACTCGGAATAAACTCCTTGCATGGCTTCCCATCCACGATGCTTTATGGCAGCACCAGCTTTTCCTCATTTAAAAACTATTCACAGATCTGTGGTATGGTAGTGAAGGTGGCCAACTGTGTGTTTCAAATCCCAGGCCTGGTGGCTTGAAAAACACTCTGGGCACATGTGTGTGCATGCCCAAAATCTCAAAAGGAGAGAGAGATGGAGAAGAAGAGATTGTGGCATGACAATGCCCTATGGGAGGGTGCTTTCTCACTTTGCCTCTCTCATTCTCTGTCTCTCTGGCAAGCAGACACGCCTTCTAGCAAATTAAAATACAAGCATAGTATTCACTGAGCATCTACTATGTGACAGGCAATAGAGAACCATGATGAAAAAAATGATCAGTCACAGACTTTACCCTCTAGAGCTAGTGAGCTCGATCGCTGAAGAGGCCCGTAGCCACCCTGCCCCAGCCCCAGTAGGCCTGGCCACACCTTTCTTTGTATGTATACCATGACCTGAATATGATTACGCAATACCTTCCTACAGCTCTTTGTATAAACGTTCTTTTCGAATAGTCATAGCATAAGTTCTTTGAGGCTGTGAAAGTTGTCAGTATCAAAAATGGAGTCTCCTGTGGCAAAGTCCTAACAAATACATAGATAAGCGGAGCCAGGGAAGGCCAGGAAGAGGGCGTTTTCATGTATGTATGCCGAACAACTGTCACAAGGACTCTGCCAGAACCACAGCCTTCTACAAAGGCCACTGCAACCTTACACAAAAAAATACTCTGAGAACATTTGCCCAGAAACTGTCAAACCCAGACTGACATCACCCTTGTTATCGATCTTCATAGCCAAGGATAATTTTCTCAAAACAACTTTTGTAACCCTGCTTCATTTTTCTTTTAAAAGCCCTTGTCTTCCCCATACTGCCTTGAATAAGACCACCAAGGCAAACAGTCTGCACTGCAAGGCTTATCACCTAATATCATTCTTCTTTTAAAGACTCTTTTTCTTTGTTCTCTAGAGGAGTTCCATTGTTTCTGTATTTTTATCTGTAACACCAAACAGAATGCCACGTGGTAAATGCTCAATAAGCAGCTTATGAAATGAAGGCAAAGAAGAAAGGTTTAGTCTGACTTTCCACGTGACTTGTTGAGAGTCTTGAATCCAACTCCCTTCATCAGTTAATAATCTGTTTTATGCCTTCCAGTAGGAGAGATGAATTACGAAAGAAATGAGTGATCTATTCAGAATGATCTAACTTTGCCAAATAACCATCATGCATTATGTGTTTCTGGAAGTAAGAATCCTCTCTCACAGAGGAAGTGGAAGGATAACTAATTTTTCATGTGGGTCTTAAGATAATACCTTACTTCATCAGTTATCATCCGTTAACATTTTAGCAAAGATTATATTATAGAGTCACCTTTTACCAAAGATACTGGCACCTTCCAAGACTATCTGAAGATCAAAGAGGAATGAATGATGCTTTTAATAGCATCATAAAAGGGTGGGTGGAGCTTGTGTTTTGATCAAGGATTAAGCCCTTATTTCTCTAATTAGCTGTGGATAAGAACACACGTGAAAGTCGGAGAAAGATGGGAAGGACCAATTGATCGCTTGGTAGAACTCCCAGTTTAGTCAGCTTCCCAGCGGAAAGTCCTCAGACCTGTAACTCAGACTGGTGTGACTACTCAGCTCCCACAACGCTTCCCGGGAGCTAGAACGGTCGTTACCTCCTCAGTGTCTCCTTTTTTTTTTTTTTTTTTTTTTGAGAGATTCTCACTGTAGGGCACGTGCGCTCGCCAGATAGACAGAGAGAGACATAGAGACAGAAAGAGAGAAATCACCCCCCAGGGGGGATGGTCACGCCGCAATCCCTTCTCCTCCATTCTCCTCTCGGGATCTTGGGCACGCACGCACACGCGCCCGGTGTGAGTTTTAAGCCACCGGGTCCGGGACACGAACCGCGGTCGCCTACGTGGGAGTCCAGCGACATAGCCATTACGCTAACTGCTGGTTCCCAGTGTCTCCTGTTTTGTCAGTTTCTCTGGAGTGAACTATTTTATCCATACACTGTTTTAAATTTTTTTTAATACTTTTTAAAAATTTGCTACAGGGCACATACACTTGCCAGACAGAGAGGAAAAGTAAGAAAACAGCCCCCCAGAAGAAAAATGGCCACACCACAATTCCTTCTTTTCCAGTCTCTTCTTGGGATTTTGAGCACACACACATGTACCTGGTGTGTTTCTCAAGCTACCAGATCCAGGACCTGAATCACACAGTTACATGGAATCCAGCCCCTTAACCACCACCAGCTGACCCCCACCAGACAATGATTTTTACTCAACTCTAACTCCTCAGTGCAAAAGGTATCCTATTTTCTCCTAGGTGGAATGTATGGTAGTTGAGGCTGTCCACAGTCTTCATGGCCTATAGCGCTAATGACTAACTCATCACACTCAGTTTCAAATTCTCCTTCACTCACATGCTTGGTTTTTCTGGTCTCTCAGGTAATTGGAACCTTGCTAATAATTTGTTATGATCCCTATTTGTTTATTAGTATTTGGATTCTGTCCCAACAGGGACTAATTAAGAACAAACAATACAGCAAGGTATTACTGAATCCAGTTACTCTTCCCCTACTTTGACCTCAATATCTTTTTTTCCAGGTAACTTAAAAAGTGATCAGCCATCTTGGTTGGCCCAGGACCAGGGATTTTAATATAGGATTAACCAGGATAATTTGCCAGGTATCTGGACTGTATGACCAGGAAGTAACAGAGGGACGGAAGATTCTAGATTAGAAAACTGAGAGGGAGTAAATGCCAGAGGGAAAATGAAGGAAAGGAAACTAGATGGGCAGAAAGTAAGTGCAGAGGGGGAATGACAGCACTGTGGGAGAGGCAGACACAAGAAGGGACCTCAAAATAAGAGACAGGACCTCTTACAGGCACAGAGAGCTGGTGAAAAATATCTAGAAACAGTTTTAGAGAGAATGAGAATATAAACACAAGGACAAGAACTATGTGTGCCATATTGGCAAAAGGGAGTAGGAAGGAAAGAAGACCTATTAGAATATATTCTATAGGGACCAGCAGATGGCATATAGGTTACATTGCTGGATTCCCGTGAAGTTAACTACAGTTCGAGTCCCAGACCTGACAGCTTAAAACTCATGCCAGATGTGTGTGCATGCTTACCCAAAATTCTGAGAGGAAAATGGAGGAGACCAGACTATGGCGTGGCCATGGTGGGTGATTTCTCGCCGTCTGTCTCTCTGTCAAGCACATGCACCCTATAGCAACATCTCT
>NW_006159731.1:3614330-3618081 GCF_000334495.1 Tupaia belangeri chinensis
AAAAAAAAAAATAGCAGGGATCAGCAGTTAGCGTAATGGCTATGTCGCTGGACTCCCATGTAGTAGACCGCAGTTCGAGTCCCAGACCTGGTGGGTGTGTGTGCCCAAGATCCCAAGAGGAGAATGGAGGAGAAGGGATTGCAGCGTGGCCAACCCCCTGGGGAGTGATTTCTCGCTTTCTATCTCTCTTTGTCTTTCTGGCAAGCACACACGTACTATAGCAAAAACCTCTCCAAAAAAAAAAAAAAATCAAGAACATATGTTTCTAAATGTTAAATGTGGTTCTTTTTCTTCAGAATCTCCCTTCTGAAATGAATAGTATATCTCATTGCATAATGTTTGAAAAAAAGAAGAACGGGAATAAATCAATCAAGAATAATTACTTGTACAAAAGTAATTTTCCCCATCCCTCAAAGAGAATGAGATCATCATCTGTTGGAAAATTACCAGGCTAGCCTATATTTAGTCTAGCTTCTTCAGATTTCTGTAATTTTATTAGGTCCTGTAGTTAGCAACCATTAATGAATTGTCTAAGGGACAGGCTGTAAAGTAACTGTCCTATTTCTGGTATTTTGTTTCTCCTCTTGCCTTTCTATTGGGTTGTTGGAAAAGTCATGACATATTTTTCTATGCAAAAATGCATCATGACTTTCCCAACAGCCCAATATTTACCATATAATTTTTTCCTTTGTGTACTATAAAAGACCATCTGAAGGCTATCCCCATGACCTAGTGGGTCAGAGACCTGGATCTTACATGGTCAACCATAGTTTGAATCCTGATCCTGGCAGCTTGAAAAACACCAGGCACATGTGTGTGCATGCCAAAAATTCCCAACAGGAGGGAGAAATGGAGAAGGGATTGTGACACGGCCGCACTCTGTTGGAGAATGAAGGGATGGTGACACGGCCGCACTCTGTTGGAGAATGAAGGGATGGTGACACGGCCGCACTCTGTTGGAGAATGGAGAAGGGATTGTGACACGGCCGCACTCTGTTGGAGGTGCTTTCTCCCTCTCCTCTCCTGTTTCTCTCTGGTGAGTATGGTGAGGGCATGTGTCCCCTCTGGCAATCAAAAAAAAAAAAAAAAAGTCACTGGGTAAGTAGGCATTTATGGACAAAGAAAATACAAGTAGAAAAATCAAAATGAGAGAAAATAATACTTTGTTGGTGAGAAGAGGGAGGATCCATCCGCCTAAGGAAAATGGGACCTTCGGTGGTGGTGGTGAAGACTGAGGGTGGGAGAATACAGGGCAGAGCACCCTCAGCCAGGCTGCGCACTGGAGACAGTGGACACATCCTCCCTTAAAAGACTGTGGGGACCAGCAGATGGCATAATGGTTACATCGCTGGACTCTCACACAGTTGACTGTAGTTCAAGTCCCAGACTTGGTGGCTTGAAACTCATCCCAGGCACATGTGCATGCATGTTCAAGATCCCAAGAGGAGAATGGAGGAGAAAGGGTTGCAGTGTGGTCATTCCCCTGGGGTGCTGGTGGTGATTTCTCCCTTTCTGTCTCTCTGGTGACCACATGTATCCTATAACAAAAATCTCTAAAAAAAAAAAAAGATGGTGAAGTTCATACAGAGTGCTATGCAGATGAACCACCACAGAACAGAGAACAGGGAGTCAGCTCAGGGGCTTGGAGCAGCATGGTTCTTTGACAATATTGGATGTCATTATAGGGCTGATCCACAGATGTGGAACATGATCATCACCCATGTGATGGGGAACTTCATGGTAACTCTTTTTTTGGAGGGGTGGGGAGAGGTTTTTGATATAAGGTGCATGCGCTCACCAGAAAGACAGAGAGAGAGAGAGAGAAAGAAAGTGAGAAATCACCCCCCCGGGGGGATGGCCACACCTCAGTCCCTTCTCCTCCATTCTCCTCCCAGGATCTTGGGCACGCACGCACACACGCCTGGTGTGTTTGAGCCACCGGATCTGAGACTCAACTGCAGTTTGGAGCTCAGTGACGCAGCCATTACGCCAACTGCTGGTCCCTCATGGTAACTCTTCATGATACCATGTTGAAATAACAAGGGGCCAGTTCTGTGGCGTAGCGGTAATGCACTATTAAATCAAAGCTGGATGCAATGGAAGATCATGGGTTTGGTTCCTCTTATGAACGAGTATGTACAGGATGTGTGTGCCCATTGGGTGGCTGGGAAGGCCTGGGGGAGGCAGAGGGTACAGCAGAGACTCTGCTGAGAGCGCTTGTCTTTTTCATCCATTCGTGCTCTCTCACTTGCATAAATTTTTTTTTTTTTAAGAGAGATTTTTACTATAAGGTGTGTGTGCTCACTGGAGAGACAGACAGAAAGCGAGAACTCATCACCCAGTAGGGATGGCAATGCTGCAACCCCTTCTCCTTCACTCTTCTCCTGGGATTTTGGGCACACACGCACATGCACCCAGCAAGAGTTTTAAGCCACTGGGCCTGAGATTCAAACTGCTATCAACTACCTGGGGGTCCAATCATCTGCTGGTCCCATATTTTTTAAAAAGAAATAATAAAGTACAGGTGATTTCAAAACTAAAGCTCGTACTCATTCATCTCACCAGCAAGTCACTCATTCTATTTAAAATGTAAGAATAACTTGACTTGGAACCAGCAGATGACACAATGGTTACGTCCCTAGACTCCCACATAGTCAATCCTGATTCAAGTCTAATTCAAGTTAAAATTAATCCATGCGTGTGTGCGTGCATGTGTACGTGCCTAAGATCCCTAGAGGAGAATGGAGGAGAAGGGATTGCAGCATGGCCATCTCCCCAATGGGTGATTTCTCACTTTCTGTCTCTCTGTCTTTCTCTGTCTCTTCAGTGAGCACATGCACCCTATAGCAAAAATCTCTAAATAAAAAAAGAAAGAAAATAACTTAACTCAAGCAAAACACAAAAGGCCACAGTTAAAATTAATCCATTTATACAAAATGACCAAAACAGGCAAATTCGTAGAGACAGAAGGTAGACTGGTATTTGGCCAGGGCCAGGGGAGGGGGGGGTGAAGACAAATGGGGCGCGATGACTAACAGATACAGGGCTTCTTTCTGAGGTGATAGAAATATTCTAAAATTGATTGTGGTGCTATCACGCAACTCTGTAGGTATACTAACCTCTATCACACCGTACACTTTAATGGGTAAATTATTATGTGTCAATTATATGTCAGTAACACTATTGGGTATGTTTTTTGTTTGTTTGTTTGTTTTTTTGAGAGGTTTTTGCTATAGGGCATGTGTGCTCACCAGACAGAGAGAGAGACAGAGACAGAGAGACAGAAAGTGAGAAATCACCCTCCAGGGAGGATGGCCACGTTGCAATCCCTTCTCCTCCATTCTCCTCTCAGGATCTTGGGCATGCACGCACATGCGCCCGGTGTGAGTTTAAGCCACCGGGTCCGGGATTCAAACCGCGGTCGACTGGATGGGGGTCCAGCGACATAGCCATTATGCTAACTGCTGGTCCCAACACTATTGTTTTAATTTTAAGAAAGCCTAAAGAGGCCCATTGTCTCCCTGCCCTCTGGGGTTTAGTCCTCGGAGGGAACACGCCTGTAGAGACCCGTGACAGAGAAAACAGCACGTGCTGAAGCTCAGGCTGCTGCACCAGGGCAGACTTGAGCCGGATCTTAAAAGTAGAGGACTCCAGGGAACCAGCAGTTAGTGTAATGGCTATGTCGCTGGACTCCCACGTAGTCGACTGCGGTTCGCGTCCCAGACCCGGTGGCTTAAAATTCACGCCGGGC
>NW_006159731.1:3618215-3631291 GCF_000334495.1 Tupaia belangeri chinensis
AAAAAAAAATACCTCACAAAAAAAAAAAAAAAAAAAAAAGTAGAGGACTCCAGACCCATTACTTTATTAAGAAACTGAATTGGCCTTTTGCTGGGTGTCATGGGTTGAATTATGTCCCCCAAAAAAGACAAGTTTGAGGTCATAAACCAAGTACTGTGAATGTGACCGTATTTGGAAATAGGGTCTTTGCAGATGTAGTAAAGATGAGCCCAGGCTTGGGGCCAGCAGATGGTGTAGTGGTTATGTTGCTGGACTCCCACATAGCTGACCGTGGTTTGAGTCCTGAACTGGTGGCTTACAAATCTTAGCAGGCATGTGTGCATACATGCTCAAAATCCTGGAAAGAGAATGGAGGAAAATGGAGAAGTGATTGTGGCATGGCCATCCTTCCTGGGAGGTGATTTCTCACTTTCCCTCTCACTGTCGTTGTCGCATGCCCCACCCCACCAAGCACACATGTCCTAAGGCAAAAACCCCTTTAGGAAAAAAATCCCTACAGGGGAAAAAAAAAAGATGAGGTCAGGCTTGAGGTGGGCTCAAATCCCAAATGACTGATATCTCCTTCTCCTTATGAGAAAACAGAATCACAGGGTGAGAGTCACCATGCAAAGACTCGGAGACACACAGCAGAAGATGGCCGCACGCAGAGGCAGCTTGGACCGATGGTATCTATAGGCCAGGAACGCCGATGGCTGCTGTCCTTCACCAAAGTGTGGAGAGAGGTAAGGAGCAGCTTTTTCCCAGAGCCCTCAGGAGGAATCCACACCGTTGTCACTCCAGTTTTGCGTTTCCAGCCTCCAGACTGAGAGAGCATGTTTTGTGGCTTTAAGCCACCCAGTTTGTGGCACCTCAAAGCAGCCCCAGGGAACTAACACCCTGAGCAACAGGAACAGGAAGCCCAGGCAGAGAGGTTGACTTTCACCAGTGCCACTGGCTCCACTCTGCGATGGTGTTGCTGTCATCATGGCTTTGTGCCAGTGACCACAGCCTCGGGGCGTCAGCATCTGTGGAAGAGAATAGATGGAAAACACAGGACCAGAAGTTGGCATAATGGCTATGTCGCTGGACTCCCATGTAGTCAACCGCAGTTTGAATCCCAGACCCAGTGGTTTAAACTCATGCCGGGCGCATGTGCGTGCGTGCCCAAGATCCCAAGAGGAGAATGGAGGAGAAGGAATTGCAGTGTGGCCATCCCCCCCGGGGTTGATTTCTTGCTTTCTGTCTCTCTGTCTTTCTCTGTCTTTCTGGTGAGTGCACACACCCTATAGCAAAAAAAATGAAAAACTCTCAAAAATAAAAAAAATAGTTCCCCTCCCATGTGAATTCAAGATTGCTCCAAAATCTGCTTCTGGGGAAATAGTAAAATTCAGCTAAAGTAACTTTTAAAAACATCACCACAGGGGGACTGGCTGGTGGCATGGTGGTTAAGGGTATTGGACTCTCACATGGCCAACCGTGGTGTAGGTTCCGGACCTGGTGGTTTGTTTTCTCTTCTTTCTCTCTCTCTCTCTCCCTCTGTCCCTTGCTGGTCAAATTAAGATAAATCAATAAATCAAAAAAGTTAAAAAAAATAATTCTTTTAAAAAAAAATCACCATAGGACTAGGTGGTGGCACAGTGGTAATATAACTGAATCCATATGGGAAGGTCCCAATTTTGCTTCCCAGTCCAGGATTCCAGCCCCAGTCAGCCATATGGGAGTTCAACACCTTAACCACTGCGCCACCTGCTGGACCTCAAATTCTTTTCTTTATTATCATCAACTTTTTCCTTTACAGCCATTTTCTATACAGTATATTACATTTTAAAAGTCTGGTCTTAATATTATCATAATTTCTATTTTTCAAAACTTGAAGATTAAATAAATTTATGATGTGGAGATTAAGGGATTGTTTCATTTCACGTTCAACCTTTTTTTCTTTAAACGGCAGAAGTTTTCTTTCACACCAGGCTAACGCCGGCATGTCTGACTGAGATCAGCATGGTCAGGTTCCGGAGAGGGCTCTCTCTTGGCTTACAGATGGCTGCCTGCTCACAGTTCTCTCAGTGAGGCAGAGCACTGGTGATACATTATAGTAAATAATGCGTGCACTTAGTAACACGAATTCTAAAGAAATAATTTAAAATTGGTTACTACTTTAAACTCATTTTAAGTTGTTTACTTTCTCTTCTAATCCTCCTTTTATACTCTCTAGAGGCCATTTAGCTATGATGATTCATCCATTATGTTTAAAAGGCCTTTTAAATGAACACTTATTACATTTAAATTATTTAAAATGTGTGCATGTAAATACAGAGAAATTTAAGCATGTCCCTTTCTGTCTCCTCTCCACTTCGTTAGTTGTAACTTACGTTTTGTTCTTCCATTGTTTGCCTTTATAACATTAATAAATGTAAACCTGTATGTGTTTTTTTTTTTTTTTTTAGGGGTTTTTTCTATAGGGCGCTCACCAGACAGAGAGAGACAGAGAGAGACATAGAGACAGAAAGCGAGAAATCACCCCCTAGGGGGGGATAGTCATGCCACAATCCCTTCTCCTCCATTCTCCTCTCAGGATCTCGGGCACGTACGCACACGTGCCCGGCGTGGGTTTTAAGCCACCGGGTCTGGGACGCGAACCACAGTCGACCACGTGGGAGTCCAGTGACATAGCCATTACACTAACTGCTGGTTCCCAACCTGTATGTGTTTTGTAGTACTCTGGTCTTTGCCATGAAACCAGAGTCCATGGAGATCCAGTTATTTTTGTCCTTGTCCTATTTGAAATAAAGTTGATTTATGAACTTAGGAACGAAAGAGCCTACTTGCTGATAAATTGAAATGAGTTTCACAAGAAATGAATTGTACTTCATTCGATAGTAACAGAGAATTCGACATGTGGAGCTGTTGAAGGCTTTGAAGTGCTACTTGGGGAATTGAAGATACTGAGCTCAGAGAGAGAAAGCCAGCACAAGGCCATTTTGCCTTTTTTTAAAAAAAAATTATTTTATTTAACTTTATTTACTTATATATTTTAATTTGATCAGAGAGGGACAGATGTAAGAGAACGTGAGAAAGCAAGCCACCAGTCCCAGGACTCGAACCACAGTCGGTCATGTGGGAGTCAAGCACCCTTAACCATCACACTACCTGCTGGCCCCAATTCTGCTCTTCTGAAGAGCAGAGTGTTTTAGGAGCATGGTCTGTACCTGGCAGCAGCTCAGGACCCCAGCTTCTCTCACACAGACGTCATGGTGGCTGTCCCATCTAGTCAAACCCAGCAGGAGGGGAGGAAAGGAGCTACGCTTCCTCCTCTGGCATTCAGCCAAGGTAGCACATTTAATTTTCCTCGCAAATAAACTGCACTTGAGTCCTGGGCTGCAGCTACAGTTCAAATCAGGAAATAATTCACAATGCACTGCCAGCTAGAGATTCAGAAAAAAGGCATCACGCTTATCCTGTTTAATAGAACCGTGGCCTCTTGTGAGTGCTGGTTCTAATGACTGTGGAATAACCCCACAGAGGTGGGACATGTTCACCAAAGGGGAAAACCACTTGCTTTCCAGTGAAGTGGGGACATCCTATATGGGTACAGCCAGGACTGCATTTCAAGGCATTGGGCAATCATTTATTAAATGCTACATTTATAGAACATTTTAAGCCTGTATGTACTGTGTCTCTCTTGATAATAAAATAATTTATTTTCTGTGCATCTACAATGGAATATAAAGTGAAAGGCTAAAATCCCGATCATAATTCACTTTTGGCATTTAAAAAAATACTCTTTGATTCTACATTCTCCTCATACCATAAGTTATGGCATTCCATAATTAGAGAGTACTACGGTGCCATTAAAATCATACTAAACAAAAATTGACATGGAAATATGCTCACTTACTGGCATTAAGAGGAGAGTTCTGGGGCCAGCTGGTGGTATGGTGGGTAGGGCAGCTAGATCCCACACGACTGACTGCATAGTTTGACCTGGTGGCTTGGAAAACACACTGAGCACATGTGCCTGTGTGCCCAAACCCCAACAGCGTGGAGAAATGGAGAAGGGATTGTGACATGACCATGCCTCATTGGGGGGTGTTTTCTCTTTTTCTGTCTCCCTCTCTGTCTCTTTCTCTGGTAAGCACACACACCTTCTGGTAAGTAAATAAATACTTAAAAATTAAAATGGACACAATAAAGTGATTATTTATGGAGATGTGGACAGAGGTCCAAGATGAAAGCGAGAGAATGGAAAATCCCCAGCACAGTGGATACTTATGGATTATATTTTTTTACATCTACTTTTGATATGTAGTTGGGTTTTTCATTTTTGATACGTGATATGTAATAGGGATGAGATTTTAGTTTAATTTTTCTAGATAGCTATCTTAGGTGAATCATTTCTCATTTATTATAAATGCTACCATTGTTAAACTGAACTCTACAATGTAATGGCGTTCTGATCAGTGTCTTCTACTCTACTCCATTGATTTATTTTTATGTTAATAGTGTTTTTTTTAAAGAACTTTTTAAAACTTTATTTATTATTGTTTTCCAATTTGACCAGAGAGAGAGAGAGAAAGAGAGAGGGAAAATGAGAAAGGAAGCCACCAGGTCCAGGACTTGAACCATGGTTGGCTATGTGGGAGTTCAGTGCCCTTAACCACCATGCCACCTGCTGGCCCCAATGTTAACAGTGTTTTAATGATTATGACATTATAATATAATTTAACATTTAGTGGAGCAGCTCCCAAGTATTCTAAAGTTCCGATGGGAAAAAAAAATAGTAATGAATAGCTTTGTAAACTGGCGCCAGGGTGGGGGTTGAGGTGGATATTAATATAAAAACTACCTTATTCAGATATATTTTGAAGTAGATTCAATTTAAAAGGATGAATAAATTCCACTTAGTCTCTAGTATGGCAACTCAATATGTATTAGAAGATAATATAAGAAGGGTGATTTGGATTTTTGTTTGTTTGAAAGATAAGTGCAGTTATCTCTGATAATTAATCATACACTTTGCTTTGATGTGATGCCAAAGTAACTAGATTTCATTTTTATTGTCTTGTTTTGATCATCTTTTAGGGGGAACAAACCACCCAAATGGCTTAAAATAACGGCAATAATTTGTTTTCTTATGATTCTGTGTATGAACTGAGCTCAGCTGGGTGGTCTTCCTGCTCCATGTGGTCATATCTGAAGGCAAAGGTGGGGCCATTCATGTAGCTGGTAGCTGTGCTGGCTGTCAAGTGGGGCTCAGCTGGGGCTGCCACTCAGAGGGCTCTGGTTCTCTAAGGGACTTCTCCATGTTGTCTGGATTTTACTAAGGAGAGTGTGTGAGCATAGAAGCTATAGATTGCTTCAAACCCAGCTTCATAAGTTACATGGTGCCTTTTTCTTCTCGTTTTGTTGGACAAAGATGAAAATAAGGAGGTCCAATGATGATGTAGTGGTAACACAACTGAACCTACATGGGAAGGTCCCAGGTTCATGTCCCAGGGCCTTACTGAATGTGCTGGGTGTGCACACATTGCCTGTGATAACCAGGCTGGTGTAGGGGTGGACTGCAGGTGTGAAAACCCTGTAGTGAATGCCTCTCTCTCTGCCTATTTTAGAATAAATATATAAGTAAACTTAAATTTAAAAAAATAAAATACAGGGACACAAGCCCTGCCCACATTCAAGTGGAGGGCAAATTGCCACTTTCTTAGGACCAGCAGATGGCAGAATGGTTACATCACCAGACTCCCACAAAGCTGACTGCAGTTTGCATCCTGGACCCAGTGGCTTGAAACAGGCCAGGCATGAGTGTGTGCGTGCCCAAGATCCTGAGAAGAGAATGGAGGGGAAGGGATTGTGGGAGGGTATCCCCTGGGGGGTGATATCTCACTTTCTATCTCTCCGTCTCTCTCTGTCTCGCTGGCAAATGCATGTATCCTATGGTAAGAAATCTCTCTTAAAAAAAATTGCTACTCTCTCATCAATAGGCCACCTTTCACCCACCACACCTCTACACTCATTTGGAAACAATAAGGAAAGGAGTTATATCGATACTTCTGAAGACCTTTCATCTTCTTTCTCTTGATACTAAATGTGGTTTGTATTTGCACTGTGAATCTGTGTTACCCTGTTCAAAATGAGTGTAATCACAAAAGAATGAAAACAAAAATGTCATTTTGTCCAGTGGCCCTGCAACAGCAATGAGAAAAGTTTGAGATGGTTTCTGGAAAAGAAATCTCAAGCATGAAATGCAGCTGCACTAGTCTATTTTACAGAGGTGGGAAGTGAGGAAGGGGGAAGGGAGAAAAGCTAACTTTAGCCACAGAGATGGCAGACAACTTTGCAACGAGGAGGGAAGGGTTCAACAAAATTCTAACTTAACTGTATTTCTTGCTAGAAACTTAATTTCTACATCTAGCCCGTGCCTTGCCATACTATATTCTGAAAGAAAATTTAGAATTTAGTGAGACGCTATGCTTTTCTTATACTTGGCAATGATAAATAAAACAGAAAAGAAAACCAAAAAGAATACAGCCAGTCTCAAAAACAACTCTGTGGACTCAAACAAAATAGACACAGACAGCAATGGGTTACGCTGTATGCGTAAGGCAGTGGCAGGGAAGTCTAAGTTTTTCACATTAAGACAAGCCAAAGACTTCAGGGAACAGTAACTAGTTTCACTGTGGGAGACCGGAAGCTGTGGTGCACAGAGACTTTCCTGCCCAGAAAACAGGGGTGAAACTACCTCAGGAGAAAGAAAAACGTCACCACGAATCTGCAATAGTCACAAGGCCACTTTGAGGCAGGGATTTCTAAAACACAAAGGACTAAGGCAAGGCATTAGCAAAACATTTTGGTAGGGAACCTAATTATGGGGTGGGGACCACAGGGTGACAGCTACACTCTTATACAAAATATGCCTAAAAACCCAAATCCTAAGCACTTGGAGAAATTTAATGCTAAGAACATTAAGAAAGCCCATACCAGGACCAGCAGGTGGTGTACTGGTTAAAGTGCTGGGCTCCCACATGGTTGACTGTGTTCAAGTCCCAGACTTGGTGGCTAGAAAATTACACTGGGCACGTGTGCATGCATGCCCAAAATCCTGAGAGGAAAATGGAGGAGAAGGGATAGTGGTATGGCCATCTCCTCCTGGAGGGGTGATTTCTCACTTTTCCTCTCTTTCTCTCCAGGAAGTACATGCACCCTATGGCAAAAAAAAAAACAAAAACAAAAAAAAAAAAAACTTAAAAAAAGAAAGAAAAAGAGAAAGAAAGGAAGTGCATATCTAGAACTTATATTCTGTTCAGATGAAAGTAATGTATGAAAAATTCTATAAACTCTAAAAGTAATTATATTTATGATGTTCAAATAATTATATAAAGGGATAATGTTCATTTAAAAAGAATAAGAAACTAAGAAACAAAACAATAGCTTTCTAGGGCTGGCTCGTAGCACAGTGGATCAGTGTTGTGTATAGGGAGCTGGATCCCACGTGACGGGCTGCAGTTCAAATTCTGGCCCCAGAAGCTTGAGAAACACTTCAGGGGCGTGTGCGTGCATGTCCATGTACCAGCTTGACCAACAACTTTTGGAAGCTTCGACCTTTTTTTTCTGTAAGAGTTCTAGGAGAAGGGATTGAAGATCAGTGGAGAATATGTGAAGAAGTAATAGCCATGACATGTCCAAGTCTTTTAAAAGGTAGGGAACCAGCAGTTAGCGTAATGGCTATGTTGCTGGACTCCCACGTAGTCGACCGCGGTTCGCATCCCGGACCCGGTGGCTTAAAACTCACGCCGGGCGTGTGTGTGTGTGTGTGTGGGCCCAAGATCCCGAGAGGAGAAAGGAGGAAAAGGGATTGTGGCGTGACCATCCCTCCTGGGGGGAGATTTCTCGCTTTCTGTCTCTATGTCTCTCTCTGTCTGTCTGGCAAGCGCACACGCCCTCTAGCAAAAATCTCTCCCAAAAAAAAAGTATATCATACTTTCTGACTGCATATTTAGTAGCACAAACAAATTCAGATTCAAACTAGATGCGTCCTAGAGAAACTACAGAATGTCACCGATAAATTTTAAAATTCTTAATAACGGCCAGAGAAAAAAAGGCAGATGATACACAAAGGAACAATCACACTGTTTTTATAAGTCCAGAAGAAAATGGACCAAGTGTCCTCCCAGTGCTGAGGTGAGGTTGCTGTTCATCTGGAATTTCATATCTTGCTCTGTATCACTGAATGTATCGCTGAAGAGTAAGAGTATAGAGCCAGCCGTGCGATCTAGAGGGTAAGGGAGCCCAGATCCCACCTGGCAGACTGTGGCTCACGTTCTGGCCCCAGAGGCTTGAGAAATATGCTGGGCATGTGTGCGTGGGTGTCCCAAATCCTGACAGGACAGAGAGAGGGAGAAGGGATTGCGACGTGACCACACCCTACTGGGGAGTGCTTTCTCCCTCCCTTTCTCTCTCCCTCTTTCTGTCTCTCTCTAGTAAACACATGCACCCTCTGGTAATTAAAAAAAAAAAAAGAAGTGAAGCAGCGTAAAGACAGACTTTTCCTGATACAGAGCCTCGCCCAGATAACAAGTTACCTTAAGCAGAGAAAGAAACTCAGAGATAAGCTATGAAAAACAAAAAGCAATGGTAAGCACAGAAATTCATTTTTTTGTTTTAAATATTGAGATTTTAATAGTCAATATTTAAAGGTAAAACATAATTAACAAAAGCAACAAAATGAGGGAGATTGTTCAATGGGTAGTAAGGACACAAAAGTCTTTAGTCATGCTCAGGAGAATAGAAATACTGAATAATTAAATATTGTTAAATGTTTATACATTCGTTGTTTTCTTTTAAAAATACATATTGACCTGGGGCCAGACAGTGGTGTAGCAATAAAACACAATGCTCTGCAAGGCAATCCCACATGGTAAGGTTACCAGTTCAAGTCTTGGTCCCTAAGTACACAAGGCACATTCCACCCGAGATCTGGTGGTGGCTGAAGCTGGGAATAGATCACTGCATTAGGACTGGATGGGGCTGCTGTCTCTCTCTCATGGAAGAGATAAATGAATAAATTTTAAATAAACTATACACACACACACACACACACACACACACATGTAATAAGCTATGAAATCTCAGGCAATGTTTAACTTACTATTTTAAAGACTAATAGAAGGAAAAAAAAAAAGGAAACAACCATAGAAAATCTGAAAAGAAGGAAGGGAAAGAAAAGCATGAGAACACAAAACATGAAATAAAAATGAAATTTAAATATTTAGTTCCAATAAGTAAATGAATTAAACTGATCTACTAAAAGGAAGATTATCTGATTGTATTTTTTAAAATCTAGCTGTATGCTACTATTTCTAAGAGGCATACTTAAAACTACATTGACTATATAAAAATACATGATGCTGGGACCAACAGTTAGTGTAATGGCTATGTCACTGGACTCCCATGTAGTCGACTGCAGTTCCAGTCCTGGACTCGGTGGCTTAAACTCACGCCAGGCGCATGTGCGTGTGGGCCCAAGATCCTGAGAGGAGAATGGAGGAGAAGGGATTGTGGCATGGCCATCCTCCCTGGGGGGTTATTTCTTGCTTTCTGTCTCTCTGTCTCTCTCTGTCTGGCGAGTGCATGTGCCCTATAGCAAAAACTTCTCAAAAAAAAAATGGTATTTTCAGGCAAAACAAAATTTCAGGTTAAATGCACTAAATAGCAGTAAATTGTTTCAATATACTAATATAAGAAATAACCCAATTGCAATTGAAATTGCAATTTTAAGCTATTAACTATATAAATTTATAATTACATAAGCTTATAATAAGACATGGAAATATACAAAGGAAAAAATGGAACAGAAGTTTTAAAAATGGGTTTAAACTCTAATTATGAACTGCTCATTCTCAGAGATTTAAAAATATCAGTCTATATATTTGTAGTTATCATCAGAAAAAGAAAATAGGAAGACATAGATAATTTGAAAACAAATGACAAAGAATGGTGTCATATAAACCATTAGACCACTTTATTTTACCACACTGTATATACTTTATCTTTGTCCTTGGTTAGAAAACTTTATCATAAACAGGATTATATTTGTACACACACACACTTTAGTGTATTAAACAACACAAGAAAGATAATCATGTTACTTAGAATCATTTGTTTTTCAAATTTAAAATACTATCTGTGGTATTTTCTGGGGGTGGGAGGGCATTTGATCCATTCAGATGCTAAATTAGTTGTCTTAAAAAGTAATATTTGAACTATAAATTAGTACATGTACCAGTATTTTGATTCTTCACTTCAACCGTTGAAGAGAACAGTGATCATTAGTGAAAAACAGATTTTTGTTAAGACTGAGCAAATAACGTGACTTTTTTTAGCCTGAGATTTTATGCCATTACTTTTTTTTTTTTTGAGAGGTTTTTACTACAGGGCATGTGTGTTCACCAGAAAGACAGAGAGAGACAGAGTCAGAAAGCGAGAAATCACCCCCCAAGGGGGATGGCCATGCTGCAATCCCTTCTCCTCCATTCTCCTCTCGGGATCTTGGGCACGCACCATGTATACATGTCTGGCATGAGTTTAAGCCACTGGGTCTGAGACTCAAACCATAGTCAACTACATGGGAGTCCAGCGACATAGCCATTGTGCCAACTGCTGGCCCTGAGATATGGTTCTTTCTATGTGGCATGCTGTGCTATGTTGACAGGAAGGGTGATGAGGAGAGCTAGCTGGAGAGCATGCTGTTTCCTCTCTTTCATTTCTGTTTTGTTTTATTTTCCATGTAAGACTTCCAGTGCTAGGCATCTAACTTAGAGTGCAAGCAGGTGAGAAATGGGTCATAGGCAATTTCAGGACCTCAGTGCAATTTGGATTTTGGCAGAAGGAGGGCGCTGTTAATGGAAACCAAAGTCTTCAAGATCTTCACGGATTTCAGGATAAGAAGCAGATAGCAATGAATCAATGAATGAGTGACTAAATGAATAACTGCATGCATGAATAAATGCATGCCAAATAACTGACTAAATAGATACATGAATAATTTTGGTTCATAATTCACAAGAAAAGAAAAATTCTGGAGAAGTTTGAGAGGACTGACTTTGCACCTGAGCAGAACGACAAACCTGTGAGGGTCTGTACAACTGGAGGCAGCGCAGGCAGAGAGGCAATAGATGTTGGAACGCTGCCTGCTTTGCCTGGTGTCCCCTTCCTGAAGTTCTGTACTTGAGGCTATGGGGGATAGAAACGCTTGCACCTTCTTCCCCACTACTTTATTTCTGAAGGTAGTGCCTGCCCCCTAGATCATGCTGCTGCCACCTTCGCCAACACCTTTGCCAAGCTTCCTAAGGTGGCTGGAGTCAAGATTGAAGCCCCGAGCCTCCACTGTCCACCCTGTGCCCTACCCACGTTGGGTCGTCCTCCTGTTCCCAGCACGATGACATGTCACTCTGTGAGAGAGTGTGGTTCCCTGAGCAGTCGCAAAGGGGTTGGATGATACCAGCCAGAGTGTAGGAAGTCTATTCCCTCGGACCTTGACCATGGGATACGGGACTGCTAGGGCACAGGGCACACACATTTCCTCTCTTTGATTCCCCTGTCCACTGCCTTAAGATTAGACTTCTCCCTGCAGAGAACTTCTCCCTGGAGCAGGTGCACCTGCTCAGCCACCCTCCCTGCCAAGTCTCTTTGGAGCTCAAACATGGCCACACACCTCAGCATCACTCTTTGCTTTCCCCTTGTATTATTTTTCTTTTTGTTCTTTCTTTTTTGTTTTGTTTCTCTTGTTTCCTCACTTTCACCATCCTGGGCTCACATTTCCCAAATAAAGCATCAGTCCTCCAATCCCTATCTCAGGCTCTACATCAGAGAGAATTAGGACTGATTTGATTGGATGTTGGGTCTTCCCCTTGCCTCTCAGGAGTCACCTCCCACTCTCCTCAGCCCTGCCCTCTGCCCTGGGAGGCTGTTGAACTGTACCAAGAGGTTTCTCAGGCCCGCTGGCCACCTGGTCCAGAGGATGCTGGGCCCTGAGAGGAGACTGGAGGGAGAAGTATTTTTCTCCTGACTCCCTTTCTGAAAGGTCACTGAGACTGGACTGTTGTGTCCCTCTTGTAAGTGTCACGACTGGTGGTCTCCTCTATCCAACTTTTTGATCTGGGGAACACTTCCTCCTCTCATCTTTTCAGGCCTAGGAGGCAGAACTCCACACTGCTGCCTCAGGGTACTGAACCCTGCTTTACAACTGCTAGAGCCCAGCCTGTCCTTTGTAAGTAGTCTCTTTACAAAGAGGTCCTTACTGAATTATTCTAATTTGAGAGTAAGGTCTGGACCAAAAGCCCCAACCAAAAGCTGCAAAGGAATGGTTAAATTATAAAATAGTTGATCTCTGTTGGAATAGTGAATAGTCCACAGCAAATCACATAATGCCTGGTAGCAAAGGAAAGTAATAGACTCATTCTTTTTCTTTCTTTCTTTCCTTGTTCTTTATTTTATTTTTTCTCCTTTTCTCTCTCTCTCTTCCTTCCCTCTTTACTTTCTTCTTTTCCTTCTGTTTATTTCTTCCATGACCTAGACAGACAGAGCAGATGGCATAATGGTTATGTCACTGGACTCCCCTGTAGTCAACTGCAATTCAAGTCTCAGACCTGACTGCTTAAAACTCCTACTGGATACGTAGGCATGCATGCCCTAAATCTCAAGAGGAGAGAGTGCAACATGGCTACTTCCCCTGCAGAGTAATTCCTCACTGTCTCGGTTTCCTTGGCAAGCACATGTGCCTTACAGCAAAAATCTCTGTAAAAAAAAAAAAAAAGACAGAGACAGAAAGAAATGATGTTATGGTACACCCCAAGTTTCAGCCATTCCTGAACCGAGGTGCTCAGGGAGGTCTCTGGACATGAACCCAGAACCTCCCCGGTGGGTCTGCCCCTTAGACCATCATGTTTTACCACTATACACCAACCTGTCCCAATTTTTTCTTAATCATTTAAAATGTCAAGCAATCAGAGTTCTGTCAGGAAGTAGAATTCTGTTACCTGAAGGGACCATTTATAGGAGAGTGAGGGAAGGAAAGTGAAGCACCAGGGACAAGACAG
>NW_006159731.1:3631303-3657723 GCF_000334495.1 Tupaia belangeri chinensis
GAAGGGACAAATGGAGGACACAGTACTGCAAAGCCAGAGCCCAGTAAGACTGGGAGCCCTGGAGCAGCAGTCATGGAAGGACACAGGCCCCACCAGAGCCTCAGTCTGCAGCAGGTTGGGAGTCAAGGAGGAAACAACCTGACCTTTCTTCCCTCCCTTCCACGGATCTTCTTTCTCCAATCTCTGGTCTCTGGCTAGTGCTCTCTATCGGCTGAAGCAGACTGGAAACTAGAATGATGTCACTGTAGGGGTCAACCTGCCTTGGTTCAGAGAGGTCTGGGAAGCATAGAAAGGGGTTTGGGTTTGTGGTGGGGGAAGGCAAGAGAAGTAAGCAGTACAGTAAGGATAACAAACATTGTGCGAGGCCCAGCCTCTGTGGTGCAGCCAGATAGCTTCTGAACTGCAGTGTTGGAAGCCACAGCGACCACAGGGTTTAAATCCTGCCCGGTTCACCTAAAACATGCGAGGTGCAAATACCCAAGATCCAGACCAGCTGGAGGGCCAGGGAAGGGATCAGGGAATGACCAAAAGCTCTTCTCTCTCGTTACTATGCGTGTGCACTAGTTCTCTATCGTGAATCAAAAATAAACTTAACACAAATTTTGTGAGAAGTGATACGTATATTCATATATGAGAAGATTGAACTAGATACTTAGAATAGCTACCTCAGAGTAGTAGAATAAATGGAGTTTCTTAGAGTGTTTGGTATATTTTCCAAATCAAAAATTGGCTACATATGACTTGAAATTTACCTGAGAGGAAAAAAGTGCTATCTGGGAATGTGTTTATTTTCATTTTTAAAGGAACAATTTCTAGTCATGGTGCCTTGTGCAAGGAATTCCATTTCCTGAATTTTTCCCAAAGCAGGATCTAATCTAGAGTGAAACCAAGACCAAATGAGAGAAATTTTTGTTTCTCCCAGCATGAGTTTGCTTTCACACTGGCCTGCCAATTAGTGGGCAAACATAATAATCTGATGTGAATGGTATCTCAGTTCTAATCATATTAGTTTGTCTGGAATCCCACTGATTACTATTAGCTTTGTTATGTGACCATGCTGTTTTGTGATACTTTGTCAAACCAAATTGTTATCCTAGATATAAACACAACTTCAGCGTATAGGCAGTAACCCACATAAGCTGGTAACATCAAAGTCCTTTTGCCTTAGGAAAACAGTAAAGGGACCAGCAGTTAGCATAATGGCTATGTCGCTGAACTCCCATGTAGTCGACCGCGGTTCAAGTCCCAGACCCACCCAGTGGCTTAAACTCACGCTGGGTGCGTGTGTGTGTGCGTGCCCAATATCCCGAGAGGAGAAGGGATTGTGGTGTGGCTATCCCCCCAGGGGGTGATTTCTCACTTTCTGTTTCTCTGTCTCTGTCTTTCTGGCGAGTGCACGCATCCTGTAGCAAAAACCTCTCCAGGAAAAAAAAAAAGGAAAACAGTAAACATCTCTCTCAGATTATAGTTGATTTCAAAATTCCTTCTAGAACCGTTTACTTATTTTTCTATTGCTTCATGTCTTTTGAGGTTTAGCTTGAACTACAGATAAAGCAAGATGGAGGAGCTCCCTGACACTGCTGGCAGTCTGCATTTACCCTGGGGTTTTCCACACCCTCAGTCCCTCTTCTATTCTTAGCGCTGCCCTTGGGCTCATTGTCAGCTCACATTCCGTGCAGGGTAAAAAAGAAAGCAGCTACTTCCTCTGAAGAAATATTTAGTATGCACAGAATGAGATAGCAAACCTTTGGAATGTCACAGACCAGCTGGTGAAGGCATATTCCATAACCTTTACCATCCTTGAGCCAAAGCAGCAGTTTGGGAGAGAATAAGCTGCAATCGTCAGATGGGCTGTGTGAATTCCCAGGCTCTGGGTAAGCGCAGGTGCCCTAGCAGCCAGGGCTGCTGGGCTATTTAAAGCTCAGGATTATGCAGAGACAGCAGATGCATTACATCTCGCCATCTTCTGAAATCTAACATGTAAAGCAACATGTAAATAGCATGGTTTAAAATGCACTGAATACAGTCATTGAACTTCTAAAGTATCTCCTAACTTAAAACTTTTTTTTATAAGAATTTGGGGTAATACATATCTTATTACTATTTTATAAGTATCCACAGAACAAACACTGTCTTTAAAAAATCACTCCTATAAGATTCTAACTAAGAAAAAATGAAAGATATATATATGTGTGTGTGTGTGTGTGTGTGTGTGTGTGTGTATTTTAAAAATAAGATTTATATCTGAAAATTCCAATCGATGTTTAAGGCAGTAACAACGATGACTCATAGATTTCAGATCCAGTTTCTAATTGCTGTCCTTTCGCCTTCGGACTGTGTATTTACAAAGCTTTGTTTTCATTAAAATACATTGAAAGGAAAAGCTTATCAAATGAAGAGAAATACAAGTTTTTTAGCAATATGAAAGGCATTAGTAAAACATAATAATTCCTTAAATGAATATGGCTTTTTGCCTTCAATTATTATGATGCAGCCTCTAAGCCTTTTCAATGAAGACACAAGGGAGTCCTCTTTAGTATCAAAGTACAGTCTCCCAAATTTCCAATGCTTTATTTTTAAGAATAACATTGGTTTGAGCTATATGGACATACAAGAATTACTTCAAAAAATCATGGAAAAAATAAATAAAAATCCCATGCCTAGATTTTTCATAATATACACTTTCCATGAACTTTTTTGAGAATCCCTCACACTTAACAATTTTCCTTTCTAAGAATAATAAAGACAACCTTGACGTACCAGGAACTGTGTACATATTTTTAATCTTCATAAAAACCATAGCAAATCATTTCAAACGTTGAGAAGCACACGCGTGCTTGTGGTACACGGGCTGCACTAGCATCTTCCTCATGTTGACTGAACAGGAACTGATGAGGTTTCACTTGGTCCCAACTGGATCCTTGGCTTCCACCACTAAAATTCCATCATGACAGAGGATCGCAGACAAATCTTTAGTTTCAACATCATCTGGTAGCCGGTACTGTCGGGTGAAGCTTCTGGAGATAAAACCATGCTCATCCATTCTGGTTCCATGGTGAGCCTTTATCAGCAGCCAGCCTTCGAAGGTCTGAATGATGATATCTTCGGGGAGGAACTGAACCACATCCAACAGAATCTGAAAGCGGGATTTGCCTTCTTGGGGTGGCATCTCTGGTGCTGATTCTGCTGGAGAAGGCAGCGCTGCCCTGGTTTTTCTCAGGTCCTCGATGGTTGGCCCAGGCAGCGCATATAATGCGTGATCCAACCTGCAGTCTTCCAAACCTCGGGCTTCAAACTCCTCCTGGTAACGCACTGGAGTCTCTATGAGGTGCCTTAGAATGATTTTTGCCATAGCGGAGGCAAAAGCAGCATTGAACAGCTTCCCTTTGCCCAGCTCCAATCGGCCACCAGCCGACTAGATCAGCTGTTAGAACAGCTAGTTCGTTTACTGCCCTGCCCAGATGCAACTGCCTCCTTAGGCCTGAATCAGACCGCACCCTCTCTTGTCTTTTCACACAGGCTGACAATGAATGGCTATTTATAGGGCAAGCTTCAGAGTTGCATTTAGCACACAGCCTGCACAAGCTGCCCAGGCTAGGATCTCCCTTACATTCTCAGTTATCTTGGGCAGACGTGTCTGCCTGGCTTACATCGAGAGAGAGAACAGAAATCAGAAAAGGTGTTAGAGAAACATTGGGATGAGTGCTTTTGCTTTGTGAATTGCAATGATCTAAGAGAAGGTGACTGCTTAGAATAATCCAGAAATGCACATTCATGACATGAGCTCATACTGCATTTGCCCTAGTCTCCAAATGTGAAGTTGGAGTGAGAAGAATCTAGCTGCAAGTGAGGAATTAAGATAGACACACACACACGCACGCACGCACACACTTGACAAACTCTCAGCCCTCGGTCCTTTACCTGTCCTTCTGTTTTATCATTTGGTCTTTGTGCTTAAGAAGCATCTAAGCCACATCATCTAGATTTATTTATATTTGACTCATCAAAAATGAGTTCAGATGACTAAACTAGATTAAGTGTGAAATGTCAGAGGAGGTTGGAAGGGCACAAACTGAGGAATCTTAGTGATGAAAATAGAGCCATATTGGAGAGAAAATATCAAAGGTTAAACTATTTCAGATTAAAGTCAGAAAACTAATGATTCACTTATAGTTCTGCTGTTGAATTGGCAAAATGACATATAATTTCTTGACTAGAACATACTTTATATTAAGCTTACATTGAAAAAAAAATACGGCAACTCTTTATCCTCTATTATGAAAGGAACTCCAAACTACGTTAAGAAAAGTCTAGAACAGCATATAATGTAATGCTACTTACTCTGCTGTAAACAGTAAGTATATGCTTATATAAATTAAATCTCTGAAAGATACATAGTTGGGAATGGTAGCTGCCCCTTGGAAGAGTCATGGAGTGATTAAGGCAGGGCTGGAAGGAGACCTGTTTTTCACTATAAACATTTTATGCTTTTCATTTGTAGAATGTGTATGAAATACACACACACACACACATATATATATATATATTTATATATACACACACACACACATATATATAGTGTTATGAAATACATATATATATAATGCATAAATATATATATATGTATGTATATTTTGCTATAGAGTGTGTGCACTCAACAGCGAGACAGAAACAGCAAAAAATCACCCCTCGGGGGGATGGCTATGTCACAATCCCTTCTCCTTCATTCTTTCAAGATTTTGGGCTCACATGTGCCCTGCATGAGTTTCAAGCCTCCAGGTCTGGGACATGAACTGTGGTCCATATGTCTATATGGGAGTCCAGCGACGTAACCGTTATGCCATCTGCTTGTCCCCACACTGGTACCCCCACACTTTAAACTAGGAAAATCTTCCTCTCTATGGATGTTAGTATTTTCTAAAATGAGTCAATTTGGAAATACCTTTTTTAAAAAAAAATATGCACTTTCTTAAGATGAATAAAAATATTTATAAAGAATTACAATGAATAGGAGGAAGAGCCAAAGACCTCCTTTATTACTCTAAACTACCTCTGTGCACATTTTGGTATATACTTGGGCACATGCCCTGAGAGTGCGGTTCACACTCCGCTTTTGACCTGCACTTTACAGGTCAGTGGTCCACAAGCGTAAAGCATTCTCCTTTAGACAAGTTAATGCCCTCTGGTTTAGAAAATATTGAGCGATGCTTTCATCCATGCTATTCTGAGTGGTAAGTCAAGAACACACTGTACTGCCAGTGGCAAGGAACAGTTAAGATATAAAGGATTTGGCTTTAAAATGCTAGAAAGATTCACGGCAAAACAGAGAAAGGTGCAGATATTTTCCACGTGCTCCCCACCCCCACACATGCATGGTCTCTTCCATTATCACTATCCCTCCCCCACCCAGGAGGTTCACTCGTTCCAACTGATGAACTATGTTGATGTGATTTTCCACCATTTACATTAGGGCTCACTCACATTTTACGCATGCTGTTGACATGTCTCCATTATAAAATCATTTGGAGTAGTTGTACACCCTAAAAATTCTCTGTACCCCACCTAGTCATCCCTCTCATTCTCCTAATTCTTGCTCTATAAAAAAACTGCTCTAAAAGATTAAGTCTGTTGGGCTGGCCCCATGGCTTGGTGGTTAACGCAGCTGGATCCCACATGGCCAACCTCACGTTCAATCCCAGACCCAGCAGCTTGATACATGCATGTGCACACATGCCCCAAATCCCGAAAGGATGGAGAGATGGAGGAGAAGGGGTTGGGCCGTAACCATGCTTTCTCTTTTCCCTCTCAGGCGAGTGCTCTTCTAAAAAGAGAGCGAAAGGTGTTAAAAGGACGCCAGCAGAGTGGAGCAGAGAGAATGTATCAAATCATTTTACAGTTTCTTGCCTTCAGTAATCTGTAAAATAGACAGGGGCTAGATGTGAGTAATCAATTTCTACGTGATCATGTGCATTTTTCAGTTTAAAAAGAACGCCCTTGGGGCCAGCCACAGTGGTGGAGCATTCATACAGCACTTCACAACGCTGGGGTTACGGGGAAGGGCCCAGGGCCACATGCTGAGGTCTCCCTACGTGTGCCGCACACGTGTGCCTGTGTCCATGATCCTGGCTGGTGGAGGCTGCGGTGGAGGCAGTGTGGGGAACCTCTTGTAAGTGCCTGTGTTTCTTTCTCTGTCTGAAGAAATCAATAAGCTTTTAAAAAAATTAATATCCAGGGGACCAGCAGGTGGCAGGGTGATTAAGGCGCTGGACCCTCCCACAAGGCCATCAATGGTTCGAGTCCAGAACCTGATGGTTTGCTTTCTCACTCTCTCTCTCTCATCAACTTAAATGAATGAGTAAATAAAATTAATTTTTTTAAATGACCATATAGGGACCAGCAGATAGCATAATGGTATGTTGCTAGACTCCCACATTGCCAACCATGGTTCAAATTCAGGACTCAGAGGCTTGAAACACACACCAGGCATGCCCAAAATCCTGAGAGGAAAATGGAGAGGGGATTGTGGTGTGGCTATCCCCCTCGGGTGTGATTTCTCACTTTCTGTCTGTCTCTGTCTATGCCTCTCTGGCAAGCGCACGTGCCTTATAGCAAAAATCTCTCAAAAAAAAAAAAAATCCACATTTCTGATGCAACATAAGACACTTTCTTTCTGCCATTTTTTAAAAACTGTCCTTGACTTTAATCCTAAAGCTGAACTCCCATGTTATTCATTGTCACTATTAACTCCCTTGACCTTTGTGTTTTGGAGACTACCCCGCTTCCTGACTGGTCTCCTCTCTTGCCCTCCTGTCCACGCTCCTCATTACAGCTGAGCAGTTGTTCTTGAACATGGCATAGATGATGTCATACCCTTGCTGCGAAATTCTGCTTAGAAACCTCTCACTGCAATGAGAACAAACTCCCGATCCTTCCCATGGCCTTACAGAGCCTATTATCTGGCCCCTGTGGACCTCCTCCCCTCCTCTCTATCCTCAGGCTTCAACCACGCTGGTCTCTTGATGTCCCTTGAATACTCTAAGCTTGTTTCTTCCTTGGCCTTTGGCATTTGGAATTCATTTTGCTTTGAAAGCTCTACTTTCAGATTGTCTTGAGATTCCTTCTTTCTTACCATTCAAGCTTCAGGTCAAACGTCACCTCTCCAGCTGAGTACTTCATGACCATCTGTCCTGCCATTATACTACTCTATTTATCGTTGTCTGTGTTCTTTTCTGGGACGGTCAGTCAGGTGCTACCATAACAGGAGACATGGCAGAGACTCTGGAAAATGAATTGTATTATACTCACAGATCGTAGAGATGGAGCCACAGCAGGCCACAGAAGGCCACAGAGGGAAGACACCTGTATGAACAGAAGAGAGGAGCCGAGGAAGGTTGAGGCTGGAACTTTGATCGGGGTTTCCTAGGCAAAGCAGGGCAAACAGTTTGGGAACTGACTAAATAATTTTGGCCAGCTCTATGCCGTAGGGTATGGTAGGGACTTGGTGGTACCTGGCTCTAAGATGATTAAGGGGGAAAAATATTGCCTTCTAGGGAGTATCACCCAGATAGAGAACCTTTGGTTGTGATTTGGGTCATTTCCATATGAAAGGCACATTCTTTGCTGTTCCAAAGGGTTGGCTAGCCCTAGAGAGGAGATTCTCCTCAGACAAAAATGTTTTTAATATGTCAAAACATGAAAACGTACAGAAAATAATATATATTATTAGATAAATTACATATTACACACACACACACACACACTACAATTATTGCCATTACTGGCATCTACAGAGAACTCACTTAAGAATTTATAGCTCGGCTGAAGACTGACATCGGCGCTCCGATGTCAGAAACTGTATGATTCGTGGTTGTAGTCCCAGTCCCTAAGACATATGCAGGTATTCAAGGAAAAACCAGGCTGAATGGCTGACTTCTGTATGATAACTTTTGTTTCAGTTGGCCCTTGATGCCACTTGGCCATCCTGCACACATTTTCTGAAAGGGAGGATCCAAACCTCTTTCTCTTTTCAGACCTTCTCTGTAGCTAGAATCTCTCTCCCCTAGGCAAACGATTTCCTTTGCCCCTCCTAGGCTTTTGCCCAACCAGTTATTTCTTTTCTTTTCTTTCCTTCCCCACCCCCTAATTGCCAGAGGGCACATGTGCTCTTCAGAGAGAGAAAAAGAGAAAAAGAGGGAGAAATCACCTCGAAGTGGGGCATGTTCATTCTTCCACTTTTCTATCCCATCAAAATTTGGGGCAAGCATGCACACACCTCTGGCATGTTTCTCAGCCTGCCAGGTTTGGGACTTGAATCACATAGTAGACCATGTGGGATCCAGCTCCCTTAACCATCAGGTCATGGGGCTGGCCCCAGTTATTCCCTTTCTTTTCTTTTCATTTCTTTTCTTGTTCTGTTTGCTGTAAGGTATGTATGCTCATGGGAGAGAGACAGAGTAGAGGAAAAATGAGAAAGCATCCCCCAGGAAGGGTGCCCATGCCACCATCCCTTTTCCTCCATCCTCTTGAGATTTTGAGCACATGTGCACGTGGGCTCAGGTCTTGAAATATGCAGTCAGCAATGTGGGATCCTGTCACTGTAACCACCATGCCACTGGCTGGCCCTATTCCCTTTCTTGATGTTCTCTAGGCTCATACTCTCCATGGGATCCTCCCCATGGCCTACAGCCAAGTGTCTCCCATCTTTAAAAATACAGCAAAACCTCCTGGACCTTGTGTCACCCTCTTGCTAATTATTCCCACACCCTTGTAGCCCGCCTTCTGGAACTGGTAGCGTGTATCCAACGGCCATCCAAGCTGCTGCCCACTTCTGCCCTACCCACAGCTCTGCCCTTGAGCAGGTCAAAGCCAGCCTTGTTGCTAAATCTGTCAAGACATCATTTCCTTATTGCCTTAATCTCTTTCACAATTGGCATAAGCCTCTCATCAGGAAAGGAGGAGAACTATTTCTTTGCCCTCTCAATAGGACAAATAGAGATTTCTCTTCCTTTTACTGCATGCATTTCCAATAGGAGCAATATTGCCCTTAAGGAGGGAAAACTAGGCTTTTAGGCAGGAAAAAGATGCAATTATTAAGAGTTTTATCTATTTATTTATTTCAGAGACAGAGACAGAGGTGGGGAAGCTCCAATGAAGCACTGTCACACTGCAATCCCTTCCCCACTATGTCTGCACAGTTTCAGGATTTTGTACAATACATGTTATCATCAACAGGTAATAAAGCATTTCTGTGTCTCACATATGTAAACATGCTTTCTTATTAATTTTTATATTACATTTAATCACATAGAACATATATCTTTACAGTGTATAATACTTTTTTTTTTATGAGAAGTTTTTGCTATAGGGTGCGTGCACTTGCCAGAAAGACAGAGAGAGACAGAGAGACAGAAAGGGAGAAATCACCCCCTGGGGGGATGGCCACGCTGCAATCCCTTCTCCTCCATTCTTCTCTCAGGATCTTGGGCACACACGCACATGAGCCCAGCATGAGTTTAAGCCACCGGGTCTGGGACTCGAACCGCAGTTGACTACATGGGAGTTCAGCGACATAGCCATTATGCTAACTGCTGGTCCCTAATACTTCTTTTACCAGCATGATTACCATGCATATCAGTCAAGACAATTACTATCCACATCATCTAATACCTTTTAATTTTCTTTCAGATTTTTATTATTATTTTTTTAAACATTCAATCACTATACATCATTTGACTTATTAAGAGAATTTACCTAATATGAAATACTTCTCAGACCAGTCCAGTAGACAGTACTATACATGTTATCATTAACAGGTAAGAAACCATTTCTGTGTCCCACAAATGTCATGCATCTCTATTTGTTCTTGTGCTATCCTTCTCTATACGTTTCCCTTTTTCCCCACCATTCCACACTGTCTTCAGTGTCCATAACTATTTTCACTGCTTTTATGCCCTCCAATATTTCAATCTCTACCAGAGAGTGAAGATAGTCAGTATATATTAAGTGGATACATACAATATCTTTCTTTTATAGACTGGCTTGCTTCACTCAGCAATAAATCTTATGTATTAGACCACTTCCTATTAAATGCCAGAGTCTCATTCTTTATGGCTGAATAATATTCTATAAAGTGTATGTGCCACACTTTTTCAATCCATTCATCTGTTTGTGGACATTTGGGATGGTTCTATGTCTTAGCAATCGTGAATAATTTGAGTTGGTTCTATGTCTTAGTAGTTGTGAATAATGCCACAATAAACATTGACGTGCAAGTGCTTTTCCGACTGAGCATTCTCCTGTCCTTTGGGTAGATACTCAGAAGTGGGATTGCAGGATCAAATGATAGTTTTATTTGTAAATCTTTGAGGAGACTCCATGTTGTTTTCCACAATGGCTGGACCAATTTACATTCCCACCAACAGTGTAGGAGGTTTCTCCTTTCACCATCACCCCACCAACACTTATCACTTATTGTATTTTTAATCTTCACCATTCTGACCTGGGTTTGGTGGTATCTCATTGTGGTTTTAATCTGCATCTTCCTGATAAGGGATGTTGAGCATTTCCTCATATACTTTTTAGCTGTTTGTATAGAGAGATTTTTGTTCAGCTTATTTTCCCATCTTTTAATTGAGTAATCTTTTCTTTTTCAGGTAATCCACTTGAGTTCCCTGTGTATTCTGGTTTTCAGTCCCTTATCTGAAGCATAGTTTACAAAAATATTCTCCTAACCTGAGGGTTGTTGGTCCTCACTAGTTACTGCATACAGTGGCCTTCAAGCCACTTGAGCCAAGATACAAACTGCCTTTGGCCTTGTGGGATCTGCTCTCTTAACCATTATGCTACAGGGCCAGCCTGGGACAATAACATTCTTAAAGTTGCTTGAATCTTCATCAGTTGCTGAAAGAGTGAAGTGACAATAGCATTCTTGGTTTAGCGTAAGAACTGCTTTTACCTCTTTATAATCAAAAGGCCCATAGGGAACCAGCAGTTAGCGTAATGGCTATGTCGCTGGACTCCCACGTAGTCGACCACGGTTCACGTCCTGGACCCGGTGGTTTAAAACTCACGCCGGGTGCGTGTGCGTGCGTGCCCAAGATCCCAAGAGGAGAATGGAGGAGAAGGGACTGCGGCGTGACCATCCTCCCTGGGGGGTGATTTCTTGCTTTCTGTCTCTATGTCTCTCTCTGTCTGTCTGGTGAGCGCACGGGCCCTATAGCGAAAACCTCTCCAAAAAAAAAAAAAAAAGGCCCATTGAAGTGTTTTCTTTCCAGAATTAAAATTTAGATTCCATTTTGGAGTACAGACATTAATTCACAAAAATCTAAATCAGTGCCTTTTATTTGTTGCTTTCCTTAATGTACCCACAATAAGAATGATATTTACGATCACTCAATGAACACATGTACACACACACTGGGAACAAAACCCTAAGATTTACTACATGAATGTACTCAATGGCCTCTTATCAATTCTGTTTAGTTTCACAAAAGTGATCTTTGCAACTCACCAAATGGATTTCATAACTCAGTGTGTCACAGTGAGGTAGGAGATGGGCTTGGAACATATAGTTAGGTTATTAGACCAAAGATGGAGTCACAGTAGCTGAGTTTTAATAAAGAAAGACCTGGCTGCATTGGGACTCAAAACAACTATAGCTAAGGGCACCTGTTTTTATTTCGTATTATGTCCTAACAAAAAGATCGATATGTCTGTCCCACAAAGAATGGGGTAAGAAATCATCCGGACTACCATGTAACCATTTCCGGAAGCCTGCTTCCTTATCACTGAGCCAGCCCATTGCTTGGACTGCTAAATAAAAACCCCAGTGAGAGCTCCAAGTTGGCACCTCTTTCAGAAACTTTGTCTGCACTTCTTATTCTTCCTGATTGTGGGACACAAACTAGGCCAACTCAAAAAGCCTGTAATAACCATTTATAATCTGAAAAACAGTTAACTTTTTACCTTTCTTTTTTCCAAGAGATATTTTTTTCTTTTCTCTTTTTTTTTTTTTTGGAGAGGTTTTTGCTATAGGGTGTGTGCGCTCGCCAGACAGAGAGAGACAGAGAGACAGAAAGCGAGAAATCACCCTCATGGGGGATGGCCACTCTGCAATCCCTTCTCTACCATTCTCCTCTTGGGATTTTGGGCATACATGCACATGCGCCCGGCATAAGTTTTAAGCCACCAGGTTTGGGGACGCGAACCACGGTCGACTACAGGAGAGTCCAGTGACATAACCATTATACCAAATGCTGATCCCAACTTTTTCCATTACTAAGCTAGATAATTTATCACCTTATGGGGTGAATTACACTTCTGCAAAGGGACCATGATGGTCTTAATTAGTTTCACTTCTGTGGCTGAGATGAGACATTGGACAAAAACAATGGAAACCATGCAGTGGGACCCAGCATCACGGCTAATGCTAAAGAGTTTAGGAAGAGAAAATTGAAAGCATAGATTTAGCAGCCAGGGTGTCTTAGATTTAACTATGCCCAAGTAGGGACATAAGCTGAATGGTAGTGGGTTGGGAATAAAGATTGCATATAGACAACAGTGTCAAAGAACTGGGGTTGGAGGAGATGGTGAGATTAATTAGAGCATGAGCTAAGTTCTAGAAGGATTTATTTATTTATTTTTAAACTTACCAGTGGGCATATGTGTTTGCCAGAGAAAGACAGAGAGAGGGGGAGGCATGGTTATGCCACAATACCTTCTTCATTTCTCTAGCCTCTTAGGATTTTGGGCATAGATGCCCACATGCCCAGTGGGTTTTTTTAAGCTGCTTGAGCCAGGATTCAAATCATGCCTTGGGGACCTGACTTTCTCAAGCACTAAACCCAAGGGCCAGCCAATTTGTTTTATTTTAGTAAAACATTTTTAAGAAAACTGACCACTAGGGCCAGGAGATGGTGTAGTGATTATGTTGCTAGACTCCCACATGACCAACCATGGTTCAAGTCACGGACCCAGTGGCTTGAAACGCATACTGGACACGTATGCGTGCCCACCCAAAATCCCAGGAGGAGATTGGAGGAGAAGAGATTGTGGCACGTGCCTTCCCCAGGAGGAGGGTGATTTCTCACTTTCTTTCTCATTGTCTTCATTTCTCTCTCTCTCTCTCTAGTGAGTACATGTGCTCTAAGGCAAAAATCTCTTTAAAAAAAGAGAGAAGAAAAGAAAAGAAAAAGAAAACTGACCGCTAGTCAGATGGAAAGTAGAGAACCAATTGCAAGAGTCCCTCAGGGTTCACAATTGATGGAGTCTGGGACCTATTTGCTCATATCCTGTTTTAAATATTTTTAAGTCTTTTTTGCCACAGGATATATGCACTTGCTGGAGAGAGAGAAAGAGAGAGAGAGAGAGGATGAAAAACCATCCCCAGGGGAATGACCATGCTACAATCCCTCTCCTCCATTCTCCTTTCAGGATTTTAGGCTCGCAGGTACACTCACACAGTGTGATTTTCAAGCCACCAGGTCCAGGATCCAAACTGCCCCAGTCAGCTGCATGGGACCCAGCATTTTAACCACCACATCACCTGCTGGTGCTAAATATTTCTTTTGAACAAAGTAGTTGTCTTATGTCAGCACTACATCCTGATATCAACTGGGCTTTGGGTGAGCTAAGAAAGATTCATATATACTACATAAGTCAGAGCAGAAGACCTCAGCTGTCCTAAGAAGCAGTAATGAGATAGTAAGAAATGATAGGAAAGCAATAAAAATGACACCCAACTTATGCACATACACATGCTTAAGGGCATCCCAAAAATATATGAAAGGAGATTTGACTGGATTCTGCAGTCTTGTAGGCTGGAGTCAACTCTGGAATGTCATCCTCCAAACGTTCTTTCTGCCTCTTTTTTGGTCTTCTTTCTCATGCTATTTCTTTCCATTGGGATGCTGTAGTAGGCTAAATAGTGCCCCCCTAAAATACATCCACATCCAAATCCTTGGAATTTGTAAATGTTACCTTATACGTCTTTCTTACTCTTTCTCACATACACATGTATCTTTTTTATAAACCTTATAAAACTTTATTAAATTAAGGACTTAGAGAGTCTTCTGTATTATCTGGGTATGCCCCAAATGCTATCACAAGTGTTTCCTTTCTATTTTTTTTTTTTTAATTTGCTAGAGGATGCATGTACACACTAGAGACAGGAAGGGAGAGGGAGAGAGGAGAGAAGGAGAATAAGAAATCATCCCCATGATGGATGGCCACACCACAATCTCCTCCCCTTTATTTCTCCTTTTGAGATTTCTGGCACACATGCACACACACCCGGCCAGTCAGCCCTGTGAAGTCCAGATCCTTAACCACCACACCACCAGCTGGCCCTAACACAAGTATTCTCTGAGGAGAAAACAGCAAGAAATTTGACACAGACTCCCAGAGAAAGAAACATGAAGACAGAGCAAAGAGGGATTTGACTATGCAGGCCTTTAAGACTGAAGCAATGTGATCACCAGCAGAGGCATTCCAGCAGTCATTAGAAGCTGGAAGGTTCAAAATCAGATTCTCCTTTAACACTTCCAGAGGGAGTGCCTGCAGCCCTTTTGCCTCCTGATTTGGACTTCTGGTCTCCAGAACTGTGAACACAATAAACTGCTGTTGGTTTAAGCCACCAGCCTGTGGTCATTTGTTAGAACAGTCACAGGATACAAATACAAATTTCCTTACCCATATGCTACCTCTGATGTTCTGCTTTACTTTTTTTTTTTTAAACAGTTGACGATTTTATTATTCTCACATTTCACAATACGAATGAAAACTGCACTTTTTTGCCTCACTTCTCTCCAAAACTACTCTTATTTAAAATTTTTTTTAATAGGAAGGGGGAAAGTCTTCCTTGACATGCTGTTAGAAAACACCCAGAGTCACAGCACTGTGATCTCCTGGTGAAGTCGAACAAGTTAATATAAAACTGACAGAAAGAAGCCTCCCTCCATCCTTATCTGTCTGGCTGAGTCATCCCTGGCCGAGTGGGCACCATCATGGGCCAGGCAGGAGGTCTCATCATTAGGGGCCCAGGCATCATGGGCATGTGGCCTCCCATGGGTGGCCTCATTCTAGGAGCAGGTCCTACTGGCATCATCCCAGGAGGAGGAGGGCCTATCATTGGCATCATGGGAGGGCCCCCCATATGGGGTGCTGGCATCATGCCAGGGTGAGGAGGAACCCGGAGACTGGGGGGAGGTGGGATCATCGCCCCTGCAGGAGGAGGAGCAGAGAATGGAGTAGGAGGTATCTTTCCTTGTTGAAAGGCAACAGTTGTTTTGTCAATCAGGCTCTGAGCCTGCTCGTCCATCCATTTCTGATAGTAGTCTTTCACATTCTCTTTGTGCTTCCTACTACTGCAGTGTGTTTTTCTCATGGATGGACAATCGTGGGTGAGGTATGTACCACAGTAGTCACAATAAAACTTAGGCATGTTGCTCCTCAGGCTGTTGGACTTTCCGCTCTGATGCTCTGTTTCACTCCTAAGGCTTGACTCAAACACGATTTCTTCCTGTAGCGATCCCATATTACTTCAGTTGAAAGCAATTCTCTTGTATAATTCTTGCCAGGTATGAGGTTCACCTGCATGATAGTTATAAACTCTTGGATCTCATGTTATGTATCGATAAGCACAGCAGTAAACCAGGGGTGATGAGAGAGTAGGTGTTCAAGAACACATGGAAGAGACAGGCTTTGAAAGAGTCTGCTAGTGGGCCAGCCAGTGGCATGGTGGTTAAAGCAGTTAGATTTCGCATGGCTGACTGCATGGTCTGTGCCAGACCTAACAGGTGCATGTGTGTGTGCGCAAAATCCTGAGAGGAGAACAGAGGAGAAGGGATTGCAGTGTGGCCAGTGCCCCTAGGGGGGTGCATTCTCACTTTCTTTTCTGAGTACCAGCATGCCCTCCTTTTAAACCTGCCAAGTCTCTATTCTAAGGCCCATCTCATCTCTAGATACACTGCTTCATGGTGGTTAAGACATGGTGGTCGACTGTGGTTTGAGTCCTGAACCCAGCAACCTGAAAATCACACCAGTCACGTGTGTGTGTGCCCAGAATCATGAGAGGAAATGTAGGGTAAGTGATTGTGGCATGGCCATCCTCCGGGGGCGGGGCGGGGGTTGAGGGCTGATTTCTCACTTCCTTTGTCTCTCTCTGGTGAGCACATGTACTCTATGGCCAACAAAAAAGAAAAGAATTTAGCCTAAGGGTATATCCTTTGGCAGGTTACATCCCCCAAGTATGCTTCACTTTCTTCATTTCTAAAATAGGAATTACCTTAGAATATACCTCTCAAGGTCATTGGGAGGAATCAATTTGTTTCTGACCGGAAGGCATTTTTTTCTATACAGCACTGAGCTAAGTGACCAATAAACAGAAGTGTTTTTCTGGTGACCTTTCCAACCCATAAGCAAACTGAAGACCTGAAAAGTTATTTGTTATCTATCAAAACCTGTAATCTTTTTTCCTCAGCTAATCTTAAGATTCCTCATGAAAATCCACTTGAATCTAATTTTCTGAGAAAACCAGGTTATGGAAACCCAGATGGCATGCAAAAGGGATAAATGATAAAGTCTTGAACACAGAAGAATGCTTCTGACTGCATCACCGAGCGTTTGATGCACGGTCTCTGCCCTCAAATAGGATCAATACAAGCATCTGTCTCTGGCTCGTTTTACCCTTCTCGTACGAAGACATAGTGCCTAAGATATCCTGGTCTCCTTTGAGTTGCCAGGCAAAAAAGCAATGCGTGATATGTTAGTTTCAGACTTAAAAGCAGCACAGATCGTCTCAGGGTCTGTATAACTAAATCCAGATGTATCGGGATGCAGTGGTCTGAAAGTGAAGCCAAGAGGGGTTTCTTAGCTTTTTCTTTGTTAATGTGACAACCGCCCTCTGGTGGGAGAGACTGGAATTTCACTTATGAAAGGCTGATTTCTTTAGTAACTGAAATTCTAACAAGAATTCTTATTCTTCTTGCCTTTTGACTTCATTTTCCAAATAAAGATCCCCATACACTGATCATATTTCACTATTTGGGCTGACCCTGGCAGCTTGCTTGTATGTGTGTATGCATGTGTGTATGTATGTATGCATTTACTATTTGCATTGTGTATGATGGGGGTTGGGGGAGATGAGTAGAAGGGGAAGAACAGGGAGAGGGGAAGAACTGAGAAACTTTCAGAGGATTAAGTTTTTTTTAAGTTTATCTATTTCTTCCATGAGCCAGCAAAAGAGGAAGAGAGAGAGAGAAAGAGAGAACCCTTCTAACAGGGCCCCAGCACTGCAAAAACCTTCAGACTCAGCCAGCCCCAGATGACAGACATGGAGGAGTCCTCAAGGAACTCTCGGGACACGAACTCAGAACCTTCTCATGTGGGTCAGCCTCACAGAGTTGGGTTTACCATTACTTCCCAACCCCTGAAGGATAAAGTTTAAACCCTTGTTTTCTGATTGAAAACAGCCAAGCCTAAGATATGCGGGTTCCACACGAATAAACCTGAATTAGCATCATCACAGTGCGATTGAAGAAATCGCTCTGAGGGACAGGAGACCTAAATTTGAACCTTCCCCCCTGCAGGGACAGGAGACCTAAATTTGAACCTTCCCCAGTTCTTTACTACCGTGCTGGACCCAGGGCAAGCCATGGTCTTGCTGAGACTTCATTTCATCTTTGCAGTAGAGTGGGAAAAATACATACACCTGTAAGGTTGCTTTAAGGACTTGAAAAGAGATGTAACACACTTAGAACCTGGCACGTAGTACGTGTTGAATAAATGTTAGATACTATTATTTATAATAGAGAAGAGAATTAAAGCTCTTTGGAGAAAAAGCTGACCCATTTTAGGGCAGTTGTGGTTATTTTTGTTTTGTTTTGTTTTTTGGGGGTTTTTTTGGAGAGGTTTTCGCTATAGGGTGCGTGCGCTCGCCAGACAGACAGACAGAGACAGAGAGACAGAAAGCGAGAAATCACCCCCCAGAGGGGATGGTCACGCCACAATCCCTTCTCCTCCATTCTCCTCTCGGGATCTTGGGCACACATGCACATGCGCCCGGCGTGGGTTTTAATCCACAGGGTCCAGGACGCAAACTGCGGTCTACTACATGGGAGTCCAGCGACATAGCCATTACGCTAACTGCTGGTTCCCAGTTGTGGTTATTTTTAAAAGTATAGTATGTGGCACTCCCCACACTTCTTTAAGCATTCATCAAGACCTTGGCAAATAGTAGACATTACTGCGTAACTGTACATGGCCGCACGTTCAGTACAGATGAAGTTCAGGCCAAGCCAGCTCCAGGGGAGGAATGTACTTAAGCCTCCCTATCATACTAGAGCTATCTTTATCAGCTCTGATCAAATGCTTTTTTATTCCTTTTCCACGATTTACTTTTAAGCCCTTCTGCGGTGTTAACATTACTTTTGAGTGGCTGAGCTGCTAAGCTTGAGAACCTCAATTCTGCTTCTTTAACCTGAGGGAAATTCCAAAGAAATACTTATTATGGCTCATTCACAAAAAGGTTCTTGGAGGTTTCTGAGTCATTTCTTCACAAGGTAGTTTAACTGAGAGGTCAGAGAAGGATATGAGGTTACAGAAAATGTCGAATTGGAGTTAGGGGGGAGGAGGACCAGGGAAGAACTGGCCATCGGGGATGGAGATCAAACTGACAGGCCTAAGGAGCTTTGTCACCCCAAGTAGATCACCATGCCCTGCATGAACCTCAGTTCTCACCTGCAAAATAGGCCAAGGGACTAATCCAAGTGAATAAGGTCCTTTCAAGTTAAAAAAGAAAATGAGGAAGAGAAAAAACACCACCTGGATATTATGGTCATTATATACAGCCCGCCAGTGTTCTTAAAACAGTATTATTTTCCTCTTTGTGTACCCACTCTCCAGCCCTAGTAACTCCCTTTCTATCCATTGCTCCTCTACGGGGTTGCCTTACTACCAGTACTATAAGGGCTGATAAAAGAGCAAGCGCTTCAAAAGTACCTTTTCTATTTCAATGCAAGAGGGTACATGGAAGTGCACAGGTGTGCAAGTGAGAGTGCCTGAGAGAGGGCGCAAGAAGCACTCCTAATTGGCCCTGGCCATGCAGCAATCTTTTTCCCTCCAAGTCTCCATCTCATCAGGAACCAGGGTATGCAAGCACGCCCAGTATGTAAACTACCAGGACTAGGGCTCGAACCTTGGCCAGTCATGTGGGATTTGAGGCTTAAATACTGCACTATGGGTCTGGCCCAAAAGCATGTTTTATCTGAGAATCCTGCCATCAGATATGCAGAGTTAAAGGAGGGCAGAGTCCATTCTTGGCTGTTGTAGGAGACTGTCACCATTTCCACTGTTGGCCTATGCTCTTGGAAGACATGTCTTGCATGAAGCCATCCCTGAGGGCCTGATGCAATGACACCATGGCCTGGCATATGACCTCCTTCCCAAGACCGGGAGAGTGGACTTGAGGTGGAGAGCAGAGCCAGTCAGGTTCTCCAGAGGATTTGGAATTGAGATCTGAATCATCAGGCCTGTGTTGATCCTCGGGTGTGGTGTGCATGGAGCCGAGGTGGCTATTCCTGCCATGATGAACCCAAGGAGGAACAGGCCAGGCATCAGGTCTACCTCACTCTGTAAGGGACAGTGGAAATGGGGGATCGCATAATCTTAGGGAGAATAGTGGCCTTGGGACTAAGAATCCCCCAGGCGGGAAAAAAACCCACTAAAATACAATTTCTAAACTGTCATCTCCTCCTGTGCTCTTGGAAACATTTGTGTTGTTCATTTATTTTTTATTTTTAAATTGTTTTTACATTCATTCACTGTATATCATGACAGTATACAAAATTAATTTTTCCTGCATGAATATACCGTGTATTTGTCCAGGCAAAGATGTTACCATATGCATTATCATCAACAGATAATTTTCTATCATTGTTTCTCTTACATATTTTGCTTCTTTCTTTTCCCCCTTGAGTCCCTCCTAGTTTGAGCCTACCTGTGATACTACATGCTGGACACTGCTGCATGGCAGGCTCAGGCCACATGGGAGGCCTGGGTTTGATTCCTAGCACACCCTGAAGACCAAGGTGGAGGCTGATGAAGGAGGATTATGAGCTCCTGGCCTATGTGGGCAACACAGTGAGATCCTGTCCGAAAGAGCTGGGATGTGCCTTTGATCCCAGTTACTCAGAAGACTCAGGCAGGAGGATCATACCATAGCAAGAGTCAGTCGAAAGAAAGAAAAGAAAGAAAGAAAGAAAAGAAAGAAAGAAAAGAAAGAAAAGAAAGAAAATAAAAGAAAAGAAAAGAAAAGGAAGGAAGAAGAAAAGAAAAACCTACATACAGACATGCACATGCAATTACCTACTAGTAGAAAAGCCTTGAGGAATTTATTCTGGGGCTCAAGAATCCAGTGAGCTAATGATTTGAGGGAATACCTCTCAAGTAAGGACACTTCAGATACCAAGACAAGCTGGTAGAGAATGCACTTTATAGTAGAATAATCTTGGGGTTAAATACATACTGGCAGCTTCCTGGGCTATCTTCCTGGCCTTGATGGGAATTCCAGAGGAATGAGCTTGGCCAGGCTATGTCGTTCACAAAGTAAACAGCAACAAGACCTAAGATCTCATAGATGAAAACAATTAAAACTCAAAGAGATGTCTTTCTTTTTGGTTTTTCTTTTTAGATTTTTGCTATAGGGAACATGTGCTCATCAGAGAAAGAGGAGGTGGTGGTGGTGGTGAGAAATCATTCCCTCGGGGATTGGCCACACTGAAATGCCTTCTCCATTCTCCTCTCAGGATTTTGGGCACACACATGTGCCTGGCATGGTTTTCAAACTGCCAGATCTGAGATTCAAACCATGCAGTCTGCCATGTGAGATCCAGTGCCTTAACCTCCATACCACCTGCTAGTCCCTCAAAGTGATGTTTTTAGAGCCTAGATTTTGAGAAAGTTCTCTTCGGAGGCCCTTCTGGAGGAAGGATGGAGGTTCATGCAATTGATGCAATCTGCTCTCGTGCTCATGGGCCATCTTCTTTTCAAACCTTGTGAGAGGCAGCATTGCATGAAGATCAAGAGCGCACGATAGAGGCAGTTGGCTGCGTTTAAGTCCTGATTGCACTCCTCACCTGGACAAGTTATTTCACAGTCACCTCACTGCGTTCTTTTAACACCAAAGGAGGTCATGTTTGGAGCCCCTGGCGGGTTGCAAACACTGTTCTATGTACTTTCACACAAAAATAAAAGTTGCCATGTGTGGACATGAAATGCCTTAGTTTGTGGGTCACAGGAGGAATAGAAAGACCGCTAAGAAAGCGGGGTTTGTGTGTGGATATGCTCATGGGTAGAACCCATGCTTAGCCCTTCCATTGTAATACCGAGCGAAAGAGAGCTAAAATCCATTTCAGAAACTCCCTACTGCAGCCATTTCTCAGTAATATCCAAAGGGCAGGACAAACCCCAGTGGTTTATTTACCACTACATGTGTCAGACAGAGGTCCTCTCCTGAGCCCTAAAATGCACTACCAGGGGGAAACTCAGGGGCTTCATAGATTGACAGGCTATCTCCTAAAGTGAAATGACATGCCAGAACACTAGCACAGAGTAATACTCAAATTTTCCTTTCCTTCTACAAAACATTAACTGTGTCACCTTGTAGGACTGGGACAATCTAGCCATCTCTTAAGCACCTCCTTGTGATAAACATCTTGGTAGTTACAACATGTGCTTTTATGAAATGTATTACATTCATTTCTCACAACACTGTACAGTACTTCTCCCAACCTCTTAAAAAGTACAACTTTAACTCTACTGCCTTTGGGACTGCACCCCTCTCCCAACCAACCTAACCTTACAACTTCACCATCCGTATCTCCTTCCTGTCTTTTCTGCAAACACGTGTACTGACACTTGATCTTAACCTGCTGAAAAATTCTTCCAGATTTCCAAAATGCTCTCTCTTGCAAGGCTTCATGCTTTTGCATTTGCAATTTCTTTTTCTGTCTGAAAAACTATTGTCAAACTATAGTCATATCTTTTCTTCTGAGAAAGCTTCCTCAACACAATCAGATAAAGCTAATCACCTCTCCCTCTGCTTGTAAAATATCTTTATGTCATCCAGAAAGCTGTCTGTTGCAGGTCACTGTTCTGGGTTCTGAAGCAGGGATTGCAGGGATGATGTAGTTCCACCCGGGCACTAACTGCTTTCAAGGAGACTCCAATGTGTGTCAGTAAGGTTCCCAGAAGGGATTCTGTCATCTGTAAACTGAGAAATTTAAGGAGAGTTTGAAAAATAGTCTATTTACAAAGGAGGCAGAATTTAGAAGCACAGGGATAATGCAATACTCCTGAGGCTAGCAAGAGCAAGGAGTTGCTAGAACCTTCAGGCCTAGCAACTCCAAGGAGAGGAGGAAGCCCCGGGAACTCGGAGCAGAGTCCCTGTGGCGGGAACAGTGGCTCTTAGCTGAGAAACACAGATGCTCTCCCCAGCACACACTGCAAGCTGGCAGGGAAAGGTTTGAGGGAGCAATACTCCAACCTCACACTCTGCCTGTTACCTCCCATTGGTCAAGCCCAACAGGAAACTGGGGCAAGAAGCCAATTGATATAACCCACCTCGTCAGCCTCCCTGAGCACGGAGCAGGGGGAAAGGCTCAGGAGTGTCAGTGGAAGAAATCTAGTCCCACAGGCATGGTGACTCGATTTTTGCACACATTTTTGCATAAATACTCAATCAGCAGCTTTAGACACAGCAATAATTATTCAACCACACGGTAGAGACGGTTAGCTTAATGGTCACAAGGTTGTTTCCCTAGGAAGTAGACTCTGAAATGAGCATTAGCCTCCAGAAAGTATATTCAGGGCCAACTCCTGTGGAATAGAAGGAATAAAATCTGTCTTGCTGTTCTTCTGTCCAAGTGGCCCAAGAGTCTCAATCAGAGACTTCCAGCTTTGAATCTCAATAACGGAAAGTATTAGCCACGGTCATCCATGAATAGCTGTCATCTGGGCTCCACGTCTACTCCATGTCCTCTACACTTTCCTGCATTAGCAGACTACAGCATGCTCAATATTCACTCTCAGGGAGAGGGAGATTGGGACAAATATTGGTTCTTAGGGGATAAATAATTTTAGATATTATTGTAGTTTGTGACCTGTCAAACGGCCATTCTGTACAAACAGATATGTAATGTACCTGGCATAGTAAAATTTCATGAGCTGGGGTCTTGAAGGGATAAGACTAGAAAGAAAAGATGTCTGAAAGAGCGTACACTGCCATCTGAAAAGTGCAGTACAAATGCACAACTCTTCCAGAGACCCAGCGGGCACAAGCTACATTTCCAATCCAACTTCTGGCATCCTCCGCAGGACCTCCTGGGTGCCCGAAGGACAGTGTTTTCCTCGACCATGCTCCCTTGAATAGGGGCATGTGAGGCCAAGCCTGACCACACAACTTGTAGCCAACATGAAAGGGCAAAAGCCAGCCAAACCTTCCACTGGATCCCATTTAATTCTGAACTCTTGCTTTTAAACACAACAGGATGTGTCAGGCTCACCGGATATATTCCATGCCCCAAACCTAGTCCAAACCCTACCTCAGAGAACCCAGGATCTTTTACAACAAGGAATGGCATTAAAGGGTCTTGATCTGGAGCCAGCTGGTGGTGCAGATAGCACAACTGGATCCACATGGAGAAGATCCAAGAACTTGGCACATGCTGGGCACAGGTACATGCCTGTGATCCAGTCCAGCTGAGACTGGAGGTGGGCTGCAGTGTGAAGACACTGCTGGAGGTGCATGCTCTTCTCTCTCTCAGAAGAAATAAAGGAACTTTTTGGGGGGAGAGATTTTCCCCATAGAGTGCATGCACTCACCAAGGAGACAGAGAGAGTTGGAAGAGAAAGAAATCACCCTCTGGGGGGATGGCCATGCCGCAATCCCTTATTTTCCACTCTCTCAGAATTTTGGGCACACATGCACACATATCCAGTATGAGTTTTGAACTGCTGGGTCCAGACCTCATACCATAGTCAGCCATTAGGGAATCCAACACCTTAACCACCATGCCACCTATTGACCCCATAAGCAAACTTTTTGGAAAGGAGATCTCAGTCTGGTAGGTTAGGGGTACTCATTGCTTCTAGACCACTTCTACGAACAGCTCTGAAATACAGTATAAACTGATTATAGAACTTCATTATCAGCCCCAGAGGAAAACCTCATACATAGCAATAGTCATTCCCCTACTCCCCCACCATCGTACTCCATCAATTTCTATTTCAATTCTGTGTTATTCTGACTTGTATGTAGCATGCAGGAACACACCTCACTTTAGAGTGAGGTTATTTCTGGGAAGACTCTCAGCTGACATAAAGGAGGGCACAGCGGAGTGCACTGTTGCCTGGGGGCCATTTCCTGTGCTTCTCCACTCCTGCCCCGCCCCCTAGAAGAGCATCCTCTTCACTGAACAAAAGACAGCATGAGGTAAATGATTTTGGAGCATCTTCCCAGCTCACATGGCCTTTCATCAACTGAACCACCCTGATCCTCTCAACCACACCAGTGGGCTCCCAGGAGCCAGGTTATGAAACACGGAACCATGGCCCAGCCACAGTTGACAAGATCGGGGTTGGACATCCAACCCAACCTAGGCCAGAGCTCTTCCTTGGCAATACAGGAGAGCTAGGAAAGTAGAGTGCCAAAGAGAAGAGGGAAAGTAAAAGAGAAGGAGCCGTTTTGTCAGTTTTCTGGCACTTAGACTGAGTCCATTTGTGATAGGAAGAATTCTAAGACGGTCATTAAGATTCCCACGCTTGGTCCGTAGCTGCATATTCTCCCCTTAGAGTGAGAAAGACTGAGCATGAAATAGCACTCCTGTGATTTAGTATGTTATATGGCAAAAGGGATTTTTGCTTAGGATGCGTGCACTCGCCAGACAGAGAGAGATAGAGAGATAGAAAGCGAGAAATCACCCCCCAGAGGGGATGGCCACACTGCAATCCCTTCTCCCTTCTCCATTCTCCTCTCGGGATCTTGGGCACACACGCACATGTGCCCGGCATGAGTTTAAGCCACTGGGTCCAGGACTTGAACCGCGGTCGACTACGTGGGAGTCCAGCGACATAGCCATTACGCTAACTGCTGGCCCCTAAATCAGCTTATTTTGAGTTGAAAGTGAGATTATTCTGGGTAAGCCTGCCTTAATCAGGTGAGAAGCCCTAAATCAGCAGAGATTCTCCTGCCATGAAGGAAAAAAGCAAACAGCTATAGATAACTGCTCATGAGGAGGAACAGTCCTGGGAGTAACAGGGTTGCAAAAGCCTCAGTCCTACAACCTCAAGGAACTCAGTTCTGTCAACGATCAAGCTGAGTGAGCTTGGAAGAAGGCTCTGAGCTTCATTGGAGAACTGCAGCCCCAGCTGATAAACCGATTGCAACCATGTGAGACCTGACTGCCTGTTTCCAGATTCCTGACCCATGGAAGCTACAAGATTTGAAATTTGTGTTCCTTCAAGTCATTACTTTTTGGCAAGTTGTTAAACAAATACATAACATGCCATTCCAAATATCTGAGTCGGCTTCAAAATCAGATAGCCTAATGTGTTTTTATAAAATCCTCACTTCATGTCTGAGCTAGTTAATAATTGTTTTGCTTTAACCAGTCTAACTCAATGTTTAGCTACCTTACTTCAAAGATATAATAATTAGATAATTCTGTAAAAAAAAAAAACAACTCTTAAATCTCTTTATATAGACACACACACATGCACACACACACATTTAAAATTTTTGCCAAAGGGTGTGTGTGCTCACTGGAAAGAGATGGAGATGGAGAGAGAGAAAGAGGAAAGGTGAAAAAAGATCACCCACAAGGGATTGTGACATGCATTCCCTTCTCCCCCATTTCTTCCTCCTTTCATGATTTTGGGCATGCATGTTTTTTGTTCTAGCTGCCAGGTCTGAGACTTCAAACAGGTGGTTCCATGTGGGATCCAGCCACCTTAACCACATCACCTGCTGGCCCTCCCTTTACATATTTCGAACAAAACTAACCTTTCTCTCCTTTCTCCCTCACATGATGGATGATGTAAATCTGAGAATGGGTAAGAAGAGTCATGGAAAAATCTCAAGAGGTGGTTGCACAGTGGGGAGTGGAAGAGACCACTTATGATTGAAGCAATTAAGCATAAAGTCATGGTATAAGATCTCAAAGTAGCACATTTGAATGGAAGGACACTTTCTGCCAATGAAGTTGCTCTATTTGGTGACCTCCAGTCTTCAGATTTTATCCAGAATTTTTTTTTTTGAGAGGTTTTTGTTATAAGGCGCATGTGCTCGCCAGACAGACAGAGAGACAGAGAGACAGAAAGCGAGAAATCACCCCCCCCCCCAAAAGGGGGGGAGGCCACCGTCCAAT
>NW_006159731.1:3657931-3677211 GCF_000334495.1 Tupaia belangeri chinensis
GACTCCCCCCCCACCCCAGAGTGGGGGATGGCCACACCGCAATCCCTTCCCCTCCATTCTCCTCTCAGGATCTTGGGCATGCACACACACGCGTCTGGCATGAGTTTAAGCCATCGGGTCCAGGACACGAACAACGGTCCACTACGTGGGAGTCCAGCGACATAGCCATTATGCTAACTGCTGGTCCCAAGATTTTATCCAGAATTTAAGGACAATACCTCTTATAATAAATGCTTAGTCTCTCATCTTCTTAGCCAAAGTGGTGGGCCAGGGGCCATTTTATAAACCATGAACTCAGTCTCCAGGTCCAGAAGTCTTTCTTGGCAATTTTGAGACAGATACACCCAGACATTACCCCAATAAACTCTCTACATAGATTCTCAAGAGGTTTTTTTGCATTCTAGTGGCTATAGCAGCCATTGGGGTGCACTGCTTGGTTCTCCTTTCACGAAAGGAGACAAGTTGGAAGGTACAAGAATGAAGTTAATTGACAACCTCCACCTTTTGGTGCCATCAGGACCTGCCTCAACTTCTGAAGCATACTTGTTCTAAGCAACTCCCCCCCCCCACTAATGACTGTGTACTACAAAGGTAGTAGTTTCTACCAACATGGAACAGCCCTAGCAGATCATCTTTGCTCTAGAACTTTCCATTGTGTTAGCCTAAATTTTGTTATGTCTGCATCATGGTCTAAGGCTCTCCTTGCCAACCTTGCTTTCTCCCCTCTTTCCTTTAACAAATGTCCACTCTGCATCACAATATGAAGACTTTTCTGTCTAATCTAACGTCCTCTTCCTTATCTCTTTGACAGGCATTCCATCCCAATAAACCTTGTGCTTCCAACTCTGCTTCAGTGTCTGATTCACAGATAACTCAACAAATTCAGTGGTCATACTTGGCCATGTATGAGAATTGAAGAGGAAACTAGTCTATATAGAGAGAAAAATGAAGCACGAGGGAGTGAGAGAGAAAGAGGGAGAAAGGCATTGAGAGAGATCTGAGAGGCGCTTTTCAGCCACCGGTTTTATGGGACATTATTAGTAAATGTCTCATATTTTTCTTCAGTTAACTGAAGCTTTTTACTGTTCTGTCACAAAAAAGTAAGTAATCTATTTTTGATGCTCTCTTCAAAACAGGTACAGATGGGGGAGGGCGTTAGGGCCTTAGAATCATCATCCTAATTGTACCCCTTACATAGCTCTATCAATATTCACCCCAACACTGTCAACACCCACACCATGAAGTCTACAAGGAATGGAAAAACACCAAGAAATTCCGCCAAGATAGATGTGGGAGGGGATGGAGTAAGGAGACCATTAGCACTGATTGAGATAATCCTCTTATAGTATGGGGAAAAGGGCAATTCCAACTAATAAAGCCAACCAAAAATGAAATAAAAGTAAAGATAGCACTTTGAAGTCATTAAAAACAAGCTATTTAAAGAAATGTGCCTCACTGGCTGTGTACACAGGCAGCACAAGAGACAGAGCACAGAATGTGTTTCCGTGTTGGGTGACCTCCAACCTTGAAATACGTTCTAGCAGCCGACATGGATGAGCACCTACTATTATACTATTATACCGAGTCTGGAAAAACTATTGGTGATAACAAAGGTGAGCAACTTATCTCTTCAAGAGCATAGATTAGTACAGGAGGCAATAACAAAACATGAGATGAGAGATAAACACACAGAAAGAAATTTCCTTTACTTGGGTATGTCAAATTTTGGTTAAAAAAAAAAAAGCAAGAATTGGAGATAAGAGAAGCAACTGGATAGCAATTCCCTCCTTGAAGAGGGATCTGGGCAGAGCTTTCCCATGTGTGTCACATACTACATTTTTGAAATTGTGTTCTAGAGCATCAGCCTCTGGGAGAGGAATTGGCCGTGTTCCAGATGTATTTGTCCTGAGAGAGCCCATTCCTGTCACCCGTCATGGAAACCAGACCACATATATGAGTGCAGCAAAATCTGAGCAGTCTTACAGTAACCACACCTGCTTTAAGAATATTTAACCCAAGGACCAGCAATTGGAGTAATGGCTATGTCGCTGGACTCCCATGTAGTCGACTGTGGTTTGAGTCCTGAACCTGGTGGCTTAAACTTGTGCTGGGCATGCGTGCATGCCCAAGATCCCTAGAGGAGAACAGAGGAGAAGGGATTGGGGTGTGGCCATCCCCCGTGGGGGTGATTTCTCACTTTCTGTCTCTCTCCCCCTCTCTGTTGAGAGCACATACTCTATAGCAAAAATAAATAAATAAATAAATAAATAAATAAATAAATAAACAAACCCACTGGTTGCCACTATGCAACCATGAACTACTTTTTGGGAAACTAGTGACATTTTTTGCCACATCAAAAGAAAAAATGCTGTCCAACACAGTGGACTAACATCTGGGCTTTAAGTAGAAGCTTCACTTCTTTCTGATAATGGAAACAATTCTCTGGCTAGGAAGAAAGGTAAAGCTTTGTTAAACATGTTTTCTACACCTCTGAAGAGACACTTGGCTTATATTTTCCCTCATCTTAATCGACTGTGAGAAGAGCAGGGCAGGAGAGGGAAGCTGAACTGAGGCTGGTAGGAAGGGCTGTCAGTCTACCCCCTGGGTGTATGTTCACTTGAGTAGATTTGCACGGTGTGGAGGGCAGGGAGGTCTAAGAGGACATTTGGCAGTGCAGGGACCCATGAGGGAGAGACAAAGTCAGTGGTGGGTTTGGTTTGGCTCTGGGTGCCAAACCCAGCCCTACAGACCAGTCACGACTCTACGGAGAGGACTGTATTGGCCCAATTCAGCTCCAATGAAGACTGAAGGGCCAGATTTTCTGTTTGGCCTCTGAAACTTTCGTAACCCCAGACTCAGCACCTGGGATGGGGCAGCCATCTTGAGGTGGTAACGTATGACAAGTGGTCACAGCACCATTTACGGGAAGAGTGAGCAGCCACAGGCTGATTTATAAGCAAATGAGACACTGCCTAGGTTCCCTAGGTATGGCAGAGAGTCTTGTGGGGATGAAGTCTCCCTACAGAGAGCAGGTGAGAGTAATGAGCCAACCAATACTGGGTATGAGATGCCAGAGCCTATCCCACACACTGACATACAGAAGTGCCACATGAAGGGCCAGCCCATGTCCCAGTGAGGATGGCATCTGGATCCCACATGGCCAACCATGAGATCTGAGGCCCAAACCCAATGACCTGAGAAACACTCTGGGCATGTGTGTGTGCATCCCCAGAATTCCAAAAGGAGATGGAGGAGAAGGGATTGCAGCATGACCATGCCCAGTAAGTGGGGGCTTTTTCACTTTTTCTCTCTCTCCTCAGAGTGCAGGCACCCTTGGGGAGGGGGGGGATGCCATTTGAGAAAGGGGGGTTTTATTTTTTTAAAGAATTACTTTATTTAACTTTGTTTACTTAATTTGACCAGAGTGGGACAGAGTGAGAGAGAGAGAAAGTGAGAAAGCAAGCCGCCAGGTCTGGGAGTTGAACCGCGGTAGGCCATGTGGGAGTCCAGCACCCTTAACCACCATGCCACCTGTCAGCCCCTAAGAGGGGTTTATTTTAGTTCACCCAAATAGGGGGCATGGATAGAAAATAACTGGGGAGGAACACATGACGAGGAAAAAAATGCAGACTAATAAATCATTGAGTTAAATCCTTTCTCGTGGTATCTGAAGGATATTCCAGAGTGGAAGCCAAAAAAAGAAATATGACATAGGGGAAAGTCCCTTTAATGGGACACTCAGAGGCACCCGACTTCCTAAGACTCTCATGGAGAGAAAAGGCTTGTCCAAAGCTTTGGCTAACCCAGCCCTGGCTTCTAGACTCTCTGCTTCTACTAATAATGAAGTGTTCCATGGAAGCAATCCAGTCCCTTGCTGTCGGTGCAATTCCTGTAATGAAAGTTGGAAATATTGCGAATTCCCAAATCAGACATGCACCACCTTGCCCTTTCTTTTAAAATGTCTTGTGTTACAATTTTCTATTTTTATTACACTTCTTTCAGAGCTTTGTGAGAGCTTGCTGACTCCCGAACGTTTAATCATAGTACTCCATAATAATAGCAGCAGCTTACGCCTGAAGGCTTCCTCTGTGCTAGCCGCATAGGAAGCTCTTTATTTGCCGCTGCTATGTTCACAATGACTCTCTAAGTACTGTGACCAAGCCCATTTTCCAGACCAGAAAGCTGAGGCACAGAGTTTAAATAACGCACTTATATAACTAAGACAATGAGACATGAAAAGTAGAGTTCTAGAGTCCAAGCTCTGGACCTCAGGTCTATCTGGCAGAGGTGGCTGTTCATGCCCTGACCCCTACCCACCCCAGATAAGGTTAGAAGTGCCATGACAGTGGAAGAAAATGCCAGGCAGTTGGCACATTCACTTTATGAAAACATATAGGAACAAAATAGGGGAAAATAGAAGTTTAAAACAGACACCCAGGGTGACATACCACAAACACAATATCCTACAATGCTAGAACCACAGGGAAAGGTCCTGAGTTGGCATCCCAGGGCCTCCCTGTACACGGCAGGCACACACAAACACATGCCAGGACCCAGGCTGGGTGAGGCTGAGGTGGATCATAGCACGAAGACCCTTTACAGGCTCTCTCTCTCTCTCTTATGGAAGAAATAAGTATATAAACTTTAACACACACACACACGCAAAATAATTTTCATACGGTAAGAGCTGGTGTGAAAGCTTCGAGAAGAGTCCTCACCATTTCACAGCTTTATGTATGTGTTTTAAACTTATCATTCCCCATTATTTTACTTCCAAAAGTTTCCATGAAGTGTATATGCCAACTGCCTGGTATTTTTCTCCACTATCAAAGACTTCCAGGCATAGTCCCCTAATCTTATCGGGGGTGGGTGAGGGTGGGAACAGGAAAAGTAAACCCCATCAGAGAACCAGGAAAAGTAAAGCCCACCAGAGCAGATGCCATCCAGAACGCATTACTTTCATTGAAAATACACCAAATGTCATTCACTGTTCTTGTCGGGAATGAAATGTGTTTACCACCTTTTAACATAGCATACGAAATGGACTCATAAGAGGGTAATTAAATTTGTTGTGATGAGTGAAGTGAGGGAAAATCACAAAAATGCATGTGAAAGTTCTTACGCCTCTGGGATGGCCAGCGGTGTGCTGTGAGGTATAGTGAAAACAAATCAAAACTTAAACTACTTTGTTCTCCAATTTTCCTATTTTGAGTTAAGAAAAAAAGTTACAAGGAATAAGAAATGAATCATATATGTTTTGTGTAGATCAAAGTGTAGTTACCCTCAAATCATTACTATAAGCAACCTCTACTCCAAAACAACTCAGAGCAAAATTGGAAATAACATTTCCTTCCATTTGCAACAGAAGAGACAAAATGACTCCCCATCACGTGTCCTGTATCATATTTCTGAAATCCCACCTTCAACTTCTTGCTTTCATTCTTTAATCGCCTAGATCCCAATTTCCTCTTAACTATTCTCTAACTTCCCTTCGGCTTATATACCCTCTCGCTGCCTACAGGAAATCTCTTAACTATTCTCTAACTTCCCTTCGGCTTCTATACCCTCTCCCTGCCTAAAGGAAACAAGGAATTGGTAAAAATTTCAAGACTGAATTATTTTTTCCTCATTTCTATTAAAAGATTAACCAAGAAATTGTACAATAACTCTTTTTTTTTATTTTTGATTGCCAGAAGGCACATGCACTTGTCAGAGAAAGAGGGGCACACAGGAAGAAAGCACCCAATGGGTGTGGTCAAGCCCCCATCCCATCGGGATTTTAGGCATGCATACACACATGCCAGCACGTTTTTCAGGCCACTGGGGTCAAGGTAAAAACTGCAGTTGGCCATGCGGGATCCAGCTCCCTTAACCTATGGGGCCAGGCCTTCACCGTAAATCTTTTTTTTCCTTTTCTTTTTTTCTTTTTCTTTTTTTTTTAAAAATCTAGAGAAGTTTTTATTATTATTATTATTATTATTTTTCACTAAGACTTTAATCTTGAGGACATAATTAAACCGTGTCACCACCCTCCACCCCATCTTGAAGGGTTAGTACAGTGAGTGTTATAAAGCAGATAAGAACAGTTTGGAAGATTGGGGCCAATATTAACTGACAAGGAGCAACCTCCATTTAAGTTATCATAAAAATGTTTAAGTGAAAAAAAAAGAAAGAAAGAAAAGCGGGTCACAGGGATTTGCGATTGAGCAAGATCCTCACATTTCATGGAATACATTTGATCTTGGCTAGAGGGGAACAAAAGGGAATCAGGCTACTATGATACAAAAACGTTCAGTACAGCACGCTGTGCACATCTGTGTCCAAGTCCGCCCCCACTCCCCGATGTTTCCAACCCAATTATCTCCCAGCTCGCTGGGACTGCCAACCAAGGAACACGCAGATCTTCTCTTTAATCCAGTCTTTGTTATATGGCTGGTATGTCCCTGTATCAGCTCGATACACAAGGCAGCTGAGGTCTGCAAGAGCATCAACAAATTCAAACAACTGATTGATATGGCGTGTGACTGAGAGACTGTTGGGATTCATTCTCTTCAGATATTCTCCATATATTTTACAAATACCTTCCATGCATCCATTCACAGATTCATAGCATACCTTCTGTCCTCTCAGTAGACTGTACCGGCAAGATGGTGTAAGATACCGCGCCAAACTCTATTTGCTACAGTTGCTGCTGACATGTCCCCTACGAGCTTAGCCATGTCGCCACAGCCAGTCCCTCTCGCCATAAATCTTAATCAGGATAGTCACACCCAGCAAATACAGATTACATCTACATTCGTAGAAAAGGCCACAGAGGTTTGCCTGATTACTTACATAGAATCACCAAAAATATTAATTTATAAGGCCCTTAAATTGTTTTTCCTCAAAGTTAGCATAAAGAATCTCAGATGGACTTTCAAACACCTTTACTATTTGCTATACCAAGGCTTAGCCTCTTAACCATGCTAAAGAATTTCTCCCCACCAGATTTCACAAGCAGTGCATATAATAAGCAAATTTTCCTGCTCTTGAGGTCCCTAAAATACCCCAAGCTTCTTGGTTGGCCTGTCCCAAAGTGACTTCCCTTACTCACTTGTAGTTAAGACTCTATTAGCCAGGTACCAGGCCGATGTTTCTGAGAGTTTTGCAAGTACTGGTTCTTTAGTTCATCAAAAGTGTCTAGTCATGTGTGATTAAATAAATATCTTTTCCAAATGTGACACTCCAGGCAAAGCTTTAATTATATGACCAATTTTTCTAAGTACAGCCTGATAAAGGGAAGATAAAATTCATATAGCACATTTGCTAATAACTGTATTGATCTGAAAAGTCAGAATGCTCAATTATAGTTTCTGAATTCAAGCAGTGAGAAGGGGACTCAGTGAGAGTCCATTTGCTCGATTTTTAAGAGCAAAGTCAGCTAAATGGTGGGATTACAGATAGCTTAGAAAGAAGAGACTTCCTTACCTATCCAGAAAACACAGCATTGAAATAACATACAAAATATTTCCAATATGGAGGGACCAGCAGTTAGCATAATGGCTATGTTGCTGAATTCCCATGTAGTCGACCACGGTTCGAGTCCTGGACCCGGTGGCTTAAGCTCGCACCAGGCGCATGTGCGTACGTGCCCAAGATCCTGAGAGGAGAATGGAGGAGAAGGGATTGCAGCATGGCCATGCCCCTAGGGTGTGATTTCTCGCGTTCTGTCTCTCTGTCTCTCTCTGTCTTCCTGGCGAGTGCATGCACCCTATAGCAAAACACCTCTCAAAAAAAAAAAAAAATTCAAATATGTAACTGCAAACAATCCTCCACTAGTTCCTTCAATCCTGTGAAATTATTAGGTAGTCAGGAAAGTCATGACATATTTTTCTACCTTTCTATGCAAAAATACATCATGACTTTCCCAACAGTCCAATAATTCCTGTTCTGTGGGATCTGGGTTAGCAGTTTTATGAAGCTTTCTGCTTCTCCACTACAGACCCAGCCTTCAGGGACAGACTGAACGTCTTCAACTCTAAGTGGTACCAACAGCCAGTCATTTCAAGTACTTGGTATGGTTCTTTTCCATAGAGTTCTGAGACAGCCATAATTTGAAGACACAAACTCTGGCCTGTAGCTAATTGCAGAGCCCCAGGAAAGCATTACAGGAAAACAAAACCAATCCATAAATGATAAAGACTTAGAATGACTATCTTAAATTTATTACTGATCACATTCAAAGTGAAAGGCCTGAGCAGAGTTGGTAACAATAACATAACTGACAAGGAAAAGGGATTGCAACATGGCCATGCCCCACTGGGTGATTTGTCCCTCTCTCTCTGGCAAGTGCTTGTGCCCTCTGGCAAAGCGAGACAAAATAGTAGCCAAGAAGATGCTAATTTCATATGAAAGATGTAACATTGTGGCCAAGTTTTCAATAATGAATGAAATTACTTATAACCCCACTGTGCTGTTGGCTAACATCTTCAGACAAAGAATCTCCAGAACAACAACAAGGACAACCAGAACTCTGCTAACTATGAGAAACCCTATCTGAATAATTTCATGTTATTTAGTGTTTTCCTTGAGGTTCAAACATATTGAAAATGAGGGCATTCAAAACTTTCCAGGGATTTCCCATTGAGTACAAAATTCCTAAATCATTGACATTTTACCTACACAGCTATTTTTTAAGGTTTTTGCTGTAGGGCGTGTGTACTTGCTGGAGAGGAGAGTGATGCGGGGGTGCAGGGGGAGGTGGCCACGTCATAATTCTTTCTCCTCCATCCTCCTCCTGGGATCTAGGGCATGCTGGCACACATGGCCAGTGTGATTTTCAAGCCACCAGGTTCAGGACTCAAACCATAGTCGGTCAAGTGGGAGTTCAGTGCCTTTACCACTCTACCACCTGCTGGCCCCTACCTACACAAATTTAACAGGTTAACCTATTATATTAATACCACTTTACCTGTACAATTTAATAGATTCCATTTACTTAAAAAGCGTAATCCTTTCCCTATAGATGAATAAAATATAAAATTAAGCATTACTAGTATTTTTTAAAAATAAAAACAAAATCCAAGATTTTAGCAATATGTTGAAAAATGTATACAAAGTGAAACTTAACACCTAAGTGAGCTCTGCATTAGAGCTCTTCTGAGCTGCCACTAGAGGGCACTACAAACAGGTTGCCAAATACCTCCCCACGACCTTGTCTTTTCTGGTACCAAGCACTTGTTTTACTGAATCTTAAATTGTTAGTAACAAAACTAAAAATATACATACCTTTGAGACTCGGTGAGTTTGTACCCTCATCTTGAGTTGCCACACAAGCTTCAAGGGTATTTTTTAGGGATTTCTGCTGGGATGGAGGTGCAGAAAACATTCAAAAATCTCCTCGTGTGGAACATGGGACCAGATTGTTCACTTCAGGCTTCATTTACTTTAGTAGCTGTTCAAATATTTTGTGATACGATAGCAAATTCGAGAATAATACACATCTATGTACTTATTCTAAAGTTTTTCTTTTTCTTTTCTTTTAAATTTGCCAAAGGGTATGTACCCTTGGGGGCGGGGGGGGGCAGCAGAAGGGGTGAGAAAACACCCCCATGGTGAATGGTCATGCCTCTCTCTCTCTCCTTTCAGGATTTTGGGCACACACTCACTCCACACTCCACATGTGCCCGGCATGTTTTTCAAGCCGTTGGAGCTGGAACTTAAACCGAGCAACTGGGCACATGAGATCCAGCTGCCTTAACCACCATGCCAGGTTGGCCCTATCTTTTTAAGGTTTAAAAAGTAGATGTTTGCTTCAGATATTTTAAAGAAATAAATGACATTACAAATAGAACCTTTTTGGCTCTCTCCCAGTTCTATTGCTCTCCCTTTCTCCCAGTGTTTAACAGTTTAAGAATAAAACAATATTCTGAAATCAATGTGTCCTTCCCACTCTGTGCTTAATATAGTATGGGTAAGGAGATACCATTCATATCTATTCTATTGTTATATTCCAAAGGGATGCTACTCTTTCCTTCCATTTGAGTTGTTTTCTTTATTCCTACGACTGAGTTGGAAATTACATATCCTATTCTTTTAGGACACGATACACATTACACTTAAGGACCTCAGAATCATAAATGTAATCTTCCCTACTCTTATTCCTCATGTTATTTATCCTATCTCTTTATACAGAACATCGTTGTCCATCACACATAAGTATTTTTCACATTTAAAAAAGCATTTCTTATTACTTTTAAGACAGGGTCTCACTAGGTCAAGATCCTCCTGCCTCAGCCTTCTGAGAAACTGGGGCCACAGGCACACACCACCACGTCCAGCTTTTAGGGTGCCCAGGACTCAAACCCTCTCCTACCATGTGGCCTTCGCCTGCTGAGTAGCAGCATTTACCAGCACACTCTCCTGCAGTGGGGCCTTTTATCATATTTGTGAGTGCTGGACATGGGAAGAACATCCGCCTTCCTCAGCTCAGTCCATCATAGTGCTGAAGGTCCACATATAACTCCTTTTTATGTATTTGTTCTTTAATTCATCAGAAGGCACCTGTGCTTGCCAGACGGAGAGAGGGAAAGTGAGGAAGCACCCCCATGGGGAATGTCACACTGCATTCCTTTCTCCAGTTTTCCTTCCTTTGGGAATTCCGGGCATGTGTGCATATACACACTGTGTGTTTTTTTTAAGCTGCCGGGTCTAGAACTCGAACTGTATAGTTGGCCATGTGGAATCCAGTCGCCTTAATCACCACTATTGGCTGGTTCCACAAATAACTTTGTCTTTCCAATTCATCTGAACACCACTATCAGATCAATTTTTGCAAACCATGATTTTGTTTCATTATACTTTCTACCACACACAAACACTATACTACTTTCTAGCTCTAATGCACCTATAATTTTTGGAACCGTATGATGAGTTTCTTTGTATTTTTTTCCTGGCTTCTCTAATTGTTTCCAATGTGAATCCTTTAATGACCCTTCCTCACTGGTCTATAATCTGTGCTTATTTCTTTATCTGTGTTTAGTATACCTGTAGGCAATTCTTTATCTTCTTTCTCTCTATCCAGATCCTGTTTTGTTTTTTTTCCCTCTCAAATCTACTTAAGGACCAATTTACGAGAAAGTCTTAATGCTAACTACTTCATATCCATCTTTTATCTCCGGCTTCCTCTTTTAAGACTCTGTAAGTCTATCAGACAAATTAACATCCATCATATACTCCCTTAAGCCCTAGATTTCTTAAAAGAATATTCCCACTTGATTGAAAAACAAGATTTGTTGTTGATTGATTCTTTCATTTAACCTACAGATGCAGTAACTATTTATTAACTTGAGTTCAACTTCAAGACACTTAGGCAATTAAATGCAAAGCATTTGTGTCTCCTGTGTAGAGAATGTGCTGGGCTAGCCTTATGAAAGATTTCCAGTGAAATCGGGGCTCTCTCTCCTCCTTGCATGTAACTATTACGGCCATTCAATTATCTAGTGAGAATGTATGTGAAAGTCTGTGCTACACATCAGAGGGGAATGTAGAGACAGGACAGGAAAGCCTACCTACCCACTGGAGATCAGGCGCAAGAGATGGTAGAGTCTGCACCCAGAGACTGAGTTTGAAACTCAGTTCAACTACCTACTGGCTTCTGTGACCTTGGTAAGTTCTTCCACGTAGTTTGTTGTGCAAATAAAGGCCAATTGCCAACGTGCCCGAGCAGCAGCAGCGTTCACTGGGAAACACTGATGGAGATAGGAAAAGAAGGTATGGGAGCTTCCAGGTCTGCTTGGTCACAAGAGCATATAGCAATCTGATCATTCAGGATATGAGGCTTCAGAAGGGAGGCTATCCCACCCTTGGGTTATGAGGCCTTGGAGCAGCATGTTTAGGAAAGCTTTCAGGCTCCTCCTTGTCGTGATCCAGACCTGGATTACTGGAGCAACATGATGGGCAGAGTTTTGCCTCCAGCCCCATTTCCAGCTCAGCGTTGATGGCTGAGGTTAGCACCAGCTGTTCTGTCTGCAAGATCTGGGAGCTGGAGTACAGTGGCAGTGCTGGGATCCATCACTTCAAGCTTCATGCTCGTGAAGCCCCCGCCCCTCCCAAGGGAGGGATTCAGACGATCTGGGATTGAATCTCAGTTTAATCACTCTAGTAAGCCTCCTGCGCAAGCTTTGCCTTTGGCTGTGCTTCAGGATTTAAGGCAATTAGTTCTGGTTGGTTTCCATGAAACTTTAGTAAGCCAGCTCCTTTTTTCTGGAAGGTCAGCCTGTCCTGTCGGAGATCATTCCTAGGCCAGTTGATTCTTATCACTTTCCTTATCTGTAACATAGGGATGATAATAGTACCTACCCTCACAGGATTGGTATGAGTTTAAATAAAAAGGTGACTAGCTCGGTTAGGTGCTCAGTAAGCACTAGTCCTTATAATACGTGCATGTCATTATAATACAAGTACCTTTCAAGTGATCATAGCCTATGAGTCCAGAGTGAATCACTGACTAGAATTTCCAGAAATATTATCTACATTTATTCATAATGGCATCTTCTCAAATCTGACTATACAGACTCACATATCGTATTGCCAGCCTTCCTATCTGCTTGTTCTGATGTGGACCCTGAGACCTGCCCACATTCTCCAAACTTCGCTTCTGCCAGTTTACCTGGATAACCAACCATCACCTGGCTGCTTCTTACTCATAGACATCCCAGTTCTCCTGGAAACCTTAGCTCCACCCAAGTCTCTGCTACTGCTATTTGCCCTCCCACTCTAGGATCTCCCATTAACCCTCAACTGAACCTGATTGTGGGCTTAGCCATGTAATCACATTTTATCCTTGGTCCTCTCTCCTTCTGAAGCTACGTCCTTGACCTTTCCTTCTACTTTCTGATGTCGTCTTTGATGCTTTAAACAGGCTCAACTACCTATTGGAATTTTTGGTTTTATTCTTTCAAGTCTCTCCATATTTTTAGATCTTACTTTGTGTGTTTGTGTGTGTGTGTGTAACAGAACTAAGTCATAATCTATTATGTGGGATAGCTTGAAGTACGCAAGTGGTTCTCAAGGATGAGTCAGAATCCGTGCTATCAAGGAATCCATAGCTTACAGAAGAGATAAAAGAATGTTTATAATATTCCTTTAGCATTCTTATAATGTCCATAGGATCTAGAATAATGTCTCCTCTATCACTTTTGTTAATAATTTGTATTTTTCTTTTAGCCTGATTAGAGGTTTAATAATTGAGTCTTTTGAAAGAGCCAGGCTTTGATTTTATTGGTCTTCTATATTGATTTCCTGTTTTTCATTCCATTGATTTCTGCTCCAGAAATATTTCCTGCTTATTTAGGATTTAAATTGCTCTTCCTTTTTCTAGTTTTCTAAGGAGGAAGCTTAAATGATCAGTTATAGATCCTTCTTTTCTAATAAATGTATTCAAGGCTACAGATTTCCTTCTAGGCACTAATTTTATTGCATCTCACAAATTTTGATGAGTCGTATTTTCATTTTCACTTATTCAAAACTTTTTTTTTTAATTTTGCTAAAGGGTGGATACACTCACCAGAGATAGAGTAGAAGTGAGAAAGCTCCCCTTCCAAGGGGAATGGCCATGCCGTAATCCCTTCTCCATTCTCCTCTTGGGATTTTGGGCATGCACACACATGCATCCAGCATGTTTTTAAGCTACCAGGTCTAGCACTTGAACCGCACTCAGCCAATGGGATTTAGCTGCCTTAACCTCTATACCACCTACTAGCCCCAGTTCAAAACATTTTTTAGGTTCTCTTAACATTTCTATTTTAACACATGTGTTATTTAAAAGTGTGTTTTTGAAGCGGGGTTGTTTGGCAATGTGGAGTGAGAAGTGTCTTCATGCTGCTTAGGATGAACACCCAGAAGGATGTTCAACTCCCCAAAGCAGTAGCCAATGATATATATCCGTGGAGAACATCACACAAAAATGAAATAAAAATCCAGAGACCCAATTAGATTCATAGAATTAGAGGTTTCAAGAGCTCTGTGCAAGTCTGATGAAATAAATTCCATGGAAATCACATTTTTTGCAAGGTTCTTTCCTCCTCCGAAGGGTGGGTCAAACAGATGCAGGGAGTTGAAAAAAGACACAAGGCACCGAAGTCATTTGATTATTGGTTGAGTTTAGTGGGAGTTCACAGAGCTCTTAGTGGGTTCACAAATCCCATATCAGTGCTTAGAAGTGCTTCCTCCCTCTTGAAGCTAGTCATACATGTGGTGAATGCTCACAGAGCAGCTTCCTCCCTCTAGGAGCTCATACTGCACAGAGCTGAGCTGAGCTGAGCTTAGCCAAGCTGAACCAAGGCTAAGCCAAGCTATGGCCAAGCCAAGGCCATCAGGGCTCAGCAGCCTGAACCAAGGCCACGCTGAGCCGGGCTAGCTAGCAGGGCAGCGTTCGCACACCAGGTGCCCCCTTCTCTTAACGAGCTTCAGACAGTAGTAGCTCATTGTCAAAACCAAACTGTCATACGTGCATGTTACATTCAGTGGCATAAAACAGCAAAGTCAAAATTGCATAACAAGCGTGTAAGCGCAGCCATAGCTAATAACATAAGTTGTTTACCCTGTGGCCTTCTAACATGACAAGATAGGAGGTGAGGGAGCCAGACCAAACCATCCTGACTTCATTTTCAATGCCACAATCAATCAGTCAATAAAAATAAATTAAAACATAAAGGTGTGTCACTTAATCTCCAAGTATTTGGGAATTTTTAAGCGATCTTTCTGTTATTGATTTTCAGTTTAATTTCCATGTGTTCTGAGAGCAAACGTTGTATCATTTCTTTTCTTTCATATTTAAGGTGTGATTTATTGCCCACAACATGGTCTACCTCATTGAATGTTCCATGTAAGCTTGAGAAGAATGAGGAATCTCTTGTTGTTGGATGAAATAGTCTATAGATGTCAATTACACCCAGTCAATTGATGGTGGTATTGCTTTCAATCATATCATCACTGTTTTCTTGTCTCTTTCTCCTTGCAGTCTTATCAGTTTGCATCTCACTTACTTTGATGCTCTGTAGTAGACACATATCCATTAAGGATTGCTATCTTCTTAGAGTGATGTCTCCTTTATCATTAGTTAATGTTCCTCTTTATTCCAGATAATTGTCCTTACTCTGAGACAATATAATAAGGTGATACATTTCTTTATAATAGAAGTGTGTATAGTGTAGCCAGGAAATATGATTATCACTGAGAAAAAGGTATATGGGTCAAAATTCATTTTTGACATTTGCCATATGCCACTTACCAGGTTTTGAAGAAGAGAGCTGAGGCTAGTAGGTACCATGGTGGTTAAGGCACTGGTCTCCCTCATGGCTGACCATAGTTCAAGTTCCAGACCCAGTGGCTTGCTTTTCAGCTTTTGTGGTCTCACTTGTGAGTACACATGTTCTATAGAAAAAAATTTTAAAAATAACAATAAATAAAATTAAATAATTTTTTAAAAGAGGTTTTTGCCTTAGGGTGGGTGCGCTCACTGGAGAGAGAGAGAGACAGACAGTGAGAGGGAAAGTGAGAAATTAATACCCCTACCCCCCCAATCCCTTCTTCATTTTCCTCGCAGGATCTTGGGCATACACGCACATGTGCCCAGAGTGATTTTCAAGTCACCAGGTCCAGGATTGAACCACAGTCAGCTATATGGGAGTCCAGCAAAGATTTGGGATGCCATCTGCTGGTCCCAAATAAGTAGTCCTTTAAAAAAAGGGGGGGGAGGGAGGGAAGGAAACCATTTCTTTAGGCACAGTGCAATTGGAACTGAATATGTAAAGCTGACAGCGGCAGGGCCAGCCCCATAGTACAATAGTTACATGTTATGCACAGAAAGCCAAATCCCACGCAGCTGACCATGGTGAGAATCTAAGCCTCACTAGTTTGATAAACATGCCAGGTGCCTGCACATAGGTGCCCCAAATCCTGATGGGATGGAGAAACAGAGTAAAAATGATTGTGGTGTGACAACAACCCCTTGTGAGGTACTTCCTTCTTTTCTCTCTCTCTCTTGCATGAGGACATGTGCTCTCTAGTCATTAAGGAAAAAAAAAAAAAAACAGATTCAGAGAGAGAAAGCAAGCTGCCAGGTCCAGGACTTGAACCACAGTCGGCTATGTGGGAGTCCAGCACCTTAACCACCAAGCCACCTGCCGGCCCCAAGAAAATAAACCAAACCTGATAACAATAAAGAAAACCCTGCAGACCTGTTTCCATATTTGTTTTTCATATATCTATTCTTTTTTTTTTTTTTTTGGAGAGGTTTTCGCTACAGGGCGCGTGCGCTCGCCAGACAGAGAGAGAGAGAGACATAGAGACAGAAAGCGAGAAATCACCCCCCAGAGGGGATGGTCACGCCGCGATCCCTTCTCCTCCATTCTCCTCTCGGGCTCTTGGGCACGCACACACACGCGCCTGGCGTGAGTTTTAAGCCACCGGGTCCGGGACGCGAACCACGGTCAACTACGTGGGAGTCCCGCGACATAGCCATTACGCTAACTGCTGGTTCCCTCATATATCTATTCTTTTTATCTCCATCTATTTATCTATCTTGTTGAACCCTTACAGAATGAGATATTATGACATTTTCTATCTTAATTCTACTCACATTTGAAAAATAAAAAGTGACATTTTCGGATACAACTACAACTCCATTATCATACGAGCTGAAGAGCAACACTTACCTCCTGTACTCTAATATCCAGCTGTGCTTCATTCCCCCTTCGCTTTCCACCTCCAGTTGCACGATCTACTTTTCTCTGAACCTTGTGAGGCTGACTCCTACAGACTTCCCCAGACAGGCTCCCAGTTGGGGTCAGGTAATGGGAAGTGCCTGCCCGCAATGGAGAACTGCATAGACGGGAGGGTGAGAGAGAAGCTGGGGTAGTTTTTCTCTGCTCCGCGCTGCCCGGTTACTGATCTTGTCCTGGTTCCATCGGCCACTGCATCTGTTACGCAGCTCTCCGTCCGACAGCCCACCTGGAACGAGGCTCTCATACCTGCCTCCATGCTTGCTCCTTCAGGTCTAAGAGTGGTTGGAGATGGCTTTCCTGTCAAGCCCTGCATACTTCAGTATTCTTGAGGATACTTTAGCCTTGCCCACACTTCTCAATGCTCTCTTTACTAAATACTTCAAGATGAAGCTCTTGAGTTTGCTGTCTGTTTCCAGTGAGGACCCCACCTGCTATTTGAATAATCCATATTCAAACATTCACCATTAGCCCCCAAGTATATTTTTTTTATTTATTATTATTTCAACCAGAGAGAGAGAGAGAGAGGGAAAATGAGAAAGTGAGTTTCCAGGTATAGGACTCGAACCATGGTTGGCCCTGTGGGAGTCCAGCACCTTTTACCACCATGCCACCTGGCAGCCCCGCCCCCAAGTATTTTTAAAGCTTTTGTAAAACCCAAAATTCTATCAAGGATCCTGTGTTGGATTTAGTTCTTCCTTTTTTGTCTCTGAATCTAGCACACTTCTGTATTTTCTTCTCATTGACTTTTTTCTTTCTTTTTTTTTTTTGTTGAGAGGTTTTCGCTATAGGGCGCGTGCACTCGCCAGACAGACAGAAACACAGAGACAGAAAGCGAGAAATCACCCCCCCAGGGGGGATGGTCACGCCGCAATCCCTTCTCCTCCATTCTCCTCTTGGGATCTTGGGCACGCACGCACACGTGGCCGGCGTGAGTTTTAAGCCACCGGGTTTGGGACGTGAACCGCGGTCAACTACATGGGAGTCCAGCGACATAGCCATTACGCTAACTGCTGGTTCCCGACTTTTTCTGTCTTGAGACCACAATTTTTCTTACAGAAATCTCACTTTCTCAATGTGTCTAATTATTTCTTCATAGTGTCATTTAATTCGTTCTTCTCTGCTTTCTATTTCCTTTAACTTGAATCTAATTAAACTCACATCTAACTTCTATTTTTCAAAGTTTATTTCTTCTCTGAGAAAGTCAGACAGAAAGACAGCTCCCCCAGTAGGGTCCTGATGCTGTGATCCACCACCAGAACTCAGCCAGCATGCATAAACCCAGCGTACTCAGGGAGGTCTCTGGACTCAAACCCAGAACCTTCCCATGTGGGTCAGCCATACAGAGTGTCACATTTTAACCACTGCACCATCAGGCCCCCGACATCCATTTTAAACATTGTTGACCAGAATACCAGTAATGCCATATAATTGATAAACCATTATCTCAGGAGTCACATAGAACCATGAATAGTGAGACAATCAGATTGTAAGTTCAATTATAGAGAGATAATAGCCAAATGTCTCTATTGTGAAAGGTACTCCCCACCTCCACTTATTATTGTCAAATAAGTTGGAGGGTGATACTTTAGTACTGTGTGAACATTTGATTCTCTGTAAACCATTTGGCTAATCGTTTGAGCATCGTTTATTGATCTTTGAGGGGAGCTACTATTGTATTATGTCTTGCATGTTTATTACTTTCTATTATTACTTCCATATTTACTAAGGGTCCTTCTGTAAATAAGAACTTTACTTTAATAGCAGGAGCTATTTATTTTCTGACTGAGTTTTCTATAGCAAAAGCCCAACAAGCCCTAAGTTCTGTCCCCTTTAATTTTTGACTTGGAAATTAGGCAATTAGTGTAATGCTTCCTCTCGTACAAAGTGTGTACTAGGTTTCATTAATAAAGTCCCAGAATTCTGTACAATTTTGAACTGGTTATCAGGGAAATGGAATCCTATTCCTTCTCATAACCAATATATTCAGCTCTGTCTGCCTCTTCTTACCTTCAATGATTGCTGCAAAGGTGTCCTGGACGGCCCTCATCGTTCATACAGTTCTAGCACTAACAGACACAGACCTTGGGTAGCATGAACTGTAAGACAAAGCCATTATCAGTAGCTGGTAATTATACCACAATTAGATTCAGCATCTCATAGGAGCACTCGGAATGCACTCAAAAGGGCTATTATCTCTTTTCTGTATTAGCTATTAGTCCCACACATCTTCCATCATGAGCCCTAAAGCTCTGCTCCATTGCTATGCTGCCTTCTCAGTGTGTGTACCAGAATAAGCCACTTTGCTCCCCCCTAAGTGCTTCTGTCTGGAAGAAGTCAGAGATTTTTAAGAGCTAAACATTGAGATTTCTGGGTTTTGTTTGGATTTTAGAAGCCATCATTTGGGAGCTGGTCATCTGGTGTCCTTACGTGCACGAGATGTCGGTGTCACTCCCTACGTGTTGTCACAGGTATGTGTTACAGATAGCAGCAGCTATTCACCGAAAATCCCAGCAG
>NW_006159731.1:3677739-3694019 GCF_000334495.1 Tupaia belangeri chinensis
CTATTCACCGAAAGTCCCGGCAGGAATACTCAACCGCAGTCATGGTGGCCGGCCACATCTGTATGGCGGTGGGCTCGCCCTGAAGCTCTCATCTCATAGTAGCTGTTCCTCGGTTACAAACACCAAAGCAGGGAGAACCACTCAGAAAGAAAAGGCTAATATGGCCACTCATTAGTTAATATAGCCCCTCTCTAATAAGACTAACAATACTTTGCTAAAATTCTTTATTACTTTTTTTTTTATTTCTTCCATGAGAAAGAAAGAGAAAGGAGAGAGAAAAAGAGACTCCCTGATGGAATCTTCCTGACATGATCTGCCCCCAACTTCAGCCAGCCCCAGACACCTAGGTATTTGAACTGGGGACCCTCCCATGTGGGTTCAGTTGCAGTACCTCAGTGTACCTATCTGGCCCCATTAGCTGAAATTCTTAAAATCTATATGGTCATCGCGAATAAATCTTCCCTCAATAGTTGATGAAATCTTTAAAATCATCAAAAAAAAAGAATGATTCACATACACCAACTGCATCTAGGCTAGATGATGAACAACAACAGCAACAATTGCGAGATGTCTGCCCGGGTATTGGATTATTTGCTGTCAGGTCCATTTGTTGTCCTTCTCTCTGACCCATATTAGGAGGTGTTCCCTACAAGCTATGATGCTCAGTGCATTCATTTTCTATTCTTGTATAGCAAATTACAATGCATTTAACAGCTCAAAATAATACCCATTTATTACCTCATAGTTCTGTAGTTTAGAAATCTGAGCTAGTGTAGTTAGTTCTTTGTCTAGGATTCCAAAAAGCCCAAGTCAGGGCATCAGCTGGGCTCTTACCTGAAGCTTGGGGGAAAAACCATTTCCTTGCTCATCCAGGTTGTTGGCAAAGTTAGTTCTTTGCAGCTGTAGGACTCAAGGGCCTTCTCTTTGCTGGCAGTCAGTGGGAGACCATGCCCTGCTCAGTCACTGACTGGAGCTGCCCCAACAATGTCACAACCTCAGCTCAAGGTAGAAGTGGACCATGATGAAGCCAGCTGCTCAGTGCTGTTATATAATACTCCTCATAACTGGGCAGCGAGTCCTATTTTGTAGAAGAATTGAAGCCAGGGATTGGTGAATGTGGCCCATGGGCCAAGTCTAGCCTGTTACTTGTTTTGGTATAGCCCTGCAAGCTTAAAATAGTTTTCACATGGTTGCAGTTTTGTTTTGTCTGCCAGAGGGCACTTGTACTCACCAAAGACAGAGGGAAAGGGAGAGGGAGAAAGTTGACCACACCCTCAGTGGGGTGTGGTCATGCAATCCTTTCTCCTTCATTTCTCTATCCCATTGGGATTTTAGGTACACATGCGCGCACACACACCATGCACGTCTTTCATGCCATAAGGGCTGGTCATAAAGGAATCAGCTCCCTTCATCACTATGCCACAGGGCTCGCCCTACACGGTTATGCTTCAAATGGTTTTGTGGGAGCAGCAGATGATATAGCAGTTATGTCATTGGACTCCCAAATGGCTGAGTGTGGTTTGAGTTCCAGACCCGGTGGCTTAAAAAATCATACCAGCTGCACTTTGTGTGCATGCCCTAGATCCCAGAAGGAGAATGGAGGAGAGGGATTGCAGCATGGTCATCACATCCCTAGGGAGTGATTTCCCCCTTTTCCTCACATGTGCCTTAAGGCAAAAGCCTCTAAAAAATATTTTGGTAAGTACCTACCATAATCAAGTACCTTGATTTTGTTGCTTAGCCCACACAGACTGAAATATTTACATATGGCCCTTTACAGAAAAAAAAAAAAGCAAACCCTGATTTTATGCAAAGCAGCTTTATTTCTCTTCAACACTGGCAGGTCAGAAGGAAGCCTTGGAGGGGACCCAGATAGCTGAGAAGAGGAGACAGGACATACCCTGAGTAGAAAAGAAACAAAGTCCAGGAACAGAACAGCAGGACAGGTATAAAAAATGAGACTGGGGCCAGCAGGTGGCATGAGAGTTAAGGTGCTGGATCTCACATCACCAACTCCACGTTCAAGTCTTGGGCCCAGTGACTTGAAAGTCACGTTGGGTCCTCTTTTCAGCTGGAATCATGGAGGGCATTGAAGAGAAGAAAAAGAAGGTTGATGCTGTGGCAGAACCCTTAAGAAAAACTGAAGGAACTTTTCAGAGCTGAAAGTCAAGTGCCTGAGGAAAAAAAAATTTTCGTCAAAAGAAGTTTTGAAAGACAAGGAGGAAGCTTATCTATGAAAAAGCTAAGCACTATATTAAGGTATATAGGTAGATGTACAGAATTGAAATTCACATAGCTAGAATGAGGAGAAAAGCTAGCAACTTCTATGTAACTGCAGAACCCAAATGGATGTTTGTCACCAGGATCAAAGGTATTAGTGGAGTGAGCCAAATAGTGTTGCAACTTCTTCGTCTTCTCCAGATCTTCAATGACACCTTCGTTAAGCTCAACACGGCTTCGATTAACATGTTGAAGATTGTGGAACCTATATTGCATGGAGGTATCCAAACCTGAAGTCAGTAAAATCTATAAGCATAGTTATGACAAAATCAAGAAACAGCAAACTGCTCTGACAGATAACTCTTTGTTCAATCTCTTGGTAAATTTGGCATTACCTGCATGGAGGATCTGATGAAATATGTACTGTTAGAAAATGCTTCAAAGAAGCAATAACTTCCTGTGGCCCTTCAAATCATCTTTTTTCTCCACTAGGTGCATGAAGAAAAAGACCACCTATTTTGTAGAAGGTGGGATGCTGGCAACAAGGAAGGCCAGGTCAACAGACTTATTAAAAGGATGAACTAAGGTATCCACCATGACTATTTTTGTCATCTGGTCAGTTAATAAACAGCAGTTGTTTCAGTTGTTTAATTTTTAAAAACTTAATAAAAGGAAGTTACATTGGGCTTGGGCATGTGTGAGCCCAAAATCCAGAGAAGAGAATGAAGGAGAAGGTATTGCAATGTGGCCAACCCCCTGGGGGGGAGGGTGATTTCACACTTCCTCTTTCTCTCTCTGCTTCTCTCTGGTGAGTACACTCACCCTGTAGCAGAACTAAAAAAGTAAATAAATAATAAGAAAAGAAAGACTGGGCCCAGCCTGGTGGTGGAGAGCAGCTGAACTCCAGTGCTTGAAGCCCCATTAGTGCCCACAACAAGTTCAGATGCCCCTTGTTAACTTTGAACACACCAGGCATGGATGCTCAAGACCTGACAAGCTGGAGAGCTAGGGGAAGGGGAATATGGAGTGCTGAGACCCTGAGAATGCTTGTGTTTCTCCTTCTCTTACTGTTGCTCATGTGTTCATGCACGTGCTATCATGAATAAAAAATCATCTTAAAAGAATAGAAAAATAGTTGTTTAAAACTCCCTGAAATTGAATATAATTTTTTAAAGTCCTTGCTAATTCATTCTAATAAAAATGCTCTTGCTTTAATTTGCATATAATTTGGTTACTAATAAAGTTGGATCTCTTTTCATGTTAATTTGAAGAATTGCAAATAAACCAAATATGAACAGATTTCTGAACCAAAGACAGACAAAATAGTTAATATCCATAAAGCTAAAATAATCCACAAAATGAAAAATATACTAATGTACCGACCCCAAAAATGAGCAAATGTTTCCTCTTTTAAATTTGTTGATATTCAAAAATAAAAACAAAATTTGAAGCATAACTTTTGAGTCTAAGACTTTATAGCTGGGCATTTGGAATAACCTACAATAATTTCCTTGTATTTATTATCAGTTCATTTGTCTATTCATATGGCTGAACTGAATAGTTAGTGGTATACTCAAGAAGACTCCTGTTATAAAAGTAGCAAAAAAAAAAAAAGTTTCTCCAAAGAAAATGGAGTCACAAATATCATGTTTTAGATTTGCAATAAGGATATTTTCTCTTAAAGGATTTGCAATAAAAAAGCTGTATAAGTATTAGAGCATAACTTTTGAGTCTAAGACTTTATAGCTGGGCATTTGGAATAACCTACAATAATTTCCTTGTATTTATTATCAGTTCATTTGTCTATTCATATGGCTGAACTGAATAGTTAGTGTTATAAGCAAGAAGACTCCTGTTATAAAAGTAGCAAAAAAAAAAAAAAGTTTCTCCAAAGAAAATGGAGTCACAAATATCATGTTTTAGATTTGCAATAAGGATATTTTCTCTTAAAGGATTTGCAATAAAAAAGCTGTATAAGTATTAGTGCATAGTTAGGGCATCGAAATGTCGCCAAGAAAAACCTTGCCTAATTGCATCCTGTTTTTGTTCAAGAATGAAATCCCCTTTGATGCCCAAACTATGATCTTTAAATACTATTCTCCACAAGAAGAAACTTCTTTCCAGAAACCATTGATTTGGAGTCCACTTCAGGACATTTACAAAATGATTCAGTATTTTTTTGCCAGAAAAGAAGGAAATGATTAAATTCTATAGAGATCATGTCAAAAGTATACAAAAGCTGAAATGAAAGATTCCTAGCAAAGTTGGAATAATTTGAGCAAAAATGGCACCAGTGCTTCAGACAAATATATAAAAATTCAGTAATCCATAAGGATACTAATGAAACTCTTTGGTCACCATCTGAGTCTGCTAAGTCACCAACTCTTTACCCTCAAAACGACAAAAGAATCAAGGCCCGGCTGTAGTGTGCAGGTGATAGGGCACTGCTTAAAATGCTGGAGCCAGAATTTAGATCCCAGGTCAACTTGTGATCCTGACCGACTGGAAGGCTGGGGTTGGAGAGGGACTGCAGCATGATGAGATCCTGTTAAGGGATCTGTCTCTTTCTCATCTCTCTCCAGAAATAAAATAGGGACCAGCAGTTAGCGTAACGGCTATGTCACTGGACTCCCACGTAGTAGACCGTGGTTCAAGTCCCGGACCCGGCGGCTGAAACTCACACCAGGCACATGTGCGTGTGGTCCTAAGATCCCGAGAGGAGCATAGAGGAGAGGGGCTTGCGGCTACCCCTCTGGGGGGTGATTTCTCGCTTTCTGTCTCTCTGTCTCTGTCTTTCTGGTGAGCACACGTGCCCTATAGCAAAAACCTCCCCAAAATAATAATAATAATAATTTTTAAAAAGTAAGACTTGACTGTCCTGAACAAGCTGTGCTTCTGCTTATCCAAAAACTTAATGAGGAAAGATTCTTTATAGAATTCCAACTAACAAATATAGATGGCATGATAAAGTTCAGAGTCATCACTTTTCAATGTCAATAAAACAACTCTAAGAAATAATCAAGGGCTGCTAAATCTTTATAATGGAGGAACCTAGCTCCTACCTCTTAATACATCGATAAATCTCAACATCAAGTAGGGAGACCTTGACATTGTATACTTCAAGATATGGTGCCATAGGAACTATAAAGCTTTACTCATAAAATATTGTGATTAAGAAGATCAATTCTGAACCTAAATCAAGTTTTGAGCTCTAAAAATCTGTTTATAGGAAATATGGTGACTAGAGAAAGTATTTAAGCACAATTATGAGGAAAACATCTGCCAAATTTCAAATATAGAATACTTGAAGGTATAAAGGATAATCAATTGTATTAAAAGGGGGTGAGGATGACCAGAAAGGCATGGAATTAAAGATCTAACAGATATTACATCCAAATGTAATCTTTGGACCTTATTTGGATCCTTATTTGAACAAACCAGCTATAAAGAGCATTTAAGACTCTCACAAAATTCTAGCATGGACTGGTTATTAGATGAAATCAAGATACCACTGTTAATATTGTTAGGTAGGACCATGACATAATGAATGTGTGGGGGCAAAACCCGTCCTTATCAGTGAGAAATGTTTCAACACGTCTCGACTTCCCTCATGGCCAATGAAGCCTCTTTAAAACACAGAAGGAAAAAAAATAAAGTAACAGCACAGGCTTCAAAACAGAATGGTCCAATGTGCAATGGACCATTTATTTCTTGTCCTGCAATGTACCTTATGTGATGAGCAACTTCTGGGGTGAAGACTCTGATCCAGAAGTTGTGTAGTTGAATACAGCATTGTTACCAGTACGAAGTTGAGGTGATCAGGCTAAGATTACTTACAGTTAGAGAGAAAGGCTTTAGAAATGTATGAAGATTTTAGGGAAAAGTCTATGTCAATGAATTTCAAGTTTTGAATTTGTAAAGAACAAACGACTTTACTAAAGATTGAGAGATTGCAACCCCAAAAGCATAAATTCAGACAGAACCAAGGGTCCAATGAGTTGAGCAGAAGAGGTTGGTTTTATTGACAAAGAGCTGAAGAAAGAAAAAGTATGAAAAACTGTTTAGTCATTTCAAGGTTACTTTCTTATTACACTCACCCAGTAATCTCATATTTTTAGGAAAAAAACTGAGGTTTTGGTAGTTCTCTGCCTCTTTAGTTTGATGAGGTGGAACTTTAGAGTGACTGACTGAATTTCGGTCTGGTCTGTTGGGACCTAGCACAGGAGCTCAGCTCCAACAATGGTCTCTTGCTTAACACCTGTGTGTTCACACAATGTAGACCTTCAATGAACTAGTGGTCTCTGAAAACAGCAAATCTTCCATTACATTAAACTCATGAGGCTGTGAATGCGGATGAAGGTACTTTGAAGATACATCCCTGTGTATTCAGACACTGGATCTGACTCCTATTATCGGTGCTATACTCTCTACTGGCAACGGATGCTCAAGGGTTCTGCAATAAGTCTGAGATCGAGGGTGTCAGGTGCAAATACTAAAAGACATTCAGATGTGCTAGTACTTTTGAGTTGTTATTGAGATTTTTATTTCTGAGTGAAAAAAATCATTTTCTCTACTCTTCTCTCACAATGTAGATTACTTCTATATCCCAAACTGTAGAAATTTCTCCCCACCAGCAAACAAGCAATCACTTCTGCAGTGGACACCAGTTGGGTGTCCTCTAATTCAATTCGGACACCATCTACCTGGAGATTGAGAACTTAGGCCCCAAGACTGCCCCACACTTCAGCCATCAATCCTAAGTCTGGAGTTCCAGAACTTCTGACTCACTGGCTACTAGTTGGGGTTCTCATGGTTCCCTCCCCTCCTCTGGCTCATAATTTGCTAGAGCAGCTCACAGAACTCAGGGAAATGCTTATTTACAGTTACAGGTTTATTATAAAGGTTATTCCACAAATGAAGAGATGCCTAGGGCGAGGCATGTGGGAAAGGGGGTTGTGTTTCCATGCTGTCTCTGGGCACGCCACCATCCAGGAACTGCCATGTGTTCAGCTATTCAGAAGCTCTCTAGATTGTATGCTCTGTGTTCTTTATGGAGAATTCATTGCATGGCATGATTGAAACATCGACAATCCTGTAGAAATGTGATTGAACAAAAGGGTGTGATCTAGTACTATCAGGCAGAGTGGAGAAACCCAGCAAGCTCTGTTCAGATTCTTCTTGGTCCCTCTGTGTGGCCTTCCTTCTTCCTGGGCATAGGGCAGGACCCCTCTGGAATGAGGGTCTTAATTTCTTCATGATACATGGTCTGCCTTGGGGAGCTTTAGGAACCAAGGGCAAATGGCCAAATGGTCATGAGCCAGGAACCACGGAGGAAAACCAAAAACACATATTTCATAATATTACAATTTCCTAATTATAAAGTGTTATTACATCAACCCCATTTCTCCCACAAGCCCTATTATTTTTAGTTCATTATTTGCTAACCTTCAGGGGTTTTTTTTAATATTATGTCATAGCAAAAATAACTATATACTGAAGTTGAAATTTTGACTACTACCAGAAATCTGTTGGTGAACAAATCACTAAACTTCTCTGGACTATGTAGTTTTTAACAATTTGACAAATAGTGGCCCAGCCATGGAGGTGCAGTAGTAGCTAAATGCTCTGCAATGGAAGAAACTGTATGGAAGATCAAGATTTGACTCTCAGCTCAACCTATATGTGCTGAGTATGTGAGTGCTTGTCTGTGACCCTGGTAGACTGAAAAGACTGGGGAGTGAGATTGTGGCATGACACCTTGGAGAATACTTGTCTTTCTGTCTAATGAAAAAAAAACTTTTTAAAAACAGACAAATGAGAATACCGCCTATCTCAAAGGATCATTAATGCTGTGTAAATGAAGTACGCAATATATTGCTTAGCAGGTAGGAGGGACTGAATAATTAGTGGCTATTATATCCATGGACTCGTTTTAATTCTCTACCTACTGTTGCTGAGCGAGGCAGCTAAAAAGGATCCAAGACAACCAGTCTACAGATACTTGGTGGGAACACTCAGTGACTTACCCTGCTCTTCCTTTTCCTTCTTTGCCAAACCACATAAACACATCTTTCATTGCTCCCACCCCTGGTCTGCAGGTTTAACCCATGAGGATCCATACCCTGAACTATTAGACTGAGTTTAAGAGTCAAATTGAGCTATGATCAGTATGATCATAAGTAAGTTCCTACTTCCTACCATGGTAATGTAGGTTAATATCTGGTATGTGAAGTAGATTTGGGAGCTTACTAGTGGGTTTTCCAGAAGTCCCTCAGAGGATCTTCTACTTAAGAGTCCAGGACTTCTCCAGAGTAGGTCCCATTACCTAGGTGCCTTCCTCCTTGCTTCTGGCCACAAAACTTTAGTCAAAGGGAATTCCAAGAGGGAATCCCACCATAGCAGATTCCTTTGTCTCAGAGGATACAGGTAGAAAGGAAACTGGTAAGAAACTCTGAGAGCCCATTAGTCTCAGTCCAGTAGGGCTGTCCCATGTACATATAAACAGACTGGAGGAGAGTTTAAAAACACAGGGGCCAGTCTGAGTATGGTGGTTAAGGTGGCTGGGTCCCACGTGCCTGACTGTGTGGTTTAAGTCTCAAACCCAGTGCCTTGAAAAAACACACCCATTGTATACACCTACATGGTCAGAGTTCCAAAAGGAGAAATGAAGGAGAAGGGATTGTGACATGACCATGCCCCATGGGAGGTGGTATCTTGTTTTCTCTGTCTCTCTCTGGGGACATGGGCCCTCTAGCAAAAAGTTAAAAAAAAAAAAAAGAAAAGAAGAAAAGAAAAGAAAAGGAAGGAAGGAAAGAAGGAAGGGAGGGAAGGAGGAAGGAAGGAAACAGCCCTGAACTGAAGGAGAGCTCTGGCCAGTTCCTTCTGGGGGCTCTCCTAGGGCTCAAGGATAAAGTGCTGGGTACCTGGCCATGAGCCCTCCCTATACGACTCCTTTGATTTGGACTCTCCCTTTCTTCCCTAGCTGCCCAAGATCTGGCCATCCCACACAGCCTCTTCTGACTGACCTAGGGCTTTCTCAACCTGGAGGCAGTACCAGATTTTGTTGAGGACTTCAGTAGAGTAATAGCGGAATTTGGAAAGAAGAACAAGAGAAGCGGAAAAGTGGGTGAAGAAAGTAGGAGACAGAAAATAAAGCTGTGAGTGCGGCTCTAGTAGAAAGAGATGGCAAAGAACTCATCTCCGTCTAGGATGTCGCATGCTGTCATTACCACCATATAGTTATTTCTTGACTTTAAAACCACCTGGAAGGACTTAGGAAAGAATTGCAAAATGATCCCGGGAAAGGATCCACAGTGCTATTGTGGAAGTTTGACAGTTAGAGACTTTTACTTCCCATCAAAATGCATGAACTCTGAGGGTGAAAGTTTTCTGAGCACCAGAAGATCTTTAGGGTGGTTCAGGTTTGTGACCTGCCTCATCTGTTGATATTTTCCCAAGTGCAATCGATCATCTGGACATTTCCAGATAATAAATGAAGGGGCATTCACTGTTGCTTGTTTGCGATGCAGAAGTGACTGCTGCCTACACAAGGCATGCTTCCCAGACAGTGTAACATAACCATGGAATGTACCAACAAAGCAGACAGATCCCCAATTGTTTTTTATAAAGTGCTTCCAGACTGGAATCCTCAGTCTTGCTCACAAATAGTCTGAGAACAAGCTTTTACACGTTCTAGAAAGAAAGGCTCTAAAAACACAGGAGCAGCTTTTTTGTTTTGTTTTGTTTTGTTTTGTTTTAAATAAGGGGAGGGACAGAGAAAAACATATCCAGTTGTTTGGACAAATTAGCTTTAGGTATAAAAACAAATGTGAAGGCCAGCAGGGGGTATAGTGGTTAAGGCACTGGATTCCACATGACTGACCATGGTCCAAGTCCTGGACCCAGTGGCATGAAAAATAAGCAGGGTGCATGTGAGTGCAAGTCCAGAGTCCCAAGAGGAGAATAGAGAAGAAGAGATTGAAACCTGGATATCACCCTGGAAGGGCAATTTTTCACTTCCCCTCTTTCTGTGTCTCTTTCTGTCTCTCTTGAACAAGTACACACTCTGTGTCAAAAATACACACACACACACACAAATGTGAACTACATATTAACTTTAGGGTGAAAGGCAATTGTAAGATGATGAATTATGATTACTGTGTATGGCTTTGTGGAAGGAGAATGTAAGAGATGTAAGAGTTTGGGTCATTTTTAGATTCTTTGGCTTTCACTACTATTCTTAAAAACAAGAGGCAAAATAGAGTGTAAAATGTACACAATAGCTTAGAAAAACAGATAACACATAGGCAAATAGCAGTTATGAGTGACATTTTCTATCTTGAATGTCTAACCATCTGGGTGTTTAAAGATTCCTTAACAAAAACAAAACATTAAAAGAATGATCACTAACTTACTAGAATCTTCTTTCAAAAAAATAAAGGGGACTGAATAAGAGATTATTGCTTAGAAATCTGGATAAATTCCAAGAATGCTCATATTGCTAAAATGAAAGCCAGCCCAATTTTAGTGTGTTATGAAATGCTTAACTGGAGCGGTTTCTAAATTAAATAAAGAAAAATTTCAAATTGATTTTGTTGATTTAGAATTGTCTAAAATAATGGAAAAGTGTAGACAACACTATTAGGAATAATGCCAAATGTAAGTTTTCACTTCTATTAAAAAGATTACACAGGAATGTTTATCAGCAAGTCTTGAAGATGCCACCCAAAGGAAAAAGTGGTTCTGTAAAGGGGTAAAAGGGGAGTAGTATGCTGACAGGGCTGACAAGAAGGTGCAGGGTCCCAAAGGTGGAAGCAATGCAATAAAGGTCAGACACATTCTATGTGTAAAATACGACAAAATTATGGAAGCCATGGAAAAGTTGAAGTCTGGAATGAGATTCAATGAAGTGGCCACACAACATAGTGGAGATAAAGCCAGGCAATGGGGTGACTTGGGTTGGATGACTATAGGGTCCATGGTGGGACCATTCCAAGAAGCAGCATTTGCCTTGCCAGTCAGGGATGGATACACCCATTTTTACAGACCCACCAGTTAAGACAGAATGTGGATATCATATTATCATGGTTGAAGTGAGAAAATAAAATCATATGAAAGACTGAAAAAAGAAAGATTACAAAATCCCAAGAGAAAAATGGAGAAGGGATTATGGTATGGCCATCAACCTTGGGAAATGATTTCTCACTTTCCTTCTCTCTTTCTGTCTCTCCAGTGAGTACACATGCCCTATAGCAAACTTTAAAATAAAAGAAAGATTATATTGAAGGGAAAAAAAGCCTTTGTTCCTTTATACATAAAGGACATGGTCTGAAAACAGACATCAACCATCGATTTGAGCAAGTTTTCAAATTGTTCTTTTGTAGGATCTCACAGTATGTGATAAGTATGATGAATGCATTGGAGGTGTCCATTAATTACCTATAGCTACATTTTAAAATTATCCCCAAATTTAAGAGCTTAAAATGACATCTATTATTTCATACCATTTCCAGTGTCAGGAATCCAGACATAGTTTCATTGAATAATTCTGACTTGTGAGGTTATTGTCAAGCTGTCAGTTGGGGCTGAAGTTGTCTGAAGGCTTGACTGGGGCTGGAGAATTTGCACCTGAGCCTATTCATGTTGTCCAAAGGTCTCAGTTCCTTGTCCCTCAAGATTCTCATTAGAACTTCCCTTACAGGGAGTAATGAGAGATGGAAGCTATAATGTCCTTTATGACCTAATCTTGGAGGTGATATACCATCACTTCTACCATATCGTGTTCGTCATGCAGATTAATTCTGGCCCTGTATGGGAGAGGACCTACCCAAGGGTGGGAATACCGGGAGGAAATCATCTTGGAGGCTGGCTGCCAATGAATCATGTCCCCCTCACATATGAAATGCATTAACTCCCTCCTAACACTTGTGGAATTCTCATGTTATTATAGGATCAGACCAAAGTCCAGCAAGTCCAGGTACATATATGGCCCCTTGGGTACAGCTTAAGTACAGTTCCTTGAATACAGTTCCTCTCAATCTAAAACTCTATGATCCAAAGAGACAGCACATGCACATGCATGGGCACATGCACCCAATAGACAATGGTGAAACAGGAATACAATAAACACCATAAATATTATTGAAAAGGGGGAGAAACTGGAGTCTCTATAGCAGCTCTGAAAACTAGGCAGGCCAAAGTTGGAAGTGCTTTAGGATTCAGTCCCATTCCTATCCAGGAGCTATTTTCCACAGCTCTTGGCTACACTTTTAGTCATCCTTTCTTTTTCATAAAAGTTAGCATGTATATATGTAGTTAAATTTTTTCTCCATCTACAGTAGAATGGGAATGGAGAGGGTACAAAGGCTCATTTTATACTTTCTCTGTCCTTTTGAGTTCTAGTTGGCAATATTTCTGATATACTTCTTTAAAAATTTTTCATAAATCTCCTCTGGACTTAAATCCATTTTATTAACTAAAAGTCACATTCACAAATCTCTTTGAGATAATCACTTATTCATTTTGTGATTCTGTTAAAGCTAATGCTTCTTAGAAGTCAGAAGGAGAGAGAGAAATCATACCCTGGGGGGATGGCCATGCTACAATCCCTTCTCCTCCATTTTCCTGTCAGGATTTTGGGCATGTATGCACATATGGCTGGCATGAGTTTCAAGCTACCAGGTCCGGGATTCAAACCATAGTTGGTCATGTGGGAGTCCAATGCCCTATCCACTGCATCACTTAAAGTTCTATTTTTGAGAGGATCTGTGGTCACATCCTTAAAAGCTTGTAGGATCTTTTGTGTAACTAAGCTGGTACTCTGAGGCACCAATGTTTGATATTTCTGAAGTCTTAAGAATTTTTATAGTCATACCCTTAGCTTCATCTTTAGATCGTGTTCCCATGGTGGTACCTAGGTTTGCCTTTTGCCCTGAAGCTATCTCAGCATTTTAAAATCGTGCATCATCTTAATCTGGGATTCCGTAAATCTTTACAATGAGCAAGTCCTGGCTTCTTTCATTTAACAGTTCCTTTGGCTTCTCTCTCTCCTGCCACATTTCATTATAACGGTCTAGAACACCAGTGGCACCTTCAACACTCGGGTTAGAAATTTCCTTAGCTTGATCACTCAGTTCATTAGGTAGATTTTTCTACCTTCCACATTACCACAGACCACAATATATCTGTTTTCTGCCACTACATAGGAAGGATTCCCTGTCCTGTTTTCAACAAGATTTTTCTCACTTCTTTATTTTTTTAAGACAAAATAACAACTTCAACAAGAAATCTGGTCAAAGTCCAAAATTTCTACTAACAGTCTTTTCAAAGCTATTGAGGCTATCCCCACTATGCTCCTTAATTTTCTTCCAGCTACCTCCACTATCTAGCTCTATAGCTGTGTCTACATTCTAGGTTATTCATTATGTTGGCAGCCCACTCCCAGGTACTACTCCCTCTATTAATTACCTAGTCCAGTATAACAAATGCCAAAGTTATGTGGCTTTAAAAAACAAACATGTATTATCTCACACAGATTTTGAGGACCAGGCGTCCAGAAACAGCTTTGCTGATGTGTTTGGGCTGAGTTTCAGGAAAGGCTACAGTCTGCTGTCAGGGCAGCAATCTTCTGAAGGCTTGACTGGGCTGAAGGTCATTTCCAGTCTTACCTATATGGCTCTTATTACATGGGCTCACATAGGACTGCTCATTACCAGGCAACTGGCCAGCTGCAGAATGAGTAATACATGAGGGACGGAGGGAGGAGAGAAAGGAGGGAGATACGGAGAGAGGGAGAGGGACGGAGGGAGGAGAGAAAGAAGGGAGATACAGAGAGAGGGAGAGGGACGGAGGGAGGGAGGGAGGGAGAGGGAGAGGGAGAGAGAGACTACTGTATCTTTTTATAACCATATTTTAGAAGTGACATGCAGTCACTTCTGACATATTATATTGCACATAGACATACTCTGGAACAATGTGGCAGGATGTGAATACCCAAAGTTGGAATTACTGGGGCTAATTTTGGAGGCTATCACAGGCTATAAAATTGAAAAAACAAACAAAAAACTTTTCCCCCTCTTCCCAGAATCAACTGTAAAATAGATACTATGCAAGAATTAAACAGACATGTCAAAATATTGACTTTATTACTGACAGGAGATAAACTGTAGGAGTGACTTAGAAATGTGACCACATGAGCTTCGGTACTTGACTCCAGAATTAGATTTACCAACCCAGCTCCAGGAAGAACAAGACAACTTTTTTGCCTGTCCCAGTTCAGCTTATCACACAGAAGACAAAGCAAAAAAAGCACTTTTTTCTGTGGCTAAAAGAAATCTGAGATAGTAAAAAGAAGCACATGTAATCAGAGTGTGGAGTGGAAAAAGATAGCAGTGTTTCTCTAACTGTACTACTTCCTTTCAGACTGGACAGGAAATGGAGGCAGCTACCATTCTCTCTCTGTGGGCTCAGCTCATGGGGGCTGAGAGAACATTTGTAAATGTCCCATGCGCGATACAGCTAACAAAAATATGTTTTGCTCCTTCTCTATCAGATCAGAGAAAGTCACTTTTCAAACTTCAGCATGCTGTTTGCTAGGCCTCAGCCCTGGGTGATTTGCATTTTTTTGTTTTAGAACTTCCCAGATAATGCTGATATTGCTGGTCTGAGAATCACATTTTTTTTTGGGGGGGGGTGGGGAGAGGTTTTTGCTATAGGGCACATGCGCTCGCCAGAAAGAGAGAGACATAGAGACAGAAAGTGAGAAATCACCCCCCAGGGGGGATGGTCACGCCGCATTCCCTTCTCCTCCATTCTCCTCTCGGGATCTTGGGCACTCATGCACATGCACCCAGAGTGAGTTTTAAGCCACCGGGTCTGGGACGCGAACTGTGGTTGACTACGTGGGAGTCCAGTGACATAGCTATTACGCTAACTGCTGGTTCCCGAGAATCACATTTTGAGAACCACTGGTTCAACATTGGCCACGTACCACAACACACTGGTGCTATATACACGTCGCATTTTTCATTTATAGTCTTATTAGTTTTCATAACAGTATAAATTGTATTAACCTTTTTCCTACATTTGACACACAAAGGGACCAAGATTTACAAGTGAAGTCGTTCCACTAGCCACTACAATTCAAAGCCAGTGTTCAAACCCTGGTCTGTTTTCCAAACCTTTTCTTTCCCCTCACCAGGTTGCCATCAAATACTAACAAGTGAATTTTGGGGGAACTAGGGCAGAGCCTGAGACTAAACAATTTCCTGAATTGTTCTCTACTAATTCTACTTCATCTTCTTGGTCTGTAGTCTCAAGCACAATATGCTCCGTTTTCACCTGTCGAAATTAATCGTGCAATGCATGATTTATTCAGTTTGGTCTTTATGTCCATGCAGGTTGGAGGCAGGTAAATATGTTTACCTTTAAGAGAAAAGATTAAGAATGCCAATTCACAATGTGCTAGCATTCTAAAAATTTCATTTAAAAGTTAGAAAATGCCCAGCACAGCAAATCTGCCTGTTTTACCTCCAGGTTCACAGGTTCACTCCTTACCTTGTCTACCCTTCTTACACTCAGGAGGTGGACCTGTGTGAACTGCATCAACAGGCTGCTCTGTCCTCTGGATCTCTAGTGGGGTCATTCTTCCCAGTACTGAGCAGAAGAAGGGAGATTGTCCTAATTCCCTTCACACAGGGTCACCTCAAACTTACTGCAGTCTTCTACAAAGGACAGAGTCCTCCTCTCAAGGCAGCTGCTCGGAAGGACTTTTTCTTCTAGGTTTTAGAAACTCCTCTGTTCCTTCAGGCCTAGGAGCAGTAATAGACTCAGAGTCCTTCATTATCCCTACAGCTTCCTTCACTTTATATACACCTTTGTAAACAACCCTCTTTTTAGTATCTCCCTGAATAATCTAAACTTGAAAGTGCTATTTTCTGCTGGGACCCTGAGTGAACACCTATTTAAGTATAGTGTTCACTTTTGCTCTCTCTGAGGTAGGCCAAATGACTTCAGAGTCAGATCATCTTTCTAAAAGGGAGTAACTTTACAGAATTCCTGCT
>NW_006159731.1:3694050-3711877 GCF_000334495.1 Tupaia belangeri chinensis
ATGGTCAGGTCGACACCACTATGCTTGGTTTAAAGGTGCAAAACACCAGCTTGTGGCCCTCGTGCGTTGTGTTCTGTAGGCAGGCCAAGTGGCAGGAGGCAACCTGGAAGATTCTGCTGGCAAAATTCCCATCATTAAGATTACTGCTACATCTTAGAGCTCCACAGTTTTCTCCCATAGAGGAGGCATGTGTTCCAACAGGTGGTAAATTATTCTTAGAAGGAAGAGATAAGTTGTCAGTGAAAGACATCTGTGTTAAATGAATCTCAGATGTTTTCCATTGTGCTGATAGCAACGAGCCTGGTTTGAAAGAGGGGAAGGTGAAGTCCATCTAGATTCTAGTGTAATGGTTCTCAAGGTGTGTGGAGAGGATGGTTTTCATTATCTTCTGGAAGGCATTTGGAAATTATGGGGAGTCTTTGACTATGGGCCATGAACCAGGAATATTAGCCTGCCTGTGGTGAAAGGGATGGTCCCACACAACAGAGCATAACCCTGCAGGAACTTCAATATCCCAACATTCCTGTTGCTAAAAAATCTCTTTATAAGTATCTGGGCAGAGGACTTATTTTTTCTTTAACTGTAAAAGAAAACCTGAGAGAGAGAGAGAGAAAGAAAGAAGGCATTTGTCAGTTGCTTTAATAGTCACTGAAATTTGCTGGATATGCAACTGCCACCGAAATTGAGAAATTATACCTCACATTGTTTTGTTTAAAACCAAGTTGATCATGATTTAGGAAAAAAACAAAACAAAACAAAACAAAAAAAACCCACAGCCATCAGACTGCATTTTTAGCTATAGCATTCAAGGTAATTTTACAAAAATATTTAGGTGCCTGACAGATAACTTTATTATATTTTAGTGTAGTGGAGATGTATTCTACTGACATACTGAAAATTTAAAAGAAAATCTGCTTACACACAATTTAAAAAGAAATCAATCTAATATACCCTCTTGAGGGGAACTTCCATGAAGGAAATTATACAGAGAACTAGCAGGAAGATAACAGCAATAAGCTTAGCGGTAGCCTGCTAGTTTGTATAAGGCCCCTGATACACAAGGGGTCTTATCTCTTATTGATAATGCCTTTCAAAAATTACCAACTTTTCGGGAACCAGCAGTTAGCGTAATGGCTATGTTGCTGGACTCCCACGTAGTTGACCGTGGTTCGTGTCCCGGACCCGGTGGCTTAAAACTCACGCTGGGCGCGTGTGCGTGCATGCCCAAGATCCCGAGAGGAGAATTGAGGAGAAGGGATTGCGGCGTGACCATCCCCCTGGGGGGTGATTTCTCGCTTTCTGTCTCTGTGTCTCTGTCTGTCTGTCTGGCGAGCGCACGCGCCCTACAGTGAAAATCTCTCCCCCCAAAAAAAAAATTACCAACTTTTTTCAAGACCCTATAACATTAGTTTAATCTCTGATTATCTTCCAATAGGCAGTAGATGTTCAATGAATGCCAAAGAGAATTAGTCAACAAAAGTCTCCTTTAATAAACATATAAACTCATTCGTGTCTCCTTTAATAAACAAATACTCATTTCTTAAAACACCAACACCCATAACTTGTAAGTTCTTCACAAAGATCTTGTAAGATTATTAACACATTTTGTAACTTTGATGGTATAATTTCCTGTATAACTTAAAATCTAAATTTGTAGTGTGAACAGCTAAGTATTAATAGAGGATTAATTGTCCAAACTGAGGACCTCAAGAGCCCAAATATATCAGAAGCTGCCTTATTACTTACGTTCATTATATCTCACTTCTGAACAAGTTTGTCTTGGGCATTTGGTAATGTTTTATGTGCAATGATAGCGAGTAATAAATCAACTGCAAACATAACGTTTTTATTAAAAGTAGAAAACTCAATAAATGCTATATCCTGGGCCCTAATTCATTCTTCCTGACACCCCCCTATTGGTTTCAAGACTTTCTCTGACCTTGGTTAGAAGTCCTTCATTGGCTTCCATTGTATCCAGTGCACTATCACAAGAGCTGGATTGTTTGTCCTGTGAGACTCAAAGCTTATTCATTTTTCCTCTTGTATCCAGCACACAGTAGGGTCTCAGTGGTTAATCAGTCACTCATAACTATGCCATCAGTGATCTGGCAACTACAAATGGCAAAAATCTCTCTAAAGAAAAAAGAAATAATTTCTGCCCCCCTGCCCCCAAGCATGGCTGGGAGAAAACAGAGAACATGGAGAGCCACCCAAACAGAAGAAGCACATCTTGCGGCAATCAATTACAAAGAGCCAGTCGGGACAGTGGGACCAGACAAGTTTTTCAGAACACATCACAGTCTAGACCAGTTTCCTTTCCTTTCTCACAAATGCCTGAGTCCTGAATAGGGGATTGAAACAGAAAAGAACTACTTCCTGCACACCTGAGTTTGGGGCTGGAATCCACACCTAAGACACATTACATGCTCAATAACTGGGTTACATTGTCTGATATTATGGAGTTTCTTAAGTTCTGACTTCGTGGTTTTCTTTCCTCAATCACAAATCTTATCATGGACTATTCTTTGGGAGACAGTCATTTATAAGAAGCATATATATAATGGGACCAGCAGTTAGCATAATGGCTATGTTGTTGGACTCTCATGTAGCCAACTATGGTTCGAGTCCCAGACCTGGTGGCTTAAACTCACACCGGGTACGTGTGCGTGTGTGCCCAAGATCCCGAGAGGAGAATGGAGGAGAAGGGATTGCAGCGTGGCCATTCCCCCAGTGGATGTTCTCTTGTTTTCTATCTCTGTCTCTCTGGTGAGCACACGCGCCCTATAGGAAAAAACCTCTAAAAAAGAAAAAGCATATATATAATGAACACTTGTGAACTCGCCACTCAGCTCAATAAAACGTTTTAGATATATTTTAAACTTTGTTTTTTCCCCAATTTCTTTTCCCATTTTCAAAGTAAATGTAACCATAAATGCTTTTATGCTATCTACATATATAAGCTCCTGTAAACAATATTTTTTTAATTTTTGCCACAGGGTATGTACACTCACTGAAGAGAGATGGAGAGAAACAGAGAGGAAAGGTGAAAAATCACATAGAAGGGATGCCCATGCTTCAATCTCTTCTCCTCTCAGGATTTTGGGCATGTACCCACATGCACCCAATATGTTTCTCAGGCCACCAGATCCAGAACTTGAACCATGCCGTTGGCCAGGTGGGATCCAGTGATTAACCACCATACCACCTATCTTCCTCCGCTTTCTTAAGGTTTATATAAATAGCATATTGTATATTCTTCTATGATTCATTTTTCATTCAACATGTTGAAATATATCCATATTGATATGTTTTTGTTTTTTCTTTTGGTCTTTGTTTTTTGTTTTTCAATTATAGAGAGCACATGCACATGAGAGGGAGAGATCCCCTTCCCCAGCCCTCAAGCTTCTCAAGATCTTGGGTGCCCATTATGTGCCCTCACTGCATTTTCAGGCCAGTCTTGATGCTGAACCATGGTTGACCATGTGGCTTCCAGCATCACAGTCTAGTACACTATGAACTGCACCACAAAGGCTGGGCCAATACACACAGTTCCAATTCACTAACTCTGTCTATTCCACAACCTGCCTAGGATTTTTCCAATTAATGACCTTTTCATTTTCAATTTGGCTCTTATAAGAAATAATTCAATGGTGATTTCTGTAAATACCACCTTACACACATGTACACAAAATTCTGTCTAGGATATATGCTACAAATAATGTTGCTGTATTTTAGCGTAAGTATACCCTCTACTTTTCTAAATGCTAGCAAGTTGTTTTCCAAAGTGGTTGTGCCGATTTCACTACATTAGTAGCATTTGCGAGTTCCCATTGACCCTATCTTGAACAATTTTCTTTTTTAAGAGAGATTTTTGCTATAGGGTGCATGCAATCACCAGAGAGACAGAAAGCGAGAAATCACCCCCCCCCCAGGGGATATGACCACACCACAATCCCTTCCCCTCCAGTCTCCTATTGGGATTTTGAGTGTGCATGCACATGCACCTGGCATAAATTTTAAGCCACTGGGTTCGGGACTAGAACCACAGTCAACTACATGGGAAATCATAACCATAACACCACCTGCTGGTCCCAAAACAACTCTTGATATCAGTTTTTATACTTTTTGCCTATATGAAGGGTTTGATATTATATTTAAAAATTGAATTTATCTGACTACTAGAGAGGCTGAGTATTTTTTTTTTTACATGTTTATTGGCTGATATGATACCCTCTTCTGTGAACAGCTTGAGTTGCCCCTTTTTTTTTTCTGATCTTATTCTTTATTGTTTTGCAAGACCTTTCCTTTTTAATTTTTAAGAGATTTTTTTTGCCCTAGGACACGTATGCTGAGAGAGACAGAAAGCAAGAGATCACCCCCAGGGGGGATGGTCATGTCCCAATCCCTTCTCCACCATGCTCCTCTCAGGATTTTGGGCTCACACACATGTGGCTCAGTGTGAGTTTCAAACTGCTGGGTCCAGTACTCGGACCATGGTTGGCCATATGGGAGTCCAGCAATATAAACATTATGACACCTGCTGGTCCCAGACCCTTCCATATTTATTAACTATGTGTTGCAAATCTATTTTTCAAATCAATTTTTTTTTTTTTTTTTTTTTTTTTTTTTTTTTACCATTTAACATATAGAAGTTTTTTTGTTTTAGAGAGAGAATTTTGCTATAGGGTGGGTGTGCTTGCTGGAGAGGCTGAAAGAGGGATAGAAAGCAAGAAATAACCCCCCAGGGAGGATGGCCATACTGCATTCCAGTCTCCTCCATTCTCCTCAGGATTTTAAGCATGCATGCACATGCTGCACCCAGCATGAGTTTTAAGCCACTGGGTCAGGACTCAAACTAGGGTTAACTACATGGGAGTTGAGCAACATGACCATTATGCCATCCTCTGGTTCCAACATATGTAAGTTTTAAATTTTGTGTTGGCAAATTTCAGTCTTTTCCACAGGTGTTCTTCTTTCATATTTATGACCTAAGGGATAGAGAATAATTCACATCCAACAAGTTGTCTAAAAGTTTTACTTGTCATTTTATACCTGCAGTATTCCTGGAATTATTTGGGTGTTGGTGTGAGGTAGGGAACTAATTTTATTTTGTATGTGTGAATAAGCATTTTCCCAGTGAGATTTACCTAGTCGCCCTTTCTCTCACTGACTTATAATACTCTCTCAGTCATATTAAATGTATAAAGATATATCGAGTCTGGTTGTAAACTGTTCTGTTCCACTGGTCTTTTGCTCATTCTCTTATTTTAAAGTAGTGACAAATAATGGGGCCAGTTGATGGCATGCTGGTTAAGGCAGCTGGACTCCCACAGGGCCAACTGTGCAGTTCAAGTCCAGGCTCAGACAGCTTGAAAATCACGCCAGACACGTGAACGCATGCCTAAAATCCCGACAGGAAAATGGAGGAGAAAGGGTTGCAGTGCAGCCATTTCCTCAGCAGGTGCTTTTCCCTTTTACTCTCTTTCCCCCTTCTCTGTTTTTCTCCAGTGAGGGCATGTGACCCATAGCAAAATTAAAAGACAAACAATAAAGTAACAGTAAATAAAAGCAATCTGGTAAAGTGATTTTTTCCCAACATCTTCCTGGTTGATCTCCAAAATTTTGACTATATGTAGTCCATTATTATTCCATAAAAAGCTATATCAATGAGTCAAGGTCTACAAAAAAGCCTGTTATAAGTCAAATGAACTTTTAAAATCAAAAGCTTTTTTAAAAAATAGTTATTTTATTCTACTTTAATTATCATCATTTTTTTTTTTTAATTTGACCAGAGAAAGACAGAGAGAAAGTGAGAAAGCAAGCCACCAGGTCCAGGACTCGAACTGCACTTGATCATGTGGGAGTCTAGCACCTTTAACCACCATACCACCTGCCAGCCTCTCAGTTTGTTTTTTTTTTAAATTAATAAATCATGTACCTATTTCACTTAGTATTTATTAGCCAGAAGAAATGTATGTTTGTCTGAGGCCCTAAAAGTCCTGGGAACAACTGTCCTAACACTTCCTGGAATCATTTCTATAGTAGCTTTGAGAGAGAATGTCTTGGCCAAAAACTTTATTTTTCTAATCCCAGGGAAGATACAAACTCAGCAGTTGGTGTGTGTTGCTCCAGATGATTTGTCTAAAGACCTCCCTCTGAGATCACCATAAACTTGAAACTTAGATTACTCAGTGAGGTCGCCCATGCAGGTTTTTGGGCAGATGGCCAAATCTTGACAGAAGACTACAGTCAGATCTCAAAGCAAGTACATTTACATAGCCTCTTTGTCTTTATCTTGAACTCATGGTCTGTTAACAACCTGGAAAACCTCCAAATTAGAGTATGTATTATCAGATCAACCTAATTTAATCTTTTCAAATAATTACATTTCAGATTTTTAGAACAGATAGACTATGTAAAAGTCTATATCCATATACATTTTTATGTTGTAATAAGCTTAAATAACAGTGCCATATTTGCCTTTTCGACTTGTAAATTTAGTATACTTTGCAGATAAATCTAGAACTGAAAGAGCAATAAAGCAATCTGGTAAAGTGATTTTTCTTCAGTGATGGTTCCCAATCTTGGGGGGTAAAAAGTACCTGCCCGTTTTTTAAAAAAATCTCAATACTTAGACTGCACATTCAGATCAACTAAATAATATTGATTTGGGAGACCCAAGGATAAGTATTTTTTCCATGATCCTAGTGTGATTTCATCATGCAGCAGAGGTTGAGAGAATCATTGGCCTGATTCAAACCTTTAACATATTAAGAGAATGAGAGTGGTGCCAGCAGGTGGCTTGCTGCTTACGGCATTGGACTCCCACATGGCCGACTGAGGTCTGAGTCCCAGACCTAGAGGCTTAAAAGTCACACCAGGTGTGTATGGCCATGCTTGCCCAAAATCCCAGGAGGAGAATGGAGGAAAAGAGATTGTGGCATAGCCTTCCTCCCCGGGTGGGGTGGGGTGATTTATGTGACTTTTAACTATGTTCTAAATTTATACCAATCAATATGGCAACCACCAGCTATAAGTGGCTATTTAAATTTATTAGCATTAAGTGAAATTGAAAGTCGAGTCCCTTAAACACACTTCCATCATCAAAGTTCTCTTAAATATTGTTGTGATCATAGTAGTTCCACATGTGTTTCTTAGTCTTTCTTTAAAATGTGACTGAAGACTATCTTGTACCTACCTATTTATTCATTGGGTTTGATCTCTACCTAGTATTTAGTAATTTCAGAAGCATTTTTAATGTTATTCTGTAATGATTTGTATAATGAAATATTTTTAGAGCAAGAATAGTTCATTAGCATGTACATCTATAAAGTATCTAATATCACAATAATAGAAACAGCTTTTTAGGCATGTGTATACAGGATTCAGATTTATCCCCACTCCATTTCCACCTCCAACCCAAGAGATAATGATCCAGAAAGGCATATTTTTTCCTTGATTGGCAAGGAAGGCACTTTGGGAGAAGGGAGGGGAGTAGCTATACATTCTTAGTGACTGGTCCATCAGGCTGAGAGCTAATTTCCAAGAACATGCAGCCTCAATCTTGGCCCAAGGAGCGCATAAAAGAAATTGGTAGAGAACAACTTCTTCCTCCTTAGAACTGAAAACAAGACACAGCACAAGAACCAAAGTTGAAGTAGACTTTCCCATTCTTGGTCTAATAGAATTTGTTGCCACCATTGCTGTTGGGGTTTTGTTGTTGTTGGGGGTGTGTGTTAAATTACAGGGCAGATTTTATCACCTAAAATTTCTTGACCTCTTAGAGTTAACATGTCATGGAACAGATCTCACAAAGCAGGTACAGGTGGTAGAGAAAATCAGATATGTTGCATTAGTTGTATTTCTGTCACTGCAACTATTCAGAAAAATATCAACATTTACTAACCTTGTTTTTTCAGTTGTGTTATGAAATTGAAACTTAATACCACTGTACAGAATACATTGTTCCTTGTCATGTGCCTGCCTCGAAGTTGCACATTCCCAAGTGTATTATACCAAGCTGTGAAATAGCCATGCCGAAGTTTAAACAAGAAAAAAGCCAACAGTATAACAATCAGCTCAGGGCTGACTACAGTAGGCTAAGCACCACTCTCAGCATTTCATACAGCCTACATCACTTAATTCTCACAAAAACTCACAATGAGGTAAGTGCTATTATTATTTGCATTTCACAGATGAAGAACCCAGGGGATCAAGAAGTTAGGTAATTTGCTTCAGGTCTCACAGCTAGTAAGTGGTGGAATTGAATTTCCAGCTCTGGCAGTCTAAGTGCAGAAGGAAGCTGCTTAATCGCTCTGTGTTCTCAACGTGTGTGTATACTTCACAGAAAGGTCGTACTTGATTTATCAAGGTCAAGATCAGAGACATTGGAATGAACTAGTCCATTTGGGTGTGAAAAAGGGCCGTATGTGGTCTAATGTGTGGATGAGTGTATGTGCAGTGCAAACCCCGCATTTCCCAACAGGTTTAGTGGGAGAAACTCCCCCCCCCCTCCACTTTGACATTTATATTCTCTACTTTCAGGCACTACACACTCCCCTTTTTTGCAAGGGCCAACAGTAGTAGTTGCAATAATTAAAAAAAGAAAGAAAAAAAAAAACTATTACCAGCGACTAGGAAAGAGAATGGGAGGGCACAAACAAAACAGCAGTAGCTGCAGGCACTCTTCAAGTGGTTACACAATATTCCCTAGTGTCTGGGCCTTGGATAGACATGGGGGTGTAAGGTTTCTTGGCTCAAGGCAGGGGGCCGAGATGGATAGATACCCGCATTAATTAGACCATTATATAAAACACTACCTTTCTTAAGGCCATATTCTCTCATTCGTAACCTTTACAAATCTCAGCATGTTCCACATTTCATCCATAAATATAAACAAGAAACACAGTCTGCCCCACTGTTACCGGTTTCCCAGACTGAGCAAACCAAATTATTTTCTCACCCAGACAACAGCGCAGTGTTCTTATCAGCACTGGAGTGTTCTCTGGGTCTTTCAGACCCACTCTGGCCCTTTGCTCACTGTGCTACCAATTAATGCTACTTCCCCATGCAGTTATGTTTTGGGCCCTTTGGATTTGTCATCCTCACTCCCACCCCTAAAGATTTCAATCTTTTTAACAGTCTTTTTTTTTTTTTGAGCAGTTTTAGGTTTGCTGCAAAATTCAGCAGAAAGTACAGAGAGTTCCCGTGCATCTCCTGCCCCCACATACACAGCCTTCCGCACTGTCAACGTCCCACACCACAGAGTGCATTTGCTTCAGCTCATGAGCCTCTCCCGATACATCATCAACCCAGCTCTCTCCTTCACGTTAGGGTTCAAGCTTGGTGTCATGCAGTCTTACGAGATTCACAATTGTGTAATGATACATACCAACTGCTATAGGGTATCATGCTTTAATTTTTCAAATTTATGTTTAATCATGATAGAGCTTGTGCACATTCACATATAAGGATGACAAAGAGATGAGCATCTGCCACAGAACTCTGGTCATGCCATGATCCCTTCTTCCAAAAGTCCTCCAGCTGACAGATCTTGGTCACTTGCACTCATGCCTGGAGTGTCTCAGGCTGACAGGGCCAGGGATTTGAATTGCAGTCACCATATAGGATCTGGCTTCTCTTGAGAAGCATACAACCACTGTACTATAGTATTCTTTCATGGATACTGTCTTGGTCTGTCTTGTGTGTCATAACAGAATAATGAAAAAAAGGGTAATTTATTTTATAATAGCAGAAGTTTTTTTTCATACTTCTGGAGGCTGGGAAGTCTAAGGTCAAGGTGCTAGCAGGTTTGGACTCTGGTTCCAGGGTAGTAACTTGCTGCGGTATGCTTCAGAGGAGAAACGCCATGTCCTCTCAGGACAGAGAGCCCATTCTTGCAAATCCTTTACATAGAGCTTTAATCTGTTCACGAGGGCTGAGCCCTGATGACCTAAAACCCTCCCAAAGGCTCCATCTCTCAATACAATTGCATTGGGGATTCAGTTTCCAATGCAGGAATTCTGGAGAGACAAAAACATTTAGACTAGAGCAGGAGCCATGTGTGTTCTCTGTCCTGAGAGTGTCTACCTACTTCATTAATTCAGAGATGGTCTTGCTGCTTCTGAAAAACAGACTGAATCTGCCACCAAGGCCTTTGCACTTGGTCTGACAGTGAGTGACAGCAGAGGAGACTGAGGCTTTAAGACACTCCTCAGGCAGCATGCCCGGCAGCCAGAATTCTGCAGTTACCCCGGCAACAGTCAAAGTTTTCTTGTCCTGGGCTGAAAAGCGTGATGTCTCTTCATTTGTAAAAAGTCTATTTTATGCTCTCCAATATGCCTGTGGCATAAATATGCCAGGAATGGAACCATCGAAATTGGATTTCCTTTTTCTGATTTTGAAATAAAGGAACAACACTCACAGGAGGTGGAAGGGAGGTCTGCGCACATAAATATGTTGCGTAGCAGGTTCAATTATTCCAGTATAGCTAGAATCTAAACTGGTTAAAGTCTTAACTTTGCAGATGACCTTGTAGACACAGCATTTTTTCTTTCTTTTTTTCCTTTTTTTTTTTTTTTGGAGAGGCTTTTTCTACGCGTGCACTCGCCATAAAGACAGAGAGACAGAAAGCGAGAAATCACCCTCCCCAAGGAGGGATGGCCATGTTGCAATCCCTTCTCCCCCTTTCTCCTCTTGGGATCTTGGACACGCATGCACACACGCCCGGCATGAGTTTAAGCCACTGGGTCTAGGATTCGAACCACGGTTGGCTACATGGGAGTCCAGCGATATAGCCATTACACTAACTGCTGGTCCCAACACAGCATTTTTTTATGTTCTCAAGAGAGAAAGAATTCAATGGTCTTCCCTTTGCAGGAACTCACTCTACCATCTCTTGTATATTTAAGCTCTAACACAAAGAGTTTGTAAGGGGAAAAAAGTGAAGCATCCTAGAATGACTATTTTCTTATGCCTCATATATCTTATGTATTAAAGAGCTCAGAAAACCTTTCAAACATTTAGGTAGCCCATCAGCCTTGAATTAGACAAAAGACAATCTCTGTGTTTCAGCTTTCTTCTCTAATTGATGCTTTTGTTTGAGCCCAAAGGGTTGCAATTTCCTTAATTGTCTCTCCCCCAAAATTCCACAGACCATTGCTTATTCCAAAGTCTAAATTTCTGCTTGTCTCAGTTACAGGTATATAAATAACATTTTAATCTTTTTTCCTTTCTTTGAAGAGTTAAGTACCTAGTCTTTGACAAACATCCGCTCCGTTTTATTTTAGGACCAGGAGAACAACTGGATTTCCTGAAGCAACAAGATTCACATATTTCTCCTCTTCTGTAACTTAAAATCACCAGGGGTGGCCACCCACCCAAGTGGTTCTGTGCACCCAGGCAAGAATAGCTTGGCAGGAAGTCAAAGAAAGGCGAGCTTTCGATACTGAGTATATAGGTCCAGCAGCCCCAACCCAGTGTCAGCATCCACCTTAGGAGGGCAGACCTTCTCCCACCCATCATTTGGTAGCAAGGGAGGCAAAGCATATAGACTATTTTTAAAATGTGTATTATATGATTTTTTTCTCCCTTTCCCAAGCAGAGGACAGCCAGGGCCCTGGTGTGGTGGAAAATACCAGATGTTCCTTAGTTGGCAGTGACATTTGTCACTGAAGCAGGTTAAGTGCCCCAAGAAGTAAGTGATTCTATCTAGTGCAGTCTCTGCTCACTGGCCTCACACCTACGTCCTGGTCTGAGAAAAGGAAGCGCCATTACCTTTATCTCTGGGACTTCATAAATAATAGATGCTTAAGAAAAGATCCAATGTAGTGAGGAATGAAGAGTGAATACACAGTTCTTACTTTTAGGGACATTCCAAGGTTGTTGCTGACATATGTGTCTCTCAAGCTACTGCACCCTGGTTTGTGTACCAGCAATAAAGTATTTGGGAGGTTTGGCTAATTCTAGGGAGGAGGAAAGATAGGCCCAGTGAGGAAAGCTTTGTCGAGATAGTTTTCACATTGAGATGAAGGGAGTGAAAAATGCCAGTTGAAAATGAAGGCAGGAAAAAAAAAACAAATAACAAAGGGACTAGCAGTTGGTGTAATGGCTATGTCACTGGACTCCCATGTTGTCAACCGTGGTTTGAGTCCTGGACCCAGTGACTTAAACTCACACCAGGCGCATGTGCGTGCGTGCCCAAGATCCCAAGAGGAGAATGGAGGAAAAGGGATTGCGGTGTGGCCATCCCCCCAGGAGGAGATTTCTCGCTTTCTGTCTCCGTCTCTCTCTTTCTGACAAGTACATGTGCCCTATAGCAAAAACCTGGAAACTTAAAACTCACACTGGGCACATGTGAATGTGTGCCCAAGATCCCGAGAAAAAAAAATGGAAGAGAAGTGATTGCAGTGTGGCCATCCTCCTGGGGGGTGATTTCTCACTTTCTGTCTCTCTGACTCTGTCTCTATGGCAAGTGCAACAAACAAAACCAAAAGCAGGATTCTCACATCTCCATTCATTCTTTCAACTCTAGCCCAGCCTTGCACATCGGCAGTAATGACGTGCTCACACTGAGCCTACAGGTGCCCTAGGATCTGAGCAACATCCTGTGGCACTTCATTGCTAAGAAAATCCCAAGTTAACTAGGAAGAGGAATGAAAGTCTCTCCCTTAGCCAGACAGACAGGGAAAACAGGGGGATTCACCAGTATGGATTATAAAGTAAAGCTGCAAGCTTGCAAAAGAAGATTGAAGAGGGCCGGTCCCACAGTGTTGTGGGTAAGTGCTGTGCAGAGGGAGTTGGATCCTTTGTGGCTGACTGCCTTTCTAATCCTGGCTGCTGGCAGCTTGGAAAACACACTGGGCTTGTGTGTGTGTCCAGGATCATGATTAAGAAATGAGGAAGGGGACCAGCAGTTAGCGTAATGGCTATGTCGCTGGACTCCCATGTAGTCGACCATGGTTCGGGTCCCGGACCCAGTGGCTTAAGGCTCACACCAGGCGCGTGTGCGTGCGTGCCCAAGATCCCGAGAGGAGAATGGAGGAGAAGGGATTGCAGCGTGGCCATCCCCCCGGGGGGTGATTTCTTGCTTTCTGTCTGTTTGGCGAGCGCACATGCCCTATAGCAAAAACATAAAAAAAGAAATGGAGGAAGAAAGGATTGCTGCACGACCAGGTTCCTGTTGCAGGGTAGTCTGTCTCTCTCTCTCATGCACACATGCACCCTCTGGGGGAAAAAAAATGGAGGAACAAACAAATACAAAATAGATTCAGTTACTATCTTTACATTGTTTATGAGTATCAGTACCAGAACATCTGATCAACCAGCAATGCAGGAAGGCAGGGAAAAAACAAACACACACACACCTTGGAGAAAGAGGACTTTAAAAGAATCCTCCTGTATCCCATTCTACTTCCTTTTTACTTATTTTGAAAGCCTGATTTTTTTTTTTTTTTTTTTTGTGAGAGGAGACAGACACAGAACAGTCCAACTGCAACCTGAGGTTGAAGAGGTGAGTGAGTCTGTAACTCTTGAATCCTGTGACTTTCTCAGACCCAAATCATAGGGGGTCCATCAAATGCTACATGAAGAGTTGAATACAAGACATGAATCTAAATTGAAGAAGTTCAGCAAACTCCAATAAGATGAACTCAAAGAGACCCACATCAAGGCACATTACAATCCAACTTTGAAAAAAACAAAAAAGAAATTTGAACATGGTGAGTCAATATACTCAAAGTACGGGGCGGGGTGGGGGGACCTTAATTAAGAATCCTGTATCTGGCAAAACTGTTCTTCAAAAATGAGAGCAATGAGGCCAGAAGTAGCATGGTGGTTAAGGGCACTGCACTTCAACATGGCCGACTGTGGTTCAAGTCCCAGATCTGGTGGCTTGCTTTCTTACTTTCCCTTTATCTCTCTTGCTCTGTCCCTTTCTGGTCAAATTAAAATAAAGTTAAATAAAACATTTTTTTAAAAAAGATACTGAAGGCAAGATTAAGGTAGTCCCAGATAAATAAAAGTTAGGAGAGTTTAATACCCCTAAATCTCCCTGTGAAAAAGGATCTTAGGAGTCCTACAGGATGAAATAGGATACTAGACAGTAACTCAAAGCTATATGAAGAAATACATATCTCAATAAAGTTAAGTACATGGGCAATGATAAAAGCTAGTGTTATTTTTCTTTTTAATTGCCTGAGGGCATGTAAACTCATAAGAAAGAGATGAAGAGACAGGGGGTTGGAACAGAAAGCATCCTTCTGTGGGGCATGGTGCCACTGCAATCCTCTCATTTTGCCATTCTGTTGAGATGTGGCACACACTCGCACATGTGTCTGGCATATTTTTCAAGCCACCAGGACTGAGAACTGTGGTCAGCCATGTGGGATCTTTAACCATTAGGTACAGGGTCAATCCATAAAAGCTAGTAGTGTTGTAACAGTGGTTGGTAACTCCACATTCTGTTTTGTTCATGACTTAAAAATTAATACACTAGGGCCAGCCAGGTGAGGTGGTGGTTAAGGCAGTTGGATTCCACATGGCTGGCTGTGTGGGTTGAGTCTCAATCGTGGCAGCTTAAAAAACACACCAGGTACATATGCACGTGTGCCCAAAATCTTGAGCAGAGAATGGATGAAAACATATTACAGTGTGGTCATACCCTGCAGGGTGCTGTCTCACTTTCCATCTCTGTCTCTGGCAAGCACACATGCCCAACAGTAAAAAGAAATGATTACACTTAATTTAACAATGATTAGTCTAAAAGCTAGAATTATGGTAACTCTTGTTTGTAACCCTACATTTTATTACATGATTTAAGAGACTAATGTATTTAAGAGATATGTTTACATTTTAGAACCACAGTAGTTTTGTAACATCAATAACTGAAAAAGGCAGGGACAGGGCCGTAAAGGAGAATGCTTGTATGTTGTTGAAGTCAAACTGTCATTATCCCAAGTTATGAGTGTTATAACCTTAGGATGTTCACTGTCAGCCCTGTGGTAAACACAAAATAACTATAGCATATACACAAGGGAAATGAGAAAGAACATAAACAATTCACTACAATATCAACTAATGCAAAAGATGACAGTAATGCAGAAAATGAAGGTCAAAAAAATTATAAGGCATATAAAGAACAAAATGACAGAAGATCACCGTTTTGGTGATTATTTCAAGTGTAAATGGATTATGGAGACAAGTGGTGGTAAAGTAATAATACAGTTGTACCCACACGGGAAGGTCCTTAGTGTATGTCCTGGATCTCCCTCTACACGCCAGGAACTAGGCTGACTGTGGCTGGGAATGGATTGCAGTGTGAACACACTGTGGGGAGTGCTTCTCTCTCTCTCTCTCGGAAGAAATAAACTTCAGAAATGTAAATGAAATGACAGAGATTAGACTAAAAACGTATGTTCCAACTGTATTGTCTACAAGAGACTCCCTGAAGACCCAAAGACACAAACAGATTGAAAGAGAGATGTTGTCTTAGTCCATTTCTTGTTGCTGTAACAGAATAGCTGAGACTGAGTAATATATTAGAAAACATAGATTTACTTCTTATAGTTGTAGATGCTCGGAAGGTTGAGATTAAGGGTCCAACACTTGATAAGGGCCTTCTTGCTGTGTCATCACAGTGGGAGGTGTCACACAGGTAAAAGAGTAAGAGTGAATTCACAGCTTCAAGGCTTTCCATAATTGCCATTAGTCCATTAATGGGGTAGAGTACTTTTGATCCAAACATTTCTCATCAAGGCCTACCTCCAATACAGTTGCTTTGAGAATTAAGTTTCAGGGGCACATACAAACCATAGCACATAGAAAAAGCTATTCCATGAAAAAGTAACTGACAGAGAGCAAGGATGGCTGTGGTGATATCAGACAAAATAGACTTTAAATCAACCTAGTTTACAAAAGCCAAAGAATATCATATAATGAAAGGGTCAGGGCCGCAAGTGACATGGCAGTTAAGGTGCTGGATCCCACATGTCTTGTTGTTTGAGTCCAGATCTGGTGGCTTGTAAATCACACTGGGTACATGTATGCGCATGCTCAAATCCCAAAAGGAGGCTGGAGGTGAGCTCTCACTTTCTGTCTCTTGCTCTCCATTTCTTTTTGCATGTGCAAGTGTACACACACTATAGCAAAACTGAAAGAAAAAAGATCTCTAACACCTAACTTTATAGTTTAGGAACTAGACAAAGAATAAACTAATCCAAAACTAGCAGAACAAAGTAAATAAGAATTAGAGATAAATTAAGCAAGAATAGAAAATAAAAGATCAATAAAACCAAAAGGTGTTTTTTTTTTTTTTTAAAAAAAAGTCAACAAAATTGACAAATCTTTTAGGTAGACAGGGAAAAAAGGCTCAAGTTACTAAAATTATAAATAAAAGTGAGGCATTAATACTGATGCTTCAGAAATAAAAATATATTTAGAGGCCAGCAGGTGTAGTGGTTAAGGCACCGGACTCCCATGTTGTTGATCACAATTTGAGTACCAGATCCAGCAGCTTGAAATTTACACTGGGTGCATACATGCATGTACCCAGAATCCCAAGAGGAGGGTGGAGGAGAAAGGATTGTGGTGTGAGCATCCCTCAAGGGGATTATTTATCACTTTCTTTCTCTCCAAAGAGCACACATGCCCTATAGCAAAACAAAACAAAAAAAGTACCATAAACTATCATATGCCAACAAATGGAATATCCTAAATGTAATGGGAAATTTCCCAGAAACCCAAAATCTACTAAGACATCAATATATTAAAAAAACTTTCTTTTTTGATGCCGGAGGGCACATGTGCCTACACAAAAGATATACAGAGTGTTCTCCCCAATGAAAACTGATCATGCCGCAATATTGTTTCCTCCAATTCTCGATCCTGTCAAGATCCTGCGTTCTCATGCACTCCCAGCATGGACCTGAGGCTAGATCCCTGGATGTCCATGTGGGGTTCAACTTTTTGCTCTGTGCTTAGCTTTTGTCTATGTGGCCAACAGAAAAATCTCAGTAGACAACAAAGAGATCAAATCAGTTAAAAAATTATTAACAGAGTGAAAAGACAATTGGCAGAATAGAATATCTGCAAATCACATACCTGGTAAAGGATTAATATCCTATATATAAAGAACCCTAAAACTCAAAAACCACCAAAAACCTAATTCAAAAATAGGCAAAGAACTTGGATAAACATTTCTCCAAAGAGGATAAATAAATGGATAATAACTACATGAAAACATGCTCATCACTCATCATTAAGGAGACAAATTACAATGAGATACCACCTTATAGTCATTAAGATGGCTACAATAGAAAAATAGAAAATAACTCTTGAGCACTGTTGGTGGAAAGGTAAAATGATCCAGACAGGGTAGAAAACAATATAGTGGTTCCTCAAAAAATCAAAGATGAATTACCATCCAATTTAGTAATTCTATTGTTTAGTGCATAGCCAAAAAATTGAAAACAGGATCTCAGAGATATTTACACACAAGTTTATAGCAGCATTATTCAAAACAACCATAATGTGGAGCTGCTCCAGTGTCTATTCACAAACAACTGGATAAACAAAATGTTGAATATATGTGTATTGAAATGTTATTCACCCTTACTAAAAAGAAATTCAACATGTGTTACATATGGATGAACCACGAGGACATTTTGCCACATAGAATAAGCCTGTCACAAAAAGAAATACTGTCCAATTCTACTTACATGATGTATTAGAATTGTCAAAATCAGACAGAGGCTGGGAAGAGAAAGAAATGGGGATTTATGTTTTAATGAATATAAAGTTTCAGTTTTATGAGATAAAAATTCACTTAAGG
>NW_006159731.1:3711952-3732801 GCF_000334495.1 Tupaia belangeri chinensis
TCCTGCTGTGTCACTACAGCTGGTCATCAAGATGTATCTAACACTACCCAACTGCACATTTAAATGTGGTTGAGATGGTAAATGTTGTTAGATGTATTTTCCATTTTTTTTAGTTTTTGTTATAGGGTTTGTGCTCTTAACAGGGAGACAGACAGGAGGGAGTGGGAAGAGTGAGAAATCATCCCCTGGAGGGATAGTCATGTCACAATCCCCTCTCCTTTAGTCTCCTCTTGGGACTTTTGGGGACACACACACACACACTAGCATGATGTACAAGGTTCTGGGTCCAGACTAAAACTGCAGCTATCCATGTGGGATCCAGTGCCTTAACTCCATGTCACCTGGTCCATGTTAGGTGTATTTTAATACAATGGATTTTATATGAAGAGTAATTGCTACTAATGACATGCCAAAAAGAAAATGCCTATTGTCAATAGAACAAGCACTGAAAGACAAATGAGCCAGTAAAAATATCAGGATTTATTCAACTCCTGATTGAACGTAAAAGCCAGATTTGTTAGGAATTCAATAAGAACATTTTCTAACTCATCACTTGGCTGTTTCTAACCCTGTCTTCAATCTTCAGCTTTAGACAGAAACCCCTGATGCCCAGTGACTCCAGGAGGTTCTGAAGCAGAGTCAAGAAGGCTTCAGCAGGTGTTGGAGTTACGTAAGCAAGGTGTCACTAGGGGATCTTTTTTGCATGATCCCCCTACTTGGGTGACTATCCATTAAGAACTAAAATTTGACAGGTTCAAAGTGTACACTGTCTACAAGTATAACTACTTATAGAAAAGTTTATGGATCACAATTTAAAGATAACAACTTTTTAGAAATTGTGATCCATATACTTTTCTATAAGTAGCTCTCTCTATATATATATTAGGTTGTACAAAAACCAAAAGATAAAAGTTACCACTGGATTCTCACAATAAATCGAGTGGGCTTTGCAGTCAGATAAGCTTGAATCCAGACTCTGACACTGATAGCAATCTGGGGAAGGTTACGAGCCTTTTGAAGTCAGTTTCTTCATCTGAAAAATGGTACACAGTATATTCACAATATCTCCAAACTGAACATTTTAAATATCCAGCATCTGATGAATAGACAGACAAAACTTGGCATGTCTATCCACTGGAAGACTTATTCAGCAATAAGAACGAACGAACTGCTGACATGCTGTGAAATGAACGAAACTCAAAAACATTGAACTAGGCAAAGGAAGCCAGATACAAAAGACTATAAAGGACCGCATAATGCATAGTTCCATTTATATGGAATGTCCAGAAAAGGCAAATTAATAGAGACAGAAATGAAATTAGAGGTTGCCCAGGGCTAGGAGTAGAAATGGTGATTAACAGGAAATGGTCACACGGGATCTTGTTGGGGAATAAACAGTCTCTTAGTGGACTATGGTGGTAGTTGTACCATTCACTAAGGTTATTAGGAATCACTAATAGTACATTTGAAATGAATAAATGCTGTGCTATATAAAGTATATATATTGTTACACCATAACATTTTTTTTAAAGATGGGAACTCATCACTCATTTGTAGCTATCTGCGCTAAAAAAAATAAAAGCATTCACAGTAGGGGTTTAAAAAAAGCTATAATCTCATTCTATGATTGTTTATTGAGGATATCTATAAAATGCTCAGCAAAGAGTCTGGCACATGGGAACACACCAGGAGTTCCCTGTTAAAGAACAGCTAAGTATCATTCACTCTGAACACTAAAGGAAATGGAATAAAATGGATTTGTTTCCCAAAGCACATATCTTTCATTTAAGCCAGACCATATTGTATATATTCTACGTCTTCCCTTTATTCCATTTACCATAATTTCTTTTTTTTTTTTCCATCATGCACGCACACATGCCTGGCGTGAATTTAAGCCACCAGGTCCAGGACTAGAACCGCGGTCGACTAGATGGGAGTCCAGCAACATAGCCGTTATGCCTACTGCTGGTTCCCCATTTATTGTAATTTCTATATTACTGAATTTTTCCTAAGCACTTCATTGACACAGAGTGTACCATATGGCTAAAGATAATTTAAACATATACTGATAAACGTTCAGCTTTTTAAATTTTGCTTTATAAATAACTTTAATAAACATCTTTTTTCAAGTTTCAAACTAGTCATAGCAATGATCAGAGATACAAGCAAAATAGAACGATGAGTCGGAGCCTACGCACATTGTCAGAGCTGCTGATGTATGCTGCCAAATTGTGGAGCTGAAATTTTTTGCTATTTATACTCCACTGGCACCACAAAAAGTCCTGATTTCACCACACAGCAGCATTCTACACTATCAATTTCTTAAACCATGACTGATTTGATAGTATTACTTTTCAAATATTAATTTTTCATGAAATCTCTATGGTTACAAGTGAGTCTGACTGTTTGCTGTATGCTTACTAGGCGTGTATTATTTCTGTGAATTGTTAGCTCACAGCCATGGTACCTGATCATCTTTGGGGATCTCATTTTTTGTAAACTTCTATGAACTCTCCATTAGGATCTTTTACTCTCCATTGTTGTATTTTTCTTGTTGGCCCAATGGATAGAGATTTTACACATTTATAGAGTTAAGGTCACTTTGGGGATAGCTGGTGGAACCGTAGTAAAACAAGATACTCCATGAGACTGACCCACATGGGAAGATTCCAGATTTACATCTTGGGACTTCCCAGAGTGTGCTGGGCACACATGTACCTATGATCCAGGCCTAGCAGAAGCAGAGGTGGACTGCAAGGTCAAGACTCTGTTGGGGGAGATCTTCCCCCACTCCTCTCGTTCACTCACAGAAAGAAACAAAAAAATTAAACTTAAAAAAAGAAAGAAAAGAATTGGCAGCAGTTGACCTAGTGGTCAGGTGCTAGACTCTCACATGGCCAATTGCAGTTCAAGTCCTGGATCCAGTGGCTTGAAACTTGCGCCAGGCATGTGTAAGTGTGTGCCCAAAACCCCCACAGGAGAATGGAAGAGATGGGACTGTGGTGTGGCCATCCCTCCTGGTGGGGGGGGGGTAGTTCTCATTTTCTCTCTGTCCCTCTGGTGAGCACATGCACTCTATAGCAAGAACCTTAGAAGAAGGAAGAAGGAAGAACTGCAGTCACTGTATAAAGCAGATTTCTAGTAGATTCAGAAACAGACAAGGGGATCGTGCTGAGAGGGAAAGAAAGAACCCAATGTTCTTCGCCTTTTCTGTAAGTTAGCCCTCGTGTATAGATCTTATCGCAACTTATCTTCATAGTCACAGTGTAGCCACCACAGTTCAACAACCACTTCCTAACCCATGACAACTAGAGATAGTCAAAGATCCAGGAGCCCTCTAGACCTCAGGGCTGATTTGGGATTAAACTGAAAATTCAAAACTTGTAACACTGTCCTTACACTAAATTTTTCTCAGGGCTGGGCTCTTAGCATCAAGGGATCAAATCATACTTTGGTAATATCTCCTTGCTCAATAAGCTACTTAATTATTCTTACTCTGAATCGACCTAAGAGCAGAAGTCTCTCTCTTTGTCTCTCTTTGGTCAAATTAAATAAAGAAAATTAAAAATAAATAATTCTTAAAAAAAAAAAGAAAAGAAAAAAGCCAAGAGCAGGAGGGTCAGGTAATCACTATGCAATTGGTCAAGTGAATACATTTAGTAAGGCATTAACCCAGAGGGTTATCATTCATTATGAAAATCCATACTTGCTGCATTGGTTCCTATTGTAGGTGAACATTTCATATTCTAGACCTACACTCTTTGAAAACTGTATTTTAAGAAACTTTTCTGGAAAATGACTTAACATAAGGAAAACATTCCCTTTTTAGAACTATAGTAAATACATTTGAGGATGTCCTTAGATCTGCAATTGTTACATTAAAAATAATGGAAAACCTGATCTTCAGAATTGCAGTAGCTGTGTCACTTTGAGAAAGTTACTTTATTTCTGATTCTGTTTTTCATCTATACAACACCAAAAAAATCATATTTTTACCCCAGGCTTATGAGATAGTTACAACAAATTTAGGTGAGCCTAATAAAAATACTCAGATATCTTTCATTCTTAGGGTAAGAAAATTAAATGTCAGGTCTAGTGATTAATTTCTTATATATTCTATTTAGGCAAAAAAATTAGAAATAGTAAGTGATTAATAATATTTGCTGTTTGTTGCTCAATGCACTGTGTTAGCTTCTTTCACCGTCTTCTTAGACCTTCACAACTAGGTGGTACTTCTATTTCAATGAGCTAAACTCAGGCTTAAAGAAAATGTTCTGCTTTTCACCTGATGCGCCAGATGCTTGCCTGTGACTCATTCTTGGTGTTCCTTCCATGTAATTAATGCTGAATATGATAGACTCATCATCCAATTCCCTTCTGGATAAGTCTACTTTGATGAAAAGAGGCATCTCGAACAACATGAGAAGCAAATTTCTGACACTGCTCCCCAAACATTCTCTTCCCACAACCTTCCGCACTCAGTATATGACAACTCCATCATTCTAGGTGCTCGAACCAAAACCCTAGGATCATTCTCAATTCCCTCAAGCCCCACTCTTACCTTACTAGATCCCAACAATTCTGTTTTCAAAGTATATCCAGAATCAGGACCACTTCTTACATTTCTAAGCTACCACTCAGGCCAAAGCCTCCAACGTTATTAAGCTTCCTTCTATGCGGTTTATTTCTGTCCCTGTCCGTCTTCACTAGAATGATCCTGCTTAGATGATCTGGTAACCAACTGAAAGTCCACTCAAAGCCTTCCAATGGATTCCTACACAACTCAGAGAAGAGCCAAAGACATAATAGCTTCAAGACTTTGCAACTGCCCTGGCTGTCAACACCAGGCCCACTTTCTACTCCAGCCACTCCAGTTTTTCTGGACAGGGCTGCTCTTTCTGGACAGTGGCTCACTTTCTAGCTTCCTTCAGGCTTTATGGAAAGCTGCCTTCTCCAGTAGGGCATCCTTCACCACCTTCTTTAAAGTTTCAACCCCTAGATCAGCTCATACCCCATTTTTGTTTCTTTCATACGCATCAATGTGCTACTGTCCTTAATTCTCTTGTTTGTTTCTCTTTACTAGAAAGTGATCTCCATGGGATCAGGGAGTTTGTTTTGTTTTGTTCTCTGCACTGTTCTCACTGCCTAATACGTGGTGGGCACACAGTAACTATCTGCTGAGTAAGTCACTAAGTTTGTAACTGATCTCTTTGCTGTTCTACCTATACCATTTCCGTGCTCACTCCATATCTCACATGAGAGCATCCTTAACTTAAACGTTTCTTTCGTATTACTACTGGTGTCTTTCCTCAGATAGAACATGACTTCAAGTTTTCCACACCCCATTCCATGCAATTCTCCAGCTCGGAGTCACATGACAATCCCTAGTCTAACCACTGGCAAAAGGGTGTGGAAACCAGCATACAAATGAGAGCATTCTTGTCATACCCAACTAAAATGAGCCAAGAAGCCATGGGAAAAAACATTCAAACTGTAAATGACTATTTCAAGGACTGCTTGCTAGGCCAGTTTAAAAAAACAAAATCTTAGGCCATTTTTGTTAATTACCAGAGGATGCATGAACTGACTAGAGAGAGACAGTGTCCAATGGGGACATGGTCATGTGTAATGGAGAAAGGAGGTTTTCCCTCCTTTCTCCATTCTGGTAGAATTTGAGGCACATATGCACTCGTGCCCAGCATGTTTTTCAATCTACTAGAGATTTGAACCTTGGTCAGCCATGTAGGATCTTGCCCCCTTAGCCACTAGGCTATAGGGCCAGCCCTCTAATCAATTCTTAATTGTAAGGTCACATAAGAATATGTAGAACACCTAAATTTCTATCTAAAAAAAAATCCAAAAGATGTTCATTTTAACACTGAGAAAGGAAGATACAGATCTATGAAGTATGAAGGTTGAAAATGAATCCTATGTGTGTAGAACTTAAAATGCAATGTACTCTGAGTTATTAAATAGTCCTTTTCCTCCCATTGCTCCCATAAAGCCACTTCTTTAACAGAAAACCTTACATCTCTTAGGCAGGTGACATATTGGGAATTGTGCACAAGAGGTAAAAGCCCACAAGCAGAACTGAGAAGGTGTGTACCCAACACGATGGTGTATTCCGAGTCCGAGGGCAGCGAGGCTTCGGGGTAGCAGTGTGTCCAAGCTGCAAAGAACTCTGCAGCAGGGTCTATCAGTGGGCCATGCAAGAGCAGCTTTCTCCTGTGGAGTCACAAGGGACTTGATCTCCAGATAAGGAGCAGACAAACCTGCTGAGGAATGTCTACGCTCCTCAAATGTCAACCCTGGATCTAGAGAGATTAAGAGACAAAACCCGAAGGATACCCTTGGGAACAACATGAGGTTTCCAAAAAGCATCCTGTGTATTGACTTGTAGAAAAAAGGGGCAAAAAAAATTACTGAAAAAAAAATCTAACTCTTCTTTTCTGGTTTTTCAGGGTTCGAAGTTCACCAACACACTCCTGGCTTTGCAGCTTGAGCTAGAATCCAACAGATAAGAACAGAGTCTTAATGATTAATCAGCCCAAGCACATTCCTGGAGCAAGAAATTGAGGTCCTGAGAGGACATAACTGCTTGGGATCACATTTTTTGCTCAGGTTGTGAATGTGTCTCTAAGTCTCCAATCCTACTTGGCTCCCTCTCTAAACCCAGACCCTGATTAGATCTCACTGGGCCTCCTCTGAATTACTACATGGATTGACATGTTGAGGAATCTCTCTGTACCTTTGTTTCCTCATCTGTAAAATGGTCAGAATTCCTGTCTACCACTCATCAGGATGTTGAAGCAGAAACAGAATCATAGACATGAAATTGTGATTCAATGGATTTAACAGATATTTTTCTATGTAAAAATCTAGCTCCTTCATTCTGATTGCTAAAAGCAATCTGCCCAGCTGCAGGGAAAAAAATTGTTATTAAACCGTGATAGTCATGACAGGCCCATGATTTTGTCGTAGTTAAAAGATGAAAACAAAATCTTAAGTATGAACTGTTTTATTTGGGATTAAAAACTTGGATTGGGGGACCAGCAGTTAGCGTAATGGCTATGTCGCTGGACTCCCATGTAGTCGCCCGCAGTTCGAGTCCTGGACCCGGTGGCTTAAACTCACGCTGGGCGCGTGTGCGTGCATGCCCAAGATCCTGAGAGAATGGAGGAGAAGGGATTGAGGCATGGCCATCTCCCCTGGGGGGTGATTTCTTGCTTTCTGTCTCTGTCTGTCTGATGAGTGCACGCACCCTATAGCAAAAACCTCTATTAAAAAAACAAAACTAAACTAAACAAAACTTGGATTGAAATCCAGGACATAAGTAGAAACCAGGAGAGATCTGGTATGTTAGGGAAACAAAGGCAGGTCAGAGGTTTTTAGTAGAGAAGGAAAAACTATGTAAGTTCATTTGAAAGGGAAAGAATTGGCATGATGGCACTTCAGGCTGGCAAACTTTTATTGGTGAGTGGTGGCAGTGGCTAGTCTTAAATGTCAGGCAGGTAGCTTCATCATCAGGTGGTGAGTAAAACCAATCTTAAATGTTTTCTGATTGGGATGAGTGGATGGCATAATGGTCATATTGCTGGACTCCCACATGGCCAACCGCAGTTCAAGTCCCAGGCCCAGAGGCTTGAAACTCAAGCGCATGTGCATGAGTACTCAAGATCCTGAGAGGAGAATGGATTGCAGTGTGGCCATCACCATGGGGGGTGATTTCTTACTTTCCATTTGTGTCTCTCCAGCGAGCGCACACACCCTATAGCAAAAATCTACAAGTAATCTGACCTTCCCTTTCTCGGCCTCACACAACAACCCAACATGTACTGTTTCTTGGACATTTCTGTGACCTCTGCAGTGCTGGCAAGGCCTGGTTCCAGTGGGCCATGTTATGTCTCTGACCCTCGGACTTTCTTCCAGACCTTCCCATCTCCAAGAAGAAAATGGAGGAGAGATCATGCTGTGGCCATCCACCGAGGGGATGCTTTCTCATTTTTTCTCTCTGTCTCTCTCTGGTTAAAGCATCTACTCTATAGCAAATCAATAATAAAAAAATGAAATAGACAAAATGGTTTTAATATATTTTTATGTAACCCAATATATCAACATTATCATGTCAACATATAATCCGTATTTTAAAAATCACTAATGACTACTTTATGGTTTTAATACCAAGTCTCCAAAATGTGAGCTGTGTCAGTTAAGACTTGCCATACTACATGTAGTTGATGGCTACTGAACTGGACACCATAATTCGAGTACTTTTTATGGTTCATTAAGAGTGTTTTCTTCATCCCAAGGGATGCACCATACTATAAAAGAATGTGTGTTACTGTCTGCCTGTTTCTCTTGGGTAGATAGGAGGATTGCCTTCCCACTCCCTTGCAGCTGGGCAAAGCCACATCACTTGCTTTGGCCCAGGAAATGTGAGCAGAAATGATGCATCCCTTGCAGTTAGAGAGCTGATGTATCGGTCTCTGGTTTCTCTTCCCGCACCACCACCATGATAGTGGAAGTATGCGTTGATGGAGAGGCCCTGAGATTGAAGCTGTCTGAAAATGCTGAGCCTACAAGTGAAAGACAGCTGCTTATATAAATGGGAAAGTAACATTTGTTCCATTAACTCCCTTCTCTCTGCTGGCCCTCTCAGTATTCTGCTAGCAGCTCCTCTCCTTTGCTCTTTCAACCCAGGAGTGGTGACCACTCTGAGTTGCTAGCCCTGGTGGTCTGTTTTCCTGAGCCTTGACCTCATCTCCCTAAATTGTCCCTTAATAAAACTCTCCTCAATTACCCTTTGGGATTGGGCCATTTGTTTCTGTTCAGAATTCTGACCAATGCAGCAGCATTTGCCAAATGCGAAATGAACCTGAAGATAGAATGAGTACAGGGACCAGCAGTTAGAGTAATGGCTATGTCGCTGGACTCCCATGTAGTCGACTGCGGTGCCAGACACACGTGCATGCGTGCCCAAGATCCCAAAAGGAAATGGAAGAGAAGGGGATTACAGCATGGCCATCCCTCCTCGGGTGGGGACTGTGGCGTGATTTCTTGCTTTCTGTCTCTTTCTGGCGAGCACACACGCCCTATAGCAAAAACCTCTCCAAAGAAAAGAGAATGAGTAAATTCTAGAAATAATTCCTTGAATAAATATAAATTAATTGCAAAGCAATTTGCCAATCTTATTATACAAAAGATCCTTAGTCTTCCTCCTGTCAAAATGTACAATCATTGTTCATAGAAAGTTGTGTTTGTATGTTTAAGGAAATTATTTTCTTGAACCTGACAGGTCTTTATTCTTTTTAAAAATATGTCCCAAGCATTTACTTACAAATTAATATTTGGCGGAACTTGTAACAAATTAAAAACTAGGAATTGTGTTTAAGGCCATTCTCAAATATTGAGTAGTCAGGAAAGTCATGATGCATTTTTGCATAGAAAAACATAGAAAAACATGTCACAACTTTCCTGATGCCCTAATAACTTAACCTATAGGCTTTGGCTTCTACTAAGATATCTGAGATTTGTAAGTTATTGCTGTGTTATTTGTTCACCTGAAGGAAGATCAGAAAGAGGGTCAGCCAGTGGCATGGTGCTTAGGTAGGTGGTTCCCATGTGACCGACTGTGCAATTGAATCCCAGACCTGGCAGCCTGAAAAAACATGCCAGATGTATATGCACGCACGCCCAAAATCCTGAAAGGATTTTGGAGAAGAGATTGTGGTGTGGCTATCCCCTTGGGAGGTGCTTTCTCATCCTCTTTCTGTCTCTTTCCAGAGGCACACACACCCTATGGCAAATTAAGAAAAAAAGTTCAAAAAGACAAAAGGAAGCACAAAGATGGTTAAAAATAACTCATACAAACATAATTACTGCTTATGTATGTAATCACTAACTCCAAGAACTTGAATCTTGTCTGAATACTATCTTTAGATTGAATTTGTCCTATTCAATACATACGTTTTTATACTATTGTTATTTATAGTAACTGCTTGGTCATCATTATCTCTGTTTTATTAGCTCTTTAAGTCAATGCTAATTTTTCAACACTCAAATACTACTACAAACTGTCTTGTATCTTTAAGCATCTAATTAAATTTTTCAGATACATTCTTGGAAGTTAGAATTTATATATTATAAGGGTTTGCATGTTTAAAAAACTTCAAATAGATTGACTGGTTTCTGGAGGATATATTGACAATCAATTTATAATCTTAATTGGAGCGAAAGCAATTGTTCTCTCATATGGGAAGAGAGAACAATTGCTTTCGCTGTTTAAAAAACTTCAAATAGATTGTCAATATATCCTCCAGAAACCAGTCAATCTATATTCTTAATTGGAGCGAAAGCGATTGTTCTCTCTTCCCATATGACTGCCTTGTATTCTTCAAAAATACGCCACTAAGTACTCTTGATCTTGTCTCTTCGATATAAAATACATGGTAACTCATTTTAAGTTTGCATTTCCAAAATTACAGTGTGAGAAAAAAAACATGTCCATATTTTTAATTATCTTTAAAAAAAATTGCTAGCGGGTGTGATTTACTAAAGACAGACAGGGTGGGCAGGAGGAGAGGGCTAGAAAGCACCCTCTATGGAAAATGGTTATATTACAATTCCCTCTCCATCTCTCCCAACTTCTTGAGATTTGGGGCAAGCATGCATATGTGCTTGGGGTGTTTCTTAAGCTGCCAGATCCAGGCCATGAACCATGTAGCTGGCCAATTTAAATCTAGTTCATATACTAACAGCCCACAGGCTGGCCTAACAATTATATTTTCTTCACAGTTAAAATATATTTCTTAAGCATTGCCAGTGTTTGTAACTTTCCCACTTTGATATTAGTGTTTAGACATAAAATTCTCTGAATATTGACTTTCAAATGCTTTTCCTAGTCTAGGTTCCTAACAGAGACCATTGTATAATATCTTACAATGCTATAGCATTCATATACTTTCTCATTATAAATGAGGAAACAAAAGCTTCAAAGAGTTAAGTAACTTAGTCAGGAGACCTGGTTACTGTAGGAGATGCTATGAGAGAGATCCCTCTATTCCCTTGTCATCTGGGACTCCCATCCTCTAGCTGCTATGGTTGTTGATGGCTAACAACTCCTAGCTGCACCTGTCTTCAGGAAAGTATTCTCCAAGGGAGCCTGTTTAAAATGCCAGAATGGTCAACCAAGGACTAACTAGTGGGGAAGAAATAGAAGTCCAGCTCTGGAAGCAAGAACACCCTGTAGTACCATGTTTGTCCTACATCTTTGGTAGGGTCAGGCTGAGGCCGAACTTCCAGCTTGTTAAATTAAATTGGACCTAAAGTGGCCTCTGTATCTTTTGACCCTACACAGGAAACTGCAGCCTAACTTAGTATATAAAGAGATTGCACCTTAAATTATCAGTATATTCTTGAAACTATTTGTTTCAAACTATTTGCTGAGGCTCAGCTAATCATAAAGCAGAGCATCAGCCAATCACAGAGTGCCAGTTGATCAGACCATGTGGTATAAGGTAAATGCCTCATCACACCACGATCAAATAAAGCAAACACCTGGCTGTAACCAATCAAGCCATTCCTATCCATCACTTCCTTTCTCTGTCTATAAATACTGCCCGCCCACTTTGCGGGGTGGAGCTTTGTGACTCTTCTGCTTCTCTGAGTGCTGATTCATTAATTGCTCTCTGCTTCAATAAACTACACTTAATTGATCTGAAGTTTTTCTTTTAACAAGCTGAACTTTCATCTTTGCCTATCTTCTTCCCCTGTCCTAGCCTGCTTCCGTCACTCCTCCAGGTTTCACGAAAGAGGACCCCCTCAACAAGTCACCTGTGTGAGAACCTTCCTCTCAGCCAACACTCCTAGTGGATACAACCTAAGACAGACGGTCAGTGGGGCACTTCATCTTCCAGCCGAGCCATCTGCACAAACATTCCACACAGTACATTCCTATCAGACATCAGCTTGGGCATTACCACAATAGCAAATACTTTCTCTTCATTGGTATTTGCTTTTTAATTTTATGATATTTGGTACAGAGATGTATCAAATGTATATAGACAATCTAGCTTTTCCACAATGATTTCTATTTTTGATGGCATGCCTATTTATCCTGAGTTTTAAACTCTACATTATTCTAGTTTTCTGGTTTCATTTATCTACATTAAAAAAAATCTATATTCCATTGGATACTTAAATTACAATCATTCGAACACCAATTAAAAATTCATCAGCTCAGGACCAGCAGATGGTGTAATGGCTATGTTGCTGGACTCCCATGTAGTCAACCGTGGTTCGAGTCCTAGACCAGGTGGCTTAAACTCACACCAGCTGCGTGAGTGTGCATCATGCCCAAGATCCTGAGAAGAGGATAGAGATGGGACTGCAGCATGGCCATCCCCCCAAGTGGGTGATTTCTCACTTTGTCTTTATCTTTCTGGTGAGCGCACATGCCCTATGGCAAAAACCTCTGCAAAAAAAAGTTAATTCATCAACCCACAAATTTAAAATACACTTATTACCTTTGACTTTTTATCTTTTCATGCTGGTTTCTATAATATAGAACCAGTTCTAAAATCACAAAGTTTCTTCTTGACATTTTATGGGATAAATTTGAACTTTTAATTTGAAAAAAAAAAAAACTGAAAAATTTAGTGAGCTATACACTTGTGATATATGTACTTTTTGTATAAATACTTCAACAAAAATTTTATAAAGAATACATTTGGACTGGCAGGTGGTGTAGTGATTAAGGAGCTAGACTCCCACATGGTTGACTATGGATCAAGTCTCTAACATAGCTCCTTATTGGGACCAGCAGTTAGCGTAATGGCTATGTCACTGGACTCCCATGTAGTTGACCACGGTTTGAGTCCCGAACCCAGTGGCTTAAACTCACGCCGGGTGCATGTGCGTGTGTGCCCAAGATCCCGAGAGGAGAATGGAGGAGAAGGGATTGTGGCATGGCCATTCCCCCTGAGGGGTGATTTCTCACTTTCTATCTCTGTCTCTGTCTGGCGAGCGCACGCACCCTATAGCAAAAAAAAAACCAACCGCGATTTGGTGTTTTATTTTGAATTTAACTATTTCATTTATAAGCAATGATTTATAAAAACAATTTTGGAGGAATTGGTATTTTACAATAAAGAATTCCTTAAAAGTACATGCTGTCTGTCCATTCAAGTGTTTTTATGATTCTCGGTCAAGTTACATAGTTTTTACATGGTTCATATACTTTAAATTTATTCTGGACCAGCTGGTGGTTAAGGCACCTCAATGGACCAGCTGGTGGTATAGTGGTTAAGGCACCTCAGTCCCACAGGATCAACTGCATAATTCAAGTCTCAGCCCTTGTAGCTTAAAAAACAAATCAGCATGTGTGCACAAAATCCTGAAAGGGAGAAATTGAGAAGGGATTGTGGCATAAGCCTGCTCAATGTGGGTGGTTTCTCACTTTCCCTCTCTGTCTCTAGTGAATGCACAGGTTCTTTGGCAAATTTTTAATTTACTCTTAGTTTTCGTTATGATTTATAATATTGAAAATACAATTTTAAATGATTAGTGCTGTTATGTAAAAGAATTATTTATTTTGTGACACCTCATCAGTATGATTAATATCAATGTAACAGTTTGGACTATAGCTAATAGTCCTGGCAAGTAGTTAATTTTATGTTTTCAATTTAATTCTAATATTTTATAGATGCATCAATTATATGTGCAGGTAATAAGTAAATTGACATAGTGTAAAATTATGAGATCAATATTCTCCCCCACCAAAAACATCCCCAGGACCTCTGAGGCTTCATCCAGAGGGTTCTAGCCAGGGCTGACATTGGACAGCTACACACTCTCATGGAGCATGCCAGCAGCTTGTGTTCGGACAGATTATCCAGCCAGAGCAGATGCCCAAATGGTTAAATTTTACACACCTCCCCCGCTGTCACCCACAAAGCTGCCCCCACTCCAATGAAATATGCAATGTATCACATTGCTTTCCGCTCCTAGAGTTATTCTATGAATAATCTTTAAGAGCTAATAAGAAAGGAATACTCATGGAATCCTTTTCTGCCAATATTTTGCATATGTTATTTTGATATTCATAACAACTTTCATTCATTCAAGACTCTTTATAGACACCTAATGTGTTCCCACCTAGAACTTAGTGAAATAGAGAAACAAGAGAACAGTTAAAATGTGATAGTGGAAACCAAGTGTTATGAGAGTTCATGGGAAGGGTACCTAATCCAGATCCAATTCTCAGGTGTGTTTAAGGATATGAGCTCAAAATTAAGAGGTAAAGGAGAGTGCCCAGCAGGTGATGTACTGGTTAAGGCACTGGACTCTCACATGACTGACCCCAGTTTGAGTCCCAGACCCAGTGGTTTGAAAGTCATGCTGGATATGTATGATACATGCCCCAAATCCTGAGAAGAGAGTGGAAGAGAGGGGATGGCAGCATGGCTACCCCGGCTGGGGGCGATTTCTCACTTTGTCTCACTGTTTCTGCCTCTCCGGTGAGCACATGAAAAATTTATCAAAAAAGAGGAAAAGGAGAACTATAGTTATGATTAAGTTAGTAGAAGAGAATGTTTCTTAGTAGGAGGAGAGTACACATTAGCAAGTGGAACTAAATTTACAAAAGTTGAGGACAGAATGAAAGGGAATATAAAGTAATCAGATTTCAGCTTCCACAAATTTCAAAATTAGTGTCCTGATCTTAGGGTGCTGTTAGGTGCTGGTGTAATTTCAACAGTGGTTTTAGATCACTGATTGTAAGCAAAAACATTTTTTAAGAGTAGACTCTTGTTATTTTATTTTGTGAGAAGAACACCAGCTTGAAGTGGCAATTGTTTATTCTAAGACAATAAATGCTGGCTGCTGAGTTCTGCTGCAACCCTTTTGTTTCTTTTCTTTCAGAGAGGTATTTGCAATAGGTTACGTGTGCTCACTGGAGAGACAGAAGCAGACACACAGAAGGCAAGAAATTGTTCCTGGGGGGTCAGGGGTGGGGGATGGCCTTGCCACAGTTCCTTCTCCAGTCTCCTCTGGGGATGTTGGGCACACATGTACATGCAATCTGCATGAGTTTTAAGCCTCTGGGTCCAGGACTTGAATGAACCCCAGTCAACTATGTGGGAGTCCAGTGACATCATCATTATGCCATCTGCTGGTTCCTCTGCTGCAATCTTAATAGGCACGTTGGGGAGGGGGGGTTCAGCCAGGTGGAGTGCTGGTTAAGACATCCAGATCCCACATGGCCGACATATGGATTCAGTGGATTGAAAAATACACTGGGCATGTGTGTGTGCATGTTCAAAACCCTGAGAGAATTTACCCTTGAGAGGGCGACCTCACTTTCTGTCTGATGAATGTGCACAGCCTATGGGGGGTGGGGGGAGCACATGGTACTCAAGAAACAGACAATCAGCTACTTTGCTACTACCTAACAGGGACACTGGCCTTCCAGCTCAGATGGTATCTGGATCATTGCTGGTCTCCACCTCAATTTAGCTATTTCTATATTTTAAAGTTTAATTTTCAACACCCAACTCCTGGTTCCAATTATTCCTCCCCTAAACACAGTACCTGAAATAGACCACAGAAAAACCATAGCATAAACAAATGAACAAAGGAAACTATGGAAATATGGGACAGGACTTTTGGACCTACCGGAACCAGGGAATACAATATCACTATGTATGTTATTCCCTATTCCTGCCTCTCAGGATAGAAAGTGAGCTTAGGGCTTCCTCAGCCCCACCCCACCCCACATTACAGGGACAAGGTCTACATGTCTCAAAAGCTTTACACCTTACAGTTCTGCCACCTACAAGGTAACAACCTTGACTCCATTGCCACAATTTCAAAAGTGTCTGGGAAAAAAAAGGCCTTAAATTCAAATTAGGTCTAGTATTCATCCCTGATCAAGTCAACTACAAAGACAGGACTCTTATAAAATATAGTGTGTCCATAGGGGTGGGGTGTATAATTCTCTACTAACAAGAACTTGGAAGCTAGAGGGTAAAAGATATAAAAGAGATGGGAAGATAGCGCTATCACATTTAATAAGCACTCTGTATAGCTGTTAACATGACATTTTTCATTTTTTTCCCTCTTATCATTTGTCGAACGATTTTCCTAGAACCAAAATTATCCCATTGTGTCAAGACACGCTATGTCCTGAACGCATCACTTAAAAAGCCAGCTATGGGCCAGCCGGTGGTGCCGTGGTACCGCAATGCTCTGAGACGCCAGACTCACATACGGAGCGGCCAGGGCTTTTCCTCCTGCGATCTCCCTGTACAGGCCAGGCATACACACATGTGCCCATGGCACTAGCTGGCTGGAGTGGATCACAGTGTGAAGGCCCCCTTGAGGGTGCCTCTCCCTCTCTCATGGAAGAAATGAATAAATTTCACAAATAAGTAAAATAACTTCTCTTACTTCTCACTTCACATTGTACTCTCCCCAACTCCAGTCAATGGACTTCTTTCTGTTCTTCACACCCAGTCAAATAGAGTACACACACACTAAGGCAAAAACTGAAATATATATACACATACACATATGTAAATTTATATAAACATGCACATATATAAATTTATATAAACATATGTAAATATATACATTTCTGTGTATCAGCTGCAAGTTCTACAGGGATATCTTAGCAGGACTATGCCTGCTGTTCTAGGATCCTAACATTTTTCCCTCTTTTGAAACAAGCTCTCAGACTGGTGCTCTCAGAAATCATTCTGCCATCAACATCTGGGTAGGTTGTTTTATATTGCAAGTTACTGTGTCCTGTATCCTTATGTTAGGATCTATATGCGATAAAATTAAGCTGGAAGATTAAAAAAAGAAACCCCACTGCAATAAAGATTCCTAGCCCTGCTTTTATTTCTCCAGGGAATATTTGGCCATTCGAAATAAAGCAAAATGATTTTTTTTTAAATTTTGCTACAGGGTACATGTGCTTTCCTGAGAGAGAGAAAGAGGTGGGAGATAGGGGAAGGGCCACTCTGCAATCCCTTCTCCATTCTCCCCTCAGGATTTCAGATGTGCACAAGTGACTAGAGTGTTTTCAAGCCAACAGGTCCAGGACTCAAACTAGGAAGTCCACCATGTGGGATCCACCTGCTCAAATCACCACACCATTAGCTGGGTCCACAAACAAAATTTAAGACTTTATTCACTTTAAAGCGTTGCAACGGCCTGCAAGAAGCACAGGTCCTGAGAGAAGATTGTGAAGTACCCACCTCTTTACTGCATTGCTATGGGCAGACTTCTTGGTCACCCTTAATTCTGGGATTGAATAGAGAGTTTGAATGGATCTCTAGGGTCCCTTCTAGCTCCAAAACTAAGACAGTCATACACTAAGGAGATAGTTTTGTAGATCCAAGCCAAAATCAAGACAGTTGCAGCCCTGGAAACACTAGAGTCTCTGCAATGCACAGTAGTTCCTGGGCATGATCCTGCTGTGGGCTACACTCCAGAGAGACCAGCCTCCAAAGTCACGTTGCATTGTGCTCACTGGCAGCCCAGGAGAAAGGCTGGATGTATTGAGTGTCTGGTGTCCTTGCCTTGCCATTCAGTATGAAAGGCAATGTGTGCAAGATACAAGCAGTTAAGAAAAATGACCTCACAGAATTAATCTCCCTCCATATGCATAGTCTCCCTGTTGCCTGGAGCCATCCAAAAGAAGGATACCACAGAGTAAAATGAGAACATAAAACCTAAAAATCAATAATTCTTTTGGAAAATGAAAGTGATAATGGTTATACAACATTGTGAATGTACTTAGTGCCACTGAATTGTACACTTAAAAATGATTACAATGGCAAAAAAATTATCAATGATTTAAAAGTCAATGATTCATTCTTGTTTTTAAACTTTCTCAGCCCATTTAGTCTCAAAATCCTATTGTTTTTCTTAGAGGTTGGATTGGACATTTCTTCCAGGAGAGTTAAAAATGCAATGCTGTTTTCTTTGCCTTCCTGTTTAGCAATTATGCTCTTGACAATGACCACTCTGTGTGGGAGCAAAAGGCTGGCAAAGACTGCTCTCACAACAGTGATCTACATAGCTGATCTTTTTATTTTCCTTTCTTTTTTGGAGAGGTTTTTGCTATAGAGTGCATGTGCTTGCCAGAAAGACAGAGACAGACAGAGACAGAAAGCGAGAAATCGCCCCCCCCCCCGCAAGGGGTGGATGGTCACACCACAATCCCTTCTCCTCCATTCTCCTCTCAGGATCTTGGGCACACACGCACATGTGCCCAGTGTGAGTTTAAACCACTGGGTCCAGAACTCAAACTGCTGTTGACTACATGAGAGTCTAGTGACAGCCATTAAGCCAGCTGCTGGTCCCTCTTATTTCTCTGGCAAGCACACGAGTTCTCTGGCAATTAAAAAATATATTTAAAACTTCGTCCTTTAAAAAAAAAATCTCACCACCCACCTATAAATATTTTAACATAGTTCTTGAATCTCATAAATGAAATTAGTGTTGAATTCAGCTGTTTTTTTCTTTTTTACCTATTTTTACTTCCCCTGCTTGCACCAAATAGTACTTTCTCACATACTCATTCTCCATTTGTGATTTCCTTAGAGAGAGCAATGCTATATATATCTAGTATTGTTTCAACGCTAACGGATTAATTGCGCTTCATTATTTAAAACTCTCTTCTGTTATGCTGATCTAGCCAAGAAGAAAATGAAAAGTGCCTTTGCCCAGGGAGATGTTCAGAATGTTTAGTAAGTCAGCAGAGGTGGGCATCAATCAGAACAGACTACAGGGATAAGGTACTAGCATGACTGACATGGTGCCTATCAACTGAACGTCAGGCTCTGCCTTTGACCCTTATTATCCCCTCTCCTTGGATTGACTTGCCCTTGAAAGTCTAGGCCAGGGTTCAAGTTGTAGCTCAGTCCCAAATTGAACAGTGTAAGTTGGACACATGAAGAAGTCCTAGTTTTCATATCTGTACAAGGAGGTTGGATTAAGATATATCTGAGGAGTCTTCCAGATCCAAAGATCTATTACATGTAAGAGTATTAATTGTATTTGCTATTATTACTCCCCACTCTACATTTCAATTGTGTTTCACTAGACATCCAACAAAATGAAGCATCTGGCCCAGCCTCGGAAGCACAGAAGGTAGTATACTCAACTACGTGTTCCAGTGCTGGAAGCCACATGGATGACCAAGGGGTTCGGAACCCAAATCAACCTGAAAAATGCATGAGTATATGTGTGCCCAAGATCCTGATGAGCTGGAGGGCTATGGAAAGGGATTGCTTTGCCCAGTTGAGGAGGTCTCCCTCTCTCTCATGTGCACTTATACTTTCCTGAATAAAAAAAACCAACCCTAAACTATCCAGAGGCCAAGATCTCAAAGGCATAATTTGCTTTTGAGTCCTCAGAAACCATACTTCAAAGAAAATGTTAATAAGTGCTTGATGAATTAAATCTCGATTCCTTTTTTTCTACAATAAATAATTTTTGATGACTGTAGACATGTAAGACTGGTAGTATTCAGATTGGTGTATCATCTTCAAAAATTATAAGGAGTTACTTGTATGAAGCTCCTATCAAGCCAGTAAAACAGCATTTATGCATTCATTGTTGTCAGGATTGCTGGTAACTTGGGCATATTTCCCCAAGGTCCAACTCACTCACAGTCACGTCAATAACAGTGCTTTGGTAACAGCACCCAACATTGTATTTAGTGGGGATGAGGGATTCTTTACATCCAGTATCAGCAGGCGAAAGGCGGCTTATGTAACATATTCTGAAATATGTAATTTTTTAAAAATGTAAGCCTATTGGCCTAATCAATTACACATATTTAGGTGGTTTTCTAGTAAAGCCATCTCCAACATGTAACCAACCTCTTTCATGCCTTTTTCTTTCCTATTTAAATAGCTTAATACTTCTGTTTCTCTCTGGGCTTGAACTTTGGGTAAAGGGACTTCCCATTTTCCTGCTTTCTCTTTTTGTTTTGGTTTAATCATATTGGAAAGTACTTTTGCGTGGGACTATGCTTCTCTGTCCATCAGATAGGCAGGTACTGCTCCTTGTGGAGTCATTTTTATCATTCTTTTGTTTGGTCTTCCTCTTTTCATGCACCTTGATAGTCTTTTCCGTTTGCATTTTCTCAGAATAGTGCGGTTTATATTTGTAATGAGCTTAGCCTTCAGACCAATCAGGGCACAATCTTTTGTGCCCTCTTTGAACGATGAGTCTCTTTACTTTCCTTCTTTCTTTTTGGCATGGTAATCCAAGTGATATCAATAGCATTTATGATGTAATTCAATATATTCATTTTGTGACACAGTGACCACTTCAGAGTCACCGGGCACAGCCTTCTGGGCACAAAAGAATTATTTGAGCCCCAGTTCTATCATGCCACCCTGACTTCTTTGATCTGTTTAGAGATTTCTAAAATTTTCCTATCAGCTTCTTGACTTTTCATCTGAGAATTTCTCATGTATTTTCATTCTTCGACATTGAAGTTTTAAATGCATAATCTTCTATAATTGAGAATATATTCTCTGGCAAACCTCACTCTGTCCACCATAGTATCAGAACCTGCACTCAAGGAGATGTTCTATGGTTATGGAACGAATATTGGCACCGTATCACAGAATCATGACCCACCTAGGAAGGGTATCAGATGTTTCTACTGTTCTGATTTTAGATAGAGGCCGTTTGGGTTTTCCATTTCAGATCTTGGCAGTGTGACCCTCCAGCCCCATGTCAGCCTGGGCACTGGAAGTATCTTTATAATAACATTTTTTTTTTTTTTTTTTTTTTTATAGGCGACATGTGTTTCCCAAAAAGGTACA
>NW_006159731.1:3733236-3746411 GCF_000334495.1 Tupaia belangeri chinensis
AGTATTTTTATTAGAACATTTTTTTTTTTTTTTTTTTTGCTATAGGGCGCATGTGCTTCCCAGAAAGAGTCAGAGACAGAAAGTGAGAAATCACCCCCCCCCAGGGGGGATGGCCACGTTGCAATCCCTTCCCCATTCTCCTCTTGGGATCTTGGGCACACATGCACACACTCCTAGCATGAGTTTAAGCCACCAGGTCCAGGACTTGAACTATGGTTGACTATGTGGTAGTCCAGCCACATAGTCATTATGTCAATTGCTAGTCCCACAATAACAATATTCTTAAGGTAAGGATGAAACTTTCTTCATTAGTTGAACTTAAATGACTTTCAGCTCCAACATGAGAAAACGTAGAAGTCCTGGGATTTCCTTGGTGTAGAAAGGTAGGAGGTCTTTCACTTTTCAGCCCATCTGACTCCTAGCGTTGCCCTGACCCAAAGTCTCAGCACCTTTTGGACATCTGGGAGGTGAAAAGTTAGTCTGATGAGGCAGCTGGATGCCTGCTCTAACCAAGAACTAGACAATTTATGTAAATTAAAAACAGAAGCCTATAAAGTGACCTCGGCTGTACTGCCTCTAATAACTCCAAGCTGGGCTTTCAAGTATTTGCTGTTTTTAAAGTCAGTCCTTTTTCCATGCCTGCATTTTGTTTTGTGCCATAACACATACTATGCTGCAATAATTTTTCCATAAGCTTTAAAAATAGAGTATATTGAGATAATTTATTTAAAATTATTGTTGTGACAATGTCCATTTATGGGATTTTTCTGTGTCTTAGCTGCCCCTCTCATTATGTTTCAGATATTTTTGTGGTTTTATTTTTCATGCTAAAAATGCTGGGGGGGGCTGGAAATAATGGTTAAGATGGTTAATTGAAGTGAATGGAATTAGGAAGTAATTCATCAATCCCTGTTTTCCTAGGATTGTATTCTTTAGGCTTAGCTTGGTCTGCTTTTGAAGTTGCCATGACTCTAAAACATTCAGAAAGACAGGAACTAGAATTTCATGTGAAAGCACCCATCCTATAGCAGAATAAACTACAGATTTACCATACTCCAGTCAAGGGTTCTAGAAGAAACTGGAAAAAAGAGGTGGAAAAGGGAAATGAAATGAAGGACATTCTCCAATTCTCAAGAGAAATAGGCCACCAGTGTTTGATGCCAAGAAGCTGACTGTGACCTAAACCCTATCCCTGGCTGAATTAGGTCTTTCTGGAGAAGTTAACAAGCAAGCAAACAAAACACTAATATGTGTTTATTACAATTTGGAAGGTACTAAAAGGCTAACAAATTTTTTAAATTAATAAGCCAAGATAGCCATGTCTACTTTTCCTGTTAAGATTGCCAGTCTCTTTTAAAAGTTTTTCACAGAAGATTGTGCAAAACAGATGGAGACTAACTTAACAAATCAAAGGAGAATGAGATTTGTAGGAAGTGTCAGTGTTTTGTGTTGCTAGAATAGAATACCACAGGCTGGGTAATTTTTAAAGAGAAATAGTTTTCTATAGTTATAGAGGTTTGGAAGTCCAAGGCTGAGGAACTCACGTTTGGTGAGGGCATTCTTGCTGTGTCATCCCATGACATGGTAGAAGGGCAAGAGGATATGAGAACATAAAAGAATTCATCCTTTTTGTCAAGAATACACTCCCATGATAACTGCATTAATCCATTCATTAGAGCACAGCTCTCATGGCCTAATCACCTCTGAAAGGTCCCACTTCGGTATCTTCACAAAGGCAATTAAATTTCATCATGAGTTTTAGAGGGCACATTCAAACTATAGCAGGAAGACTTCAGGGTCCAAGGAGTGCATAATAGGACTCTTCTACACTTTATGAACTCTTTGGCTCAGGCCCTAATAATTACCCAGTGGTGGAGCCATCTCACATACAGACCTGCATCACCAGTCACATGTTTCAATTTTACACTTTACAAACCCAGGGCCCTGTTTTTGGCATCTTAAGATGGACATATAATTCTGCTAGGAAATTCTACTTAGATCCTCCTTGCCTACCCAGCCTCTAGACCAGATAAGTCTATGGTGGTGAGTCTTATCAAATTCAGTATGAACTTTTTTTTTTTTTGAGAGGTTTTTGCTATAGGGCACATGCACTCGCCAGACAGAGACATAGAGACAGAAAGCGAGAAATCACCCCCGAGAGGGGATGGTCATACTGCTCTCCCTTCTCCTCCATTCTCCTCTCGGGATCTTGGGCACGCACGCACACACGCCCGGCGTGAGCTTTAAGCTACCGGGACACGAACCACGGTCGACTACGTGGGAGTCCAGTGACATAGCCATTACGCTAACTGCCGGTTCCCAAATTCAGTATGAACTTCTAAGATGCTGAAGAAAAATATCACCCACTTTCTGTTTAGCAGATATTCACTGTCCATTCAGTCAACAAGTCAAGCCACTGGCTAGACCCAAGGGTTTCCTATAAGTGAGAAGCATGTACAGGTGAGATATAACCTCCAGCTGCCAATATTACCAGAAGAAAGTGTGATTCAACATGAGGAATGCTGGAAAGGGCAGACTGACAGTGTTATGTCCAAAGAGACAAACCAAGATGGAGAGATTTCACTGTGATATAGCTCCAACCTCCCTTGGTACTGAGAGAGAGCAGGGCACATTGGCATCTGTACAGTTATAGAATAAAAATCACAGAAACATCAGTACTTCTACTCTGACAAAGGGCAGCTGAGAGGTTCTTCCACTAGTTGCTCTGGTAGACTTCTCTCAATGACTGAGGCATGAGAGTCTATATAACAGCAGAGGAAGAAGGGAGGAAGAGGGGATTAGCTAACACATTCCTCTCCCTTATCAGAAGGCAAGTGCTGGAAAAGGCAACCACAGGACTCGGGTCTAAAGGCTCCTGGCATTTCCCAGATGATCCCCATCCCATAGCTCAAGATAAGACCCCTCAGTCATCGGTGGTTCTAAAGGCACAAGTAAGTTGCAGGAGAGCAAGTGGCCTAGATGTTTACGGCTGCTACACAGACTTTCTCTTAACCTGCACCTAAAGCATCATGGCGATTCTGTATGCTTCGTTAACCAAAAAAGAAAACATTAGATAATTCTTTATGGTTTGCCAACACCTCTAGAAAGTAGATGACTAGCAGTACAGCACTGCCTCAGAGTGGACCTGAAGGAGAGTATTTAAAGAAAATACTCCTCCTGGTAGGAGTACATTTGGTTGCTCAATTTATCTGAAAGGAGAGATAAAGGTCTAAACTAAAGGTCTACTGTGGTTGTTGGGAGTAGCTAATGGTTTAGGACTGAAGAGAAACATGATTGGAAATTGCTGACAAAGAGGACTGGAAAACTAGTATGCAGCTAGATAAAATTTGCACAAAGCACAAAGATTGTCTTGCATCAATACTCTCCAAAGAGTAGGCTCAGAGGAAGATGATTTTAATAATCAGGTACATAATGTGACCTATTCTGTGAATGTCAATAAGCCTTTCCCCCTAGCCATCCTCTCCCTTGCCCTGTGTGCTCTGAACCATGATAAGGATGAAGTTTGCACATAGTCCACAATATGGTTTTCTCCCTTACCAAGGCTGCTCTGGCTACAGCTGCTGCTGAGCTCCTACCCACCAAAGCCAGAGACTCACACTGAGCTCCTGATCTGGCTCCATTCCATGGATACAGGCATGCTATGGAGGGACTCGCTAGACACCTGGTGACAGATTGATTACACTGGACTGCTTCCATCATAGTGGTAGCACTTTGTTCTCAGTGGAACAGATACCCTCCCTGGATGGGGATTTGCCTTCCCTAACCATAATGCTTCTGTCAAAACCACACCTTTGGACTTCTAAAACGCCTTACTCATCTTCATGGTATTTTACACAGCATTGCTTCTGAACAAGAGATTCATTTTACAGCAAATAAAATATGGCAATGAGCTCATGGTTTTGAAATTTATTGGTCTTATCATGTTTCCCATCACCCTGAAGTAGGTGAACTAAAAAATAATAAAATGACTCTTAAAGACTTTGTTATGATACCAAGTATAACAATACCTTGCAGAGCTGGTATAACATCCTCCAAGAAGCAGTAGTCTAACCAGATTGTGCTATTTCTCCCAAGGCCAGCATTTATGGAATCAAGGAATGGGAATAGGAATGGCTTCTGACTATTCCCCTTGGTGTTGTACTGGCTAAGGTTTGCTTCCTAATCTCATAACTTTAGGATCTACTGATCTAGAGTTTTTCTTCTTCCTCCTCCATTTTAACTGCAAGAGGGTGTGTATGCAAGGGGGCCAGGGAGAGATGGAGGGAGAGAAAGAGAAGGCACCTCCCAATAGGGTGTGGTCATATCACAACCCATTCCCAATTTTCCATCCTGTCAAGGTTTGGGCATACATGCATGCACATCCAGCATGTCATTCAAGCCACCAGGGGCTGGCATTCAAACCCAGTTGGCCATGTAGACTCCAGTTCCCTTAACCATGAGGCTATGGTGCCAGCACTGATCAAGACTTCTTCATTCCCAAGGGAGGAATGCTTCTACGAGTGGACACAGAAAAGATTTCATAAGTTGAAAGTTGAAACTTCAACCTGGCCACAACCTGGTATTTCTCATGCCAGTTAAACAATTGGCCCAAAGGGGCATGAACCAACACTACTGACATTCTCATTTCCTACTTCTGTCCTCCTGAAGTGTGAGAAAATAAGTTTCTGGGTTTTTAAGCCAGTTTGTACTAATTTGTGTGGCAGCCCAAGAGATAAGTACATATCCTGAGAGTAATATTCATTTAAAAACTCAATCCAGGTAGGGCTGCTAGACTCTTGAGAAATCATCCCAATATGCAAGGATCCATGAAAAGATTAAACACTTGCTGAGGGCAAAGAAAAGATGGATAGTGGAAGGACAAAGACCACATAATTGGCAGCAGAAACAGTGACTATAACAATTATGAGTATTTCTACCTTATTTTGATATGTTTATATAAATTTTTTCTTCATTTCTCCCACTCTTCTATCTAACGTGACAACAACTAATTTTATATCTCAGCATAAGTTATAGTCTATCGCCAGGAGTCTGACTCAATTAATAGGAAGTTGAATATCAGAAAAGGATGAAGAAAAATGTTTTATCTGGCCCAGCATCAGTGGCACAGGCAGTAGGGGCACTGCTGTGCGATGCTGGAGGCCATATGGAAGGCTGTGAATTTGAGTCCCGAATCTTCTTAAATATACCTGGTTGAATGTAGGGCTGAAGGCAGGATTTCAGGAGGGAGACCGTGTTTAAGATAATCCCTCCCCTTTAGGAAACAAAAAAAAATACTCCATTATTGGGCACATGTGCTCACCAAAGAGACAGAGAGAGGGAATGTGAGAAATCACCCCCCAGGCAGGATGGCCATGCCACAACCCCTTTCCACTCTCTTCTTGGGATTTTGGACACGTATACACATGAACCTGGTGCGATTTTCAAGCCACCAGGTCCAGGACTTGCAGCTGATCATGTGGGAATACAACACCCTAACCACCATGCCACCTGCTGGCCCTGCCAGCCATGGTAGAGGTTCATAATAAGAGCCGTAGATGGGGAAGGATGCATCTATTCCACAGCAAGATAGGAGGACTCAAGACAAATATCCCCACCCCTCTTCAGCTCCCATCTTCTTGTCTCCAACTGATGTTTCCTACTGGCCAGGAGCCTGGGTGATGCAGTTAGAATGGTGGGTCAGAGAATAAAATCAGAAAGAGGGGCACAAACTGATAATACCAGTGACATTTAAAAAAAAAAGGCATTTGGAGGTCATCATGAACAAATGGTTTGTAGCAACTCCTACTACGCTATGGGAATCAGGTGGAGAACATAGGAGGGTAAATTATCTTTAGCCAGTATCTAGCCAGAGCAAACCATTTGCAGGACAAGCATACCTTTAGAGTATCTTCTAGTCAAGGAACACAAGTTACTAAAAACCTCACATTGATTAGATAGTTAAGACCTCACTTTTTTGAAGAACTTGGAACCCAAACAGGTAAGCTGGTTACTGGAAGAATTTAGATTGTAGTTAAGGTTCTTCCTATTTCATTATGTTTCCAGAACTAAGAATAGGCAATACTAAGACTCCCAAATATATTCTAAGTACTTAAAAATGGGATTAAGTTTGTGAATATTATAAAACATGATATAATACTTGCTCCAATTATTGAGGTAATTAGGCATTTAATGGGCAGTAAAGTCCACACCAAGGAAATGGTATTTAATGGCATCAAAACTTTATATCCTGACCCACTCAAGGCTCATATGTGGCTCATTTCTGCCTCAGTATTGGCCCTCATGAGCTGTTAATCCTTACAGTCAGTTGTACCAAGTAGTACCCTGAAGCCCAGAAATTTCTCTGTAGTACTCAGAAGTCTTGACGCCTCCTTTTTCACTGTTTCATAAGTGATGATTCAGAAACCGTTAGATACAAAGGGCAAGACCAGCTCCCAAACTCCCACTGTACTCTGCAGGAGTGTGCCCTACCAAGTTGGTGGAGGCATCCTAGATTCTGGAGACATCTTTGCCTCTCCTTTCCTTTGTTCCCTACATCTAATCACTTAATGACTTTTTCCTTAGCAGTTGCTTTCTCCTCTACTCATGTATCGCCTGGTCTAGAACTTTACCTTCCCATTCGTGGATGGGCCTCAGTGCCTTAGACCTGAGCTGTCTGATTCCAGACTCTTTCCTAACATTCTATCCTGTTTTTGAGGAACTAGTACTACTTCTAGACCATTCCCTGGGAAGACAACAATGGGTTCCTGTCAGAGCCTGATCTCATCCAGTGTGGCACTCAAGGCTCCCATCAACCATCGCCATCTTATGTGGATGGGGTGCTCTCACAACCTGACTGGGTCACTCCAGTTAGGCTATGTTCTTTAGAAATCATGTTCAACCCTGCTTTTCCCAGTCATTTAGAATGTCCCATCTCATCCTCTAAACCAAGTCGTTTATCTATCCTTTATGTTCTACCACTTCCTTAGTGTTCAGTTTTAGGCCTCAATAACAGTCTATTTGTATTGCTCATTCTAGCCTTCAACTGCTTTGTTAAGATCCAAGTAATCCTTAATTATGGGTGAAAAAATTACACTATGTGCTTACTACATACATTCAAAATGCTTTACATATATTAACAATTCAGACATGTACATAGGAGGTAGGTTCTGTTACCAACATTTCACAGATGAGGAAATTCAGGCATGGATAAGTTAAATAACTAGCCCAAATCACACAGCCAATAAAAGGTGGGTTGTGAATTTGAACTTACATAGAATTCATCTTCAGAATTCCTGTTAAGGGAATGCACGATAGCTTGGAAGTTAACAACAGGGCACTGGCTTTTTGTGAGCCCACTGCACGCCAGAGCATCTATTACACAGAACATCTTAGTATTTAAGTATTTTCTCCCAATTAGTTGATGCTATACTGCTGATAATTTCATGCATCAAATATTAAACCAGTGTTTGAGAAGACATGGGATTGAAAACAGCTTCAAATTCGATGAACGCTTTGCACCTGTGTTCCTTTCACTGCTCAGCAGTATCCTGCATTCAGGTAATGAAGCTGCTGGCCCTGAAGGGACTACCCCAGCTTCTGGCTTTTGATGATTGCCTGCACAGTCCTTTTCTTTGGTTCTGATTTAACTTGCCTAATTTTGTACTTGTACAAAGTGAACATGAGCTATAGATCTGAGCTACAGATTTATCAAAAACACCTCTTAACGTACTAAAAATGTACCTCAGCCTGAATGGTCTCTTACAAAAGAGGAATCTTGCTCATCTGTGAACACAGTTCTGCTCCCTCTCCAGGGTTACATTGGCGAGGCTGTGGAGGCTGCCGCATCACCCGGTGTCGATGTGCACATTTGACCAAGTCATTCTTGCCTTCCCCACCCCACCCTACTCCCCAGTACAAGAATGCAAGTCTTTTGGAGAATTTAGCTTACCACTTTTGATTTGATACAAAACATTCTGTTCCATGACCGAGCAGTGTCAATTTGTTTTAGAATCTCAGGCAATATGATTGTTGTTGGTCTGTGTTGCATGCTACATAAAATGACTAGAAATTTTAGTAACTCAAATGGAACCCCCTAAAGGAAAATGAGACTTAAGGACACTCAATCTCTTGTGGCCTATTATTAATGTTTAATCACTACCCTAACTGAAAAATAGAAATGAACATACCTGAAAGTGAACAGCTATGTCACCTGTCAAGACAGGACCGATATCTTTAATAAGATGCATAATCCTCAAGAAAGGCTTTCCTGAATAGGAAGGCGCTCCTGTCTTCACAAGTGTTTGTTTCCATGATTCATAACACCTGTGGACAGTCATGTATCAGGTTTTAGGACTGTGGTACATTAGATCATTTTCAATAACCATTGATAGCCTGAGAACAGAATTGGTTGGGCCAGCAGGTGGTATGGTGGTTAAGGTGCTGGATACTACATGGCCAACTGGGCAGTTTGAGTTTCAGACCCAGCAGCTTAAAAATCATGGCAGGCACATGCGCATCCATGCCCCAAATCCTGAGAATGGAGAAGGGATTGCAACATGGCCACCTGCCCCTCCCACCGGCCTGTGAACAGGTGTGGTGAGTTTTGTCTCTCGCTAGCAAGTATATATAACCCTATGACGAAAATATAAAACAAAGAATATTTTGTTAATGTTTGGTACTGGGAAAATGCCTATGAACAATGCCACTCCTATCTGACTGGTATTCCCCTATCTGCACAGTTGAGTTTTGAGCAAAGACAGTCTGCTTCCCAGAGCAGTCTTAAGAATCAAACACTTGTTAATTACTTCTCATAAAAATGTAGCAGCGGAGAGAAATAATGCCAAATTTCCTGATTTTGAATAAAAGCTGCACCTGGTCTCAGTATTACTGTAATTTCCATCTCTACTATAGCTAACTTATTAAAGTGTCCCGTGTGTGTGTGTGTGTGTGTGTGTGTGTGTGTTTTAATGTTTCTCTGTAGGGAGTGGCTGAATCCAAGCTAAATAATAGTGACCTTTAAAGACGAGCAGACTAGTCTCTCACTTGGTCCAACTCTGCACAGCCAGTGGAGGTTAAAACTGTTTCTGCCAGAGAAGGCCAGGTGGGGCTAATGTATTTAGACCAAGGGACGTTAGATGCTCCGTAGCTGCAGTTGCTAATAGAAGACACCTAGCTTTACCTTCCGCTTCTCCCGTCCCCATTGCCTTATAAAACAGTAAACCTGGAAAAGGCTCAGGGTCACAGCCTTCTCCATCAGATGTCTGGTCCTCCCGATACCCGCTTTTCTCTAATTTTGTGTCTGTGTGTGTGATCTTTCCAAAATCCACTGTCGCTCCCACTCTGGGGAGATCTCCTCCCCCCCTTTGGCCTAGCAGATCTCAGCATTTATCTTGTGGCAAATCAAAATTGCTAATCCTCTGCCATGACTGAGTTATCTGAGGCTGCAGCCTTCTTACTGTAGAACGTCGCATTTGTAATATTTCTTTTTCCTTTAAAGTTTATTTCTTGCTGCATTGCCGCCCCGCGACGACCACCGCCACCCCCTGCCCTGCAGCCACCGCCACCACTGCCGCCAGTGTCACCGCCTCCTCGGGACCGCCTATATGATTAGGCCACAATCTTCAATGAGTAAACATATTCCTCAGTTTTGTGGTGTTCTTGGTCACACATTTATGGAGTTTCTGAAGGGCAGTGGAGATTACTGCCAGGCACAGCATGATCTCTCTGCAGACAAGTGAACTGTAGAAATTGATTACTACTCCACCAAGAAGCCCCCCTAAGCGTGCTTAACCTGGACACAGAAGTTGAATTGAGATCTGCAGAGCATTTTACAAGAGTTCTGACCTGGATGGGGTAAACCTCAGTGCACTTCCTTTCCATTGCCTCAGTATTACTGGATTGAAGAATTGCTGCTGCTTGTTAGGAGGTTCATTTCATTTCTCATTACTGTCAACTTCATACTCAAAGCACTGAGAATTTCGAGTGGAGTATATAGAACCAGACTTCAATTTCTTTGCATCATTTCTGTATTCAGTTTTTAAAATTCTCTCATAACCCTATAGAATGTTTTTTAACTAAATTAACATGACTCGAATGAACTGTCCAACCCCGGTAGAAGTCACATACAAGAACATGAGATTTCTTATTACACACAATCCAACCAATGCGACCTTAAACAAATTTATAGAGGAACTTAAGAAGTATGGAGTTACCACAATAGTAAGAGTATGTGAAGCAACTTATGACACAACACTTGTGGAGAAAGAAGGCATCCATGTTCTCGATTGGCCTTTTGATGATGGTGCACCACCATCCAACCAGATTGTTGATGACTGGTTACATCTTGTAAAAATTAAGTTTCGTGAAGAACCTGGTTGTCGTATTGCTGTTCATTGTGTCACAGGCCTTGGGAGAGCTCCAGTGCTAGTTGCCCTAGCATTAATTGAAGGTGGAATGAAATATGAAGATGCAGTACAATTCATAAGACAAAAGCGACGTGGAGCTTTTAACAGCAAGCAACTTTTATATTTGGAGAAGTATCGTCCTAAAATGCGGCTGCGCTTCAAAGACTCCAATGGTCATAGAAACAACTGTTGCGTTCAATAAAACTGCAGGGCTTGATGCTATTCCCTTGGAAGTGGAACTTGAGACAGGACCGGATTTGTCATACGTATTAGCCAACGTGTTGGCTTGGTGAAAAAGTCTAATGAAGCTTCCATGGGAGTATTGAAAAAGCAGTTTTACCAGGCTGCAAAGCTTGACAGAATTACAACCTCTATCTTAAGGTTATAATCAACCTATTTGGACACTTAACAAAAGATTCTTGCTGTTGAGCATTTAAAATGTGCTTATTATTTGTACCAATTGACCTTTCCTGAAATCATGCGGTATTGAGTTATGTCTTTAAATCTATTCCCATGCCAGAGTCTTATCAATATATAAGAAATTTAGAAAGATTAGGTGCCAAAAGACCCAGCACAATACTTGTATATTTTTAGTATCATACAGAGCTAAAGTCCCAGGAACTACAAACACTTTAGACCTTGTATGGCTTATTCCTTTAGTCATTTCAAACATTTCGAGTAGGACCTGTGTGGTTATTTGCCTGCTCTGTTTACATCTCCCACATTCATACCAGTACACATCAGGTTTGCTTTAACAATTTCTTTTAGTTTTTACCAAGTGTTATAGTGATAATTTTATGTCTTTTTAAATTTCATTTTGTGCTGTTATGAAAAACCTCCATTTTGAAAATCTACATTGTATAGAAGCACATGTCTTTAATGTCTCAGACCAAAAAAAAAAAAAGCCGCAGCTTAACAGGAAGGGCCTGAAAAAAGAATGGGAGGGGGCTATTAAATATTTTTAGTAAAATGCTGCCTTTGTCTTGTGCAGAACATGTAGAATATGCTCTAATTTAGTAAATATTTTTTTAAAGGTAGAAATGCTTTGTTGTAGTTAAAACAATTCTTAATCATAAAATTTCTGAAATTATTTTGTTCCATACTTAATGGAAGTTTACCAACTGTTGTTTGAAGTGATTTTTCTTTCCAACCTCTTGCGCAAAAAAAACACACAACAAAACTTAGGTTTCTGCTAATGATTCAAGCAGATATCTAATATTTTATATGCCTTTTGAGCTGTGTAACTTAATATTTGGATACTTGATAATTTGTTTTATTATGTAATTGATAAAATGGTGATGTGTATTAATGTTAGTTCAACCATATATTTATACTCTCTGGGAATGTGTGGTTATAGTTCTGTGGGAGAAATAATTTAAGTGTTCACCAGCTTGTAAAAACTTAGTGCGAGAGCTTAAATATCTAAATAAATAATGAAATGCATTTATCATTAAAAAAAAAGTTTATTTCTTCCATGAGAGAGACAAACACACAGAGGGAGAAAAACAGAGATAGCCCTCTCTACAGGGGCTCCACATTGCTGTCAATCCCCAGTTTCAGCCAATCCTGGATCCTAGGTACACATCGCCTAAGCCGGCATGTTTAGGGAATTTCTGGACATGTACCCAGAACCTTCGCATGTGGATCAGCCTCATGAGTGTGGTTTACTGCTGCACCACCACCTGTGCCCTGTTGTACTGCCTTTTCTTCTTTTTGGCTATAGAGCATGGATGCTTGCCAGAGAGGGAAAGTGAGAATGTGCCCCCTGAAAGGGATGGCCTTGCTGTAGTCACTTCTCCAGTTTCCTCTCAAGAATCTGAACATGCATGTGCATAATCCTGGTGTGATCTTCAACTGCCAGTCTTGGATGTTAGGCACCTCAGATCCAGTGCCTAAACCTCCACAGCACCACCACCTGCTGCCCCCACCCCACAATGTTTTTAAATGGCGTAAGCTGACTTCTCAATGTTAGTGAATAAGATTCTATACTATTATAGGTTAGGCAACATTTGTTATTTTCCTCAAAAGCTGGGGACCAGGGAGAATAACTGGCAAAAGAGGATGAAAACAGATGTTCCTCCTTGATAAATTCAAAGCATTGCTTACATCTTAATGTTTTCTGGTCTGGAACATTTAACCTAGAAATGTAGATAATATCAAAGTAATACATCATTTGGAGAATACCTATAAAGTTAAGTAAGTTTGAGACTCAAAGTAGTTTCTCGGCTATTTTCTGTAATTTTTTATTTCACTTCTACAAAATGAAAGCCCTACCAATGTTCTCAATAGGTATTTTTTAAAAAATTTAAAAAAAAATTTTTAACACTAATATGCTATACATCATTACAGTATAGAAACTGAATTTTTCATCCAAAATACACTGTTGGCTCAATCAAGCACATCAACATACCTGTTAACAATTTTTCATTTTTTATGTCTTGTATATTTTGCCTTTTTTTTTGTCATCCTTGATTCCCTCCCCCCCCCCATTATCTGGGGTATCCATGATTGCTTTCTATGCCCCCCCCCCGCCATTTAATTGATTTGCTAATGAACTTATTTGTCTAAATATTTGCAATAGCAAGCACAGCTGATATATACATACATAAGAACCCATGTCGGACTTTAGGCATAAACCTCAGTGAGTAGAATGAACATACTATAAAATAGTACCTAGCTGGGGCTATATAGCTTATTGTGGTCAAATAGTTTTTCTTTAAATTTTGGTAACAGATTTAATTTTTTTTCTGATTTTTTAAAAATTTACCTTTA
>NW_006159731.1:3746943-3757739 GCF_000334495.1 Tupaia belangeri chinensis
CCCTACAATTAAGTTGCCCATTTTCTTAGTTTCTGAACTCTTATTTCTGTGTGTCTGCATTTAATTTTACTGACATAGCACTCGCTTAAGAACTTCTTGGAGATCTGGTCTGGTACTGGCAAATTTTCAGGTTTTCTTTATCTGGTAAAGTTAGTGTCTTTTCTTCCCAAATGAATGATAATCTTGCTGGGTACCGAATTCTCAGTTGAAATTGCTTTTCCCTTAATACTTTGAATATATTTTCCCATTCTCTCCTCGTTCGCATTGTTTCTGATGAGAGGTCTGCTGTTAGTCTGATGGGATACCCTTTGTAGGTAACTTGCCTTTTTTCTCTTGCCAGTCTTAGTATCTTGTCTTTGTCTGTGGTTTTGGTCAATCTGGCCTCAATAGGTATTTCTGCCACTAAAGAGAAGTGCAGTGATTGTACACCCTTCTTTGCAAGGGCATAGGTCAGTCTTGTATCCACTGTGTAATGTGCAAACTTTTGTTTTCCTGCTGGAGGGCAGATGTGATTTCCATCTATGAAAGTGGGCAAGTGAGCCTAGCAGCTAAACAAAATGTTTCAGAAATGTAATGGTTAACCTCTTACATTAGGTGCATGCATGAGCGGTGGGGCAGGGGTGTCTGCTACTGATGAACTTGACTGTTTTCATATAGATGGCACAAATGTAGGGCTTAGGGGCACACACAACCAGTCTGCTTTTGTTGACTACCTAGCTTACAATTTCCTTTTATTCTGTTTTGGGTCCCACTGGTGAAAGCCAAAGAACCAACAAAAGCCATTTTTTTCCCCCTTTGAGATTTTTGCTACAGGGTACATGCACTTGTCAGAGAGACAAAAAGTAAGAAATCACCCTCTGGGAGCATTGCCATGGCACAATCCTTTCTCTTCCATTCTCCTCTTGGGATCTTGGGCACGCATGCACACACATCCAGCGTGAATTTTTTTTTCTTTGAGAGGTTTTTGCTATAAGGTACGTGCACTCGCCAAACAGAGACAGAAAGTGAGAAATCATCCCCCAGGGGGATGGCCATGCCACAATCCCTTCTCCTCCGTTCTCCTCTCGGGATCTTGGGCGTGCATGCACACGCACCTGGTGTGGGTTTTAAGCCACCAGGTCTGGGATTCGAACCATGGTTGACTACGTGGAAGTCCAGCAACATAGACATTATGTTAACTGCTGGTCCCCCAGCGTGAATTTTTTAGCTGCCAGATCTGGGACTTGAGCCACAGTTGGCTATGTGGGAGTCCAGCAATGTAACCATTATGCCATCTGCTGGTCCCACCATCTCATGTTCTTATTGTACTTCTGTTTACCCTTTTGCTTGGTTTATTTTTGTCAACCTTTTCTTAATTGCCAGATGTGTGCTGTAACTAAGAGAAACAAAGAATGAACCCCTCACCACCACGGCATATGGTCATGCTTGTCCATTTCTCCATCCCGTCGAGATGTGGGGCACATTACACATGCACCTGTTGTGTTTTACAGGTTGCCAGGGACAGGATTCTAACTACAGTCAGCCATGTGGAATGTGGCTCCCTTAACCGGTAGGCTGGGTTAGCCCTCATTTCAATATTTTTAAAAATGACATTGTAACTCCAACCTTGAGTAAGTTTCCTGAGATCCTAAGCAGTTGGTGGTAGAATTAATTCTCCATTTCTCCAGACTGAGTCAAAGGCACTGTCTGTGAAAACACAATGCAGCTGACAAAGCTTTTGGTGTAGAAGACAGCCAGCCCTTAGGTGTTCAGTGTCTTTTTACGACTCTGAGGCAAGTACTTGTATTTCTATTTTAAAGATGAGGGAACAGTCTTCAGAGGCTAAGTATCCTTCTCAAGAATACAGAGTTAATAAAATGCCTGGGATTGAAAATTTGCCCTCAGCCAAAACTTGACCTGAATCATTAAGCTAACTGAACCAGAATGATCTGAAATCGCTGTGCCTCATGCTATCATACTGTAAGTTAGTCCTTGTCTTGGACCTTAAAATGCCGTGAGGTCACATATGTCTTGGTCTGTAGTTTCTTTTTAGCTCCTATTAAAACTCTTAGGCTACAATGTTATGATGCTCCTTATAATGTCACAATGACTCCTAATTCCAAATTGCCATCTGTTCTCTGGCCACTTCCTTGGAGGCAGCTGGAGCAGTAGAGACATGATATATCATCTAGCCTGGTACTCTTCCTTTGTTCTTTCAGAGGGTCTAGTACTGCCACATGCACGTCACCAGCCACAATGGATGCCAGAACATATCTGTGCACAAGGGAAATAGAGAGAGACCATGCTGGATGAGCACGTTCCAGGATACACTCAACTTAGGATGGCCCCATGGCGTGTGTAGGCTGATTGCAAGTTTATAGAGAGTGATTCACAGATGCACCTTGGCAGAGAGCATGCAGTACTGTCTCCTCTTCCAGCTCATTCACTCTGGGCATTCAATGCTACCCAAGTGTGAAAGATATCACAACATTAGAGATTTCTATTGGAAAGAAAGCTTCTCAAAGACAATGCAGTGCAGTGAGTCAGTCTGCAGAGCAGGGCATGTGCAGAGCGAGCTCTGGGGTCATGGCCAGGAGGTAGGAAAGGCACTGGAAAATCTTGGCCCTTATGAGTCCCCTAGCTTCTAAGATATTTATTATCAACTAATGATTAACAATTAAGTTATGTGCAAGTTTTTATTAATTTTCCTTGTAAGAAAAGTGTGACTCGGGACCAGCAGTTAGCATAATGGCTACATCGCTGGACTCCCATGTAGTCATCCATGGTTCAAGTCCTGGACCCGGTGGCTTAAACTCACACTGGGCATGTGTGAGTGTGTGCCCAAGATCCCGAGAGAATGGAGAAGGGACTGTGGCATGGCCATCTCCCTAAGGGGTGATTTCTCACTTTCTGTCTTTCTAGAGAGCACACATGACCTATAACCAAACCTCACAAAGAAAAACAAAAAAGTTTAGCTTTAAGTACTTTAAAAATAATCTGCTTCAGGGCCAGCAGGTAGCATGGTGGCTGAGGTGCTGGACTCGGCAGCTTGAGGATCATGTTGGGCGCGTGTGCATTCGTGCCCAGGATCTTGAGGAGAGTGGAGGAGAAGGGATTGTGGTGTGGCCATTCACCCTGGGATCTTCTGCTTTCCCTTTCACTGTCTCTCTCTGGGGCGCACATATGCCCTATGGCAAAAAAAAAAAAAAAAAGTAAATTGCTTATAGAGTTAACTTATTTTGAAAGATAAAGTCAAGGATTTTCTCCTTTCCTTTGTTTCAGTACAGGGCATCTATGATTAAGGAGACCAGGACTGTGCCATGATCACTGCACTAGGAAGAAGCATCTTCACCAGTGCAGGATCTCCCAAGCTCCCTCAGTATGCCAACCTAAAGTTGCAAGTCCACTGCTCTTGCCCCTTGCCTCCAAAAATTCTTTCTTGCAGCATTGGGGATAAAGCTAACATAATAAAAGAACTGTGGTGAGATGATAGAAGATAGGATCTGTATTAATAGAATAGAGCCACGTGTCGCTTAACAATGAGGAACACTCTGAGAAATGCATCGTTAGGCAATTTCATCATGTGTGAACATTAGTGTGTTCTTTAACAAACCTAGAAAATATAGCCTACTCCACACCTAGGCTGCATGCGACAGTTTCTAAGCACACCTTGTGGGCCTACTGTTGTATACATGGTCCATCACTGACCCCAACATTGCCAACATTGTGAAGTGACTCATGACTAGAATGATTAAACAGAGGTAAGCTCAGAGACAGAGCCAGGTATGTAAGGAGTGGGGTTTTTTTTTTTTTTTTTTTAAGGTTTTTGTTATAGGGTACCTGCACTTGCCAGAAAGTGAAATTACCCCCCGGAGGGAATGGCCACATGCAATCCCTTCTCTATTCTCCTGAGATTCTGGGCATGTACATGTGTCCGGTGTGATTTTCCAGCCACCAAGTCTGGGACTCGAACCATGGTCAGCCATGTGGGAGTCCAATACCCTAACTACTGCACCATCTTCTGGCCCCCATTTTTATGGAATTTAAGTGATCTCACCTAGGAGTGTAGTAAACAATGACTTGTTTAGCAGATGTTGGAAAACTGGCTACCTAGATGAATATATTATAGACCTCAACACCATGTAGAAAAGATGCACTGAAAATGAATAAAAACCCCATGGGAAAGGGCCTCGAAGATGCTGACTCTCGATTTCATGGTAGGGAAGTTTTTTATTTTTTTTTTAAAAACTTCAGAGGCACTAGCTGTAAAGGCCAAAGTTGGTAGATCTGATCACATCAAATGTAAACACTTTTGTTTAACTAGGGACACGGTGGACAAAGTTGACAGGTGACAAAGAAATATACATTAGGCACATTGGGACTTCTTGCTTGAAGAAGGGAGTGGAAAGTATAGGGAATAAAGGGAATAAATAAACCAGGTCAGAAATCCTGTGTAGGTGACTGATGACAAAACAGGATACCATGAGCCGAGGAGACTAATCCACTCAATCCTTCATACCTGGGCTCTCACGATAATGGCATCTTGGGTGAACCTAAAGGCTTTGGAGAACAATGGCCTCTGAACAGTTACGAGGTCAAGGATAACTAGAAACATCCCCTGGTAATTAAAGTGTTATGGACACGCTTTGTGCATTTCATGTTCAAGGTATGAGTAGAGAATAGACTACCTTTTCAAATACTTGAGGATATCGAGCCAGGCCTCTTTAAACGACATTCTTCAGGACACGTGGATCAACCCCAGCCCCCACTGCCAATTTACGTCGTGTTATGTAACTGTGCAGCCAACATTTGAGTAAGTGCCAGGTACTGAAGTAGGCTCTGGAACGGCACAATCCAATAAGACACGGTTTCCTCCCTTCAAGGAACTCAGACCAGTGGGAGAGAACAAAAACAGCAGCAGCATCCAGCACTTACATAATGCTTACTGGGTGCCAGGCACTGCGCTAACTAAGTGCGCAACTTTAACTAGTAATCCTAATAACCCAGTGACGTGGGCATTTCTATAAAGTGGGGTAAATAAGTTACAGAAGTTAAAGTAACGTGCCTGAGGTCACAGAACAATTGTGGAAAGATGTAAAGCCAAGATTCAAACCCAGACAGACTGGCTACAGTGTCTGCTCTTCATGATACACAAAGCAGGACAACGAATGCCAACTGGAATATGCACAAGATGGTGCTTCACCCCAGGTAGAGAGTACTCTCCTTGAATTAAGAGTAGTTGAGAAGTGTTTCTAGACGATGTGAGCTATGACTCTGAATGTTGCTGTTTTGAATCTAATTAATTTGGGGACAATATGTGACAGTCTTTTCATCCATGAACATCCCACCTATTTCAATTTCTCTCAAACTGTTTAGAGTTGTAAGAATTATTCTCAGGTGGTTTTAAGAATTTTACTTGGGAGTTTTTTTTTTCTTTTTTCAATTTGCTATAGGGCACATGTGCTTGCTGAAGAAAGGGAAAGTGGGAGAACACCCCCTGGGGGGGATGTGGCCATGCTACATCCCTTCTCCATTCTCCTCTTAGGGTTTTGAGCATTCATGTACACATAGCTAGCATGTGTATTTTCAAGCTATGTGGGATTCAACCATCTTCACCTGTACCAGTGGCTGCCCTTGGAAGGTGACTTAAGATACACATGCACATTTTAAAACATTTCCTGGGCTAGCCTTGTAGCTTAGTTAAGGGATCTCAATCCCATATAAGTGACTGAGGTTCAATTCCCAGCTCCTGCAGCTTGAAAAACATGAGTGAGCATGCACACCCCAAACCCTGTCAGTTTGAAGAAATGGAGAAGGGATTATGCTGTGATCACATACGATTGAGGGGTGCTTTTTCTCTGGCGAGTACATGTACCCTGTGGCAATTAAAAAGATATGTATTTAATTTTCTTGCTAACTTTCTTGTTAACTAGAAATACAATTGATTTTATATTGCTAAGGGCTAACAGTTCGTCCTAAAATGCAGATTTGTTTTATATATACAAACAATTTGCAGATGAGCTGTTTCTTCCTTTCCATTCTTTTTGAGAGATGTTTTGCTATAGGGCATGTGCACTTGCAGGAAAGACAAAGTGAGAAATCACCCCCCCACCCTCCCGCCCCGGGATGAACACACTGTAATCCCTTCTCCATTCTCCTCCTGGGATTTGGGGCATGCATGCACATGTGCTCGGTGTGATTTTCAAGGTGCTGGCTCTGGGGCTTGGGCCATGGTCACATGAAAATTGAGCATCTTAACCACCATGCCACCTACTGGCCTCACATCTTCCACTTTTTCATCAGATTGTTAGCTGCTGCATAGGATTGCATCCTGTTCTGGTAAGGTTTATCATTTGGGACAATGGTACTCTGGTTAAGGTTTAGGAAGAACTTTAATAATAACATTATTAATTCACCAGAGATGGATAGAGAAAGCTCCTGTTCTGGTAAGGTTTATCATTTGGGACAATGGTACTCTGGTTAAGGTTTAGGAAGAACTTTAATAACTTATTATTAATTCACCAGAGATGGATAGAGAGAAAGCAAACCACCAAGTCCAGGACTTGAACAGTGGTCAGCCATGTGGGAATCTAGTGCCTTACCCACCATACTACCTACTGGCCACAGGAAAGGAACTCTTGTAATTAAGAGGTGGAGGTCAAAGCAACTAAGGAAAAAGGGAGACAGGGTTCAGAAGAGAATTTTTTTGAGAGGTTTTTGCTATAGGGCATGTGTGCTCACCAGACAGAGAGGGACAGAGAGACAGAAAGTGAGAAATCACCCCCCAGGGAGGATGGCCACGCCGCAATCCCTTCTCCTCCATTCTCCTCTCAGAATCTTGGGCACGCATGCACACGCGCCTGGTGTGAGTTTAAGCCACCAGGTTCGGGACTCGAACTGCGGTCGACTACGTGGGAGTCCAGCGACATAGCCATTATGCTAACTGCCAGTCCCCCCAGAAGAGAATTTTAAAGTCAGAGTTACTGGAGGTGGTTAAATGAGTAGAGTACCCGATGACTTCTGATGACTTAAAATTCAGTATCTATACACCACTGTTTTCTGAAAAAGTGATGATTTTAGTGAAACGTGTCTTAGTTACAAAGGAATAACATACTCAGTCAAGGCAATGATAAGGCAAGATAAACACTATCTACTTTGGAGTTGCAGGTAGAAAGAAAAAGGCTATAAGCTAGTACGAAAATAAGTAATAGAGTGCTTATACTTTTTATACCAGTAATTCTATTTCTAGAAATAACTCTTCGGATAATGTAAGCCACATGGGATCCAGCAGCCTTAACCACTATGCCAGCAGCTGGCTCTGCATTGTTTCCTATAAGTGATGCTTCAACAAAAATTTACCAAATCTGATTAGCTAGCAGACTTTACGGAATTGTAGAATGTGGAATATAAGAATCTCTCCTTGCACTGTATGTCCCCACTTAATATATACCGAGTGTCTGCACTCTAAAAAAAATATATATATATATATTTGAAACCATACTGCTTCTGTTATAGTAATAAAATTATACAAAATTATAAGGCATATCTTGAACATTATCTTTAAAATTCAGTATTTTGAAATGTTGAAAGTTGTTGGTAAACTGTCAAGAATTATGGAGTATGAGCAAAAATTTTTTGCTATGTAAAGTAAATGTTTGTGGAAAAATGTAAAAATAAAGAAAGGGGATGGTCACACCGCAATCCCTTCTCCATTCTCCTCTCGGGATCTAGGGCACGCACGCACACGCACCCGGCGTGAGTTTTAAGCCACCAGGTCCGGGACGCGAACCGTGGCTGACTATGTGGGAGTCCAGCGACATAGCCAGTACGCTAATTGCTGGTTCCCAGGACAGGACAGTTTTTTTTTTTGTTTTTGTTTTTTTTTTTGAGAGGTTTTCGCTATAGGGCGCGTGCGCTCGCCAGGCAGACAGAGACATAGAGACAGAAAGCGAGAAATCCCCCCCCCCCCAGAGGGGATGGTCACACCGCAATCCCTTCTCCATTCTCCTCTCGGGATCTAGGGCACGCACGCACACGCACCCGGCGTGAGTTTTAAGCCACCAGGTCCGGGACGCGAACCGTGGCTGACTACGTGGGAGTCCAGCGACATAGCCATTACACCAACTGCTGGCTCTCTCCTTGCTTTTGACAAGCAGCAGCAATGGCCTATTTTTTCAAAACTTGTACAGTAGTATGACTACCTCACAAGGTTACACATTTTCTTATGCATCTGGAAGGGGGTCATTCTTTTTACTGACAGCAAGGACAGGAGCACATTAATGAGTTGGTCTTCCTCAAGACTATGTGCCTATTATTTGGCGTACAATCAGGTAGGTGGAATAAAGACATTTTAACCTTCCTACATTCCCTTTTTAAAAGCATCAAACTGATGACTGTTGTTGCTTCCAGCATTTCACATGTGCAGCTTCATGCAGAGGGAGTGTATTATCTGCTTATGTAAACCCAGCCAAGTTAGCTTTTGTCTGCATAAGATACATTAATGTCCCAGATACATAACATTGAGAAAAATGTTCTATATGGAGTTCTGAAACTACAGGGTTTTTGTTGTTTTAAACAAAGATTCTTGCAAACTGCAAATTTTAAAATATATCCCACTGAACATAACATTTTCCTTGATGCTAGTCATTAACTGTGCAAATGGTGCAGAATAAGGGGAGTACTCTGGGGCAACCCTTGAAACTTTTCCTTGGACATATTCTTTCGTCTCCCTCTATGGGGCACATTCACTAATTCCTAGAGGCAGTACAAACCATATTTAGCCTAATGACCTTCTGATATCTAAGCTTAGCTTTTATAGGAAAGTCAGAAGCCAACTGCTCCTGAATGGCTCTCTTGGTAGAAACTGACAAGCTCCTCAAAGAACCTTCCTTAGCAGTAAAGACATCATTATCACTAAGACAATGGACTGGAAGGTGTCTCCTTGCTAACTCAAGCCCTTTATCTTAATTGCCATTTCTTTATTCTCCATGAATAGGTATAAAAATAAATGGTTCATTTGATCTATTTTTGCAAGTTTGAGGCCCTCAACTTCAATTAATTTCAGCTAATTTGTGAAGACTGGAATTAAAGTCCAGTACCTCTGGAATGTAAGGTCAAATTTTCTTCTAAACCTACATGTCTAAATTCAGAGAATGAAAAATGAAAACTGGATCTTATGGCTTTGCATGCAATTGAGACTTTTAGCACCTGATTAGAAAAACTCATTAAAATTTCAGAAGTAGTTTCCCATACTTTACAGACACCCCCTTATCTGTAAATGGGATCAACAGAGTATATATAATCATAGTCCTTCAGTTATTTAAAAACCCCGTGGGGGTAGGAATTCTCATTTTGCAGCTCAGGAAACAGGTTCGCAGATAGTGATCCCCCAAATCACGTGGTTTACCCAACCTGGAGCTCTCTGAGGGCTCCATGTCTTTTCTGGTTCTGTGCATTCTCAGGGTGAATTCCCTGGTTATTTGGTCATCCTATTTGGTGGTTCCAGGAAAACTTATTGTCTGGAAATTGAGGATCCAAAAAAAAGGTCCAGTTAGGGAGAAAATAAAAATCCAATGTCTAAAATGTTTGTACTTTGATAGACTTTTTGATAGACTTCAGAAGTTTCCGTTGAAGTTCCACTCTAGAAAGGTATTGAGTGCAAGCCTATTACTAGCACAGGTGAGAGCAATCTCATCCTCTCGTCTTTTTAAACCCTAGAAGGGCACTTCAATCACCTGGGCCTAACAAGACAGCTGTGTCAGGTGGCACTGTTGTTCATGGGCTGAATCTTCAAAGAGAAAAAATGAGAAAGCATGCCTTGAGCAGTGTTCTTATACAGCTTCTTCTCAGACTCAGGCTTTTTCCCCAGCTAATAAAATACTGAAATCACAAGGCCAATTTCCAAGCTACTTAAAAAGCACAGGTTTTAAGTGCCTCTGCTTGTAGATTTTTTTTTGGAGAGATTTTCACTGTAGGGCGCGTGCGCACGCCAGACAGAGGCAGAAAGCGAGAAATCATGCGCAATCCCTTCTCCTCCATTCTCCTCTCGGGATCTTGGGCACGCACGCACACACGCCCGGCGTGAGTTTTAAGCCACCGGGTCCGGGACACGAACCGCGGTGGACTACGTGGGAGTCCAGAGACATAGCCATTACGCTAACTGCTGGTTCCCTAGATCTTATTTTTTAAAGTGACTTCCATCACAAATACTGCACGCATGAGGAGTGGGGAGCTTTAAGAAGTTTATGGAAATTCTTATTGAAAGTGCATGAATTGAGTGGGCCTGGTGGTCCCAGGAATCTGGCTCTTGCTTCAACAGTGTTTGGATGGAACAGATCCAGGGACTCTTCCCAGCTTCTGACCACCTTGCAGTCTCTGAGACAATCTTCTAGGCCATCTCCTGCCCCTGGGACCAGCCAACACCATTTTGTGGTTAGCACCTAATTAGGGACTAACCATGAGCTCCCAGAATCGTCAATGTGGAGGGTCATGGTGACCCACACACAGTCGGTCTGCATCTGCGGGCCTCTTACAGCTACCTTCTCACTGGGCATCCACTGTGAGGATGTGGCTTTGGACGCAGGTCACTTCTGCAGCAAGCTGGCCAAGGAGGAGGACAAGGGCGCTGAGCATCTCTTAAAGATGCAAAACCAGCCCTGCGGCTGTGCTCTTTTCTCAGACGTACAGATGCCATCTCAGGATAAGTGGGGTAAAACCCTAGACGCTGTGGAAGCCGCCCTAGTTCTGGAGAAGACTGAACCAGGCCTGAACCAGGCCTTTTTTTTGGGGGGGGGGGGGGTGGGGGGGGGGGAGAGGCT
>NW_006159731.1:3757821-3786998 GCF_000334495.1 Tupaia belangeri chinensis
CTCCATTCTCCTCTCGGGATCCTGGGCACGCACGCACACACGCCTGGCGTGAGTTTTAAGCCACCGGATCCGGGACGCGAACCGCGGTCGACTAAGTGGGAGTCCAGCAACATAGCCATTACGCTAACTGCTGGTTCCCTGAACCAGGCCCTTTTGAATCTTCATGCTCTGGGTTCTAGCCACACAGACCCCCATTTCTGACTTTCTGGAGACCTAACTTCTTAGATGAGGATGTGAAACTCATTAAGATAGGCGACCACCTGACCAACTCCGGTAGGCTGGGGTGTCCCCAGGGTGGGTTGAGCCTTGGAAAAGCTCACCCTGAAGCACGAGTAGGGTCTAGAACCCAACAACCTGGAGTCTCCTGCTATCAGCTTCCAAGCCTCTCCTCTCCAGCCACTTGGCAGCCCTCTTATGTCTTGGACCAAATGGATATAAAGCTTTTACCAGGGAAAAAAAGGCATGAATTTCAAATTTATCTTGAACCGAGGTAAACTGGTACTTTCTTTTTCTTCGGACTTTTTAAGTGTCCTGATACTACTGGGGATATTGCGAAGAGTTTTTTTTTTTTTTTTTTTTTTTTTTTTTTTTAGAGAGGCTTTTGCTATAGGGCGCCTGCACTCGCCAGACAGAGACAGAAAGCAGGAAATCACCCCCTCACGCTGCAATCCCTTCTCCATTCTCCTCTCGGGATCTTGGGCACACACGCACACGCACCCGGATTACTCATCTTATTTAGGGGTATTGGTTTCGTCCTCAATAATTAGACAAAGCATAAGAACTAATCAACCTCGCTCCAGGTGTTTGAGAAGTGCACCTGTGAGTCCTTTAACTCTATCCTTTTCACTTGACGAGCGAATTCTCGGACGGGACGAGTCAGGGCGGGGAGAGAAGACTCCGAGTAAACTCCGCCTGAGTGTCTTTTGGACATTAGATTGTAATTGTTCGCCTCGGCAGTTTCACTGGAAGGTACGGAGGGCTTTTCAGCCCTCAAGCCGCTTACAGGCTTCCCCCCACCCCGCCAGACTACCCTCGCCCCCTCAGGCTACCCTGGCCTTTTCTCAGAGTACCCTTCTACACACTTGCCCGAGCAGCGCAGTCTCGAGGCCACAGAATTCAAAAGAAGACGCGGCAGGGACAGACTAAGTGTCGGTGGCTACCACGCCTCCCACATTACAACACTCGCTTCCCACAAAGGAGTGGGAGAGGACACCAAGGCTCAGCTGTCCGGAGCAGGGAATACGGCTCTGCATTATCGGACTGGAAGGCTCTGGCAGCGCGGAGAACTCCGCCGGTCGCCGCACTAGCCTATTTTCCGCCCTAACAGCTCGTTCTTCCGCCTGCGCCGCCTTTCCCCCCCGCCTTCCGCCCAGCACACAGGAACCGACGCCCGCACCTCTCCCGCGCTTCTTGCAGGCCAACCCCAGAGGCCTGCTTTTTATAGTCGCCGCAGCCAATGAGCGCTCTTCTTTCCTTCTGCCCGCCCGCCCGGCCAATCGCCGCGCCCCTTGTGTAATCTTCGGCTCCTCGGCTGCTCTCGGCTATTTTCGCTGTTGCTGGCTTTTCAGGGGCTGCTCTCTCGCAGCCAGAGACGCTGCTTTTTTTTCCGGGTTCGGAGCTGTTCCGGATGCTTTAGGCTGCCGGATGTCTGATCTCCGGATAACTGAGGCGTTTCTGTACATGGATTATCTGGTAGGTGCGGGGCAGGAGTGGCGTGTCGTCTCTCGGATCTCCGCGTGTCCGATGGCCCCTCGCCTGGAGGAACAGCCTTTTTGCTTTCTTTCTTTGGGATGGGATGCCTTTGGGGTTCTTTCTTTCGCAGCCGGCTGTGAAGCTGTGGCCGGGACTCGGAGGGACAGCTGCCTGGGTGGCTGGGTGGTGGAGCTGACAGGTAAAGGTGCGTCCCCCGCCAGCCGTCCTGTGGGGCGAGGGTCCCTGAGACTGCCTGAGAGATGGGGCCGCGGTGGTACGGAGTCCCTCGTCCGCGATCGGTTTGCCTTGCTTCCCTCTGCGCTCCTAGTAGAGGACTCTCCGCGGAAGCTGGAGTTTTCTGCTCTCCCCGTAGCAGAACTCAAGGTACTATTAAAGAGCCATAACCAGAATGGCTTACTAAGTGCCCGGCAGTCCTAGTCATTTGGTTGTTATTAGATCTCTAAAGCTATGACCTGGGTCGCGGCGGGGTTTTAAAAACACATTATCATAAAGTAGACCGGACTGAACTACATCTCAACCTGGCCAGAACAGGAATGGGTTGGGGCAGGCATTGTCCCAGCGTTCCCGTCGTGGGTGCTCTCTGCTGTCGTCCGTCGCAGAGACTGGATCCCAGCTATGCTTTTAGGCCAGGCTTGTGCTGAGAAGTTTAGGTGGGAAAAGTGTCAGCACAGTGCTGGGACTGAACATCATTTTAAAAACTGGCTTGTGTGTGTTTGTGGTATTATGCAAGCATCATGTTTTGTTCCAGAAATTGTATTTCCCCAGAGCTGCCTGTTTGTGGTCAAGGGGACCCTCATGTACGTGGGTAGTGATCTGCCCTGTGCAATTACTGTGTTGACTGTGTTAGCGGAGCCGCTATTGCCATGCAGAGTTGAAGTAGAGGGTTAGAAATGTTGACCCTCCTGTCATCTTGTCGCACCGCACCACACGCATCCGTTTTCAACTGCAGATTGGCCTGGCAGAGATTTGCCAGTGCCTTCTAGGAATTACACTTAAGGCTGAACAGAGGAAGGCCGTAAATGCTTTCATGACCGAGAAAGCTGCACCAGGACTGGTTTAGTAAGGGCTGTGTGTTTGGGCATCTTTTAGTTTAAACTGAAGATGCTTCTCCTAAAGCGTCATAGTTTGAGCTTGTGGGGACGGGTGGTAATTGCAGTTAATGGGTCACCTTGTGAATGGAACAGTCAAATTTTTTGCGTTCAAATTCTGCTTCGTTGTATATTGGTTGATGGCAGTAACTTCCCCTATCTATGTGAAAATGGGGTGTTATCCACCCACTACTGCAGTCCAGGAAGGGAGTTATCTGCTGTACCCACTTTGCATTCTTTAAAATGCAAGGTGCATTGTTGATTAAGAAAGTTGCCAAAAATTATTTTCTGAATTAAATGAAATAATTATTTAACTGATTAATTTGTAGCTTGTCTTGTAAAACATATCACCATGGTTTTATCTTACAGACTGCCAAAACTAAAGCCAAAGTTTTTTGAGAATAGTTACCAAAGAGGAAAGGAGGACATAACCTATAGTAAAGAAAACTAATTTAGGGTTTTTAGTTAAGTGGTTCCTGATAAAGGAAGTCAGGGATTTGTGATCATTATATTTATTTACTTGATGTGTTTTACATTTATCAACTGCATTTCAAAGCTGTTTCAGAGTTGCCAAACACAAGGAATGTAGTAAAAACAATATTGAAAACCCCAGTTAATTATTCAGGTTAACCTCTAGGTAGATAGACTCTATGTGTATGGGATGAATGTTTTGGGGTTCAAGGATACTCTAAAAGCAGATTAATTTATTTATCCATTTAATAACAACTTTGCAACAAAATCAAAGGGCCCCAAATTTGATGTGGACTTTCTGTTTGACCTGCTATGCCCCTACATACTCTTGATTTGCCTTGGTATTTATAAAAATCATTACTTTTTTTTTCCACTTTATGCTTTTGAAAATTTACCAATCTAGTGGTAAATTTTCAAATTTTTGTTATAGTGTGTGGGCGCTCGCCAGAGAGACAGAAAGTGAGAAATCATCCCCCAGTGGGGATGGCAATGCCTAAATCTCTTTTCCTCTATTCTCCTCTTGGGATTTTGGGCATGCACGCTCACGCACCCGGTGTGAGTTTCAAGTCTGTTCTTGGACTTGAACCGTGGTCAACTACATGGGAGTCCAGTGTCTTAACCATGAGGCCATCTCCTGCTCCCCCCTCCACTTAAGGTTTTATGAATGTGCCAAGTATACCTTGTAAATTTTAAGAAACTTAAGCATTATACTGGACTGAAAAACAAGAAAAAAGCTCAACCTTCCTGAGATGGTCTTATTTGTGTTTTACGTTTTCCTTTTCAACTTGTAGGGGGCTTGTGTGTGTTTGTGGTATTATGCAAGCATCATGTTTTGTTCCAGAAATTGTATTTCCCCAGAGCTGCCTGTTTGTGGTCAAGGGGACCCTCATGTACGTGGGTAGTGATCTGCCCTGTGCAATTACTGTGTTGACTGTGTTAGCGGAGCCGCTATTGCCATGCAGAGTTGAAGTAGAGGGTTAGAAATGTTGACCCTCCTGTCATCTTGTCGCACCGCACCACACGCATCCGTTTTCAACTGCAGATTGGCCTGGCAGAGATTTGCCAGTGCCTTCTAGGAATTACACTTAAGGCTGAACAGAGGAAGGCCGTAAATGCTTTCATGACCGAGAAAGCTGCACCAGGACTGGTTTAGTAAGGGCTGTGTGTTTGGGCATCTTTTAGTTTAAACTGAAGATGCTTCTCCTAAAGCGTCATAGTTTGAGCTTGTGGGGACGGGTGGTAATTGCAGTTAATGGGTCACCTTGTGAATGGAACAGTCAAATTTTTTGCGTTCAAATTCTGCTTCGTTGTATATTGGTTGATGGCAGTAACTTCCCCTATCTATGTGAAAATGGGGTGTTATCCACCCACTACTGCAGTCCAGGAAGGGAGTTATCTGCTGTACCCACTTTGCATTCTTTAAAATGCAAGGTGCATTGTTGATTAAGAAAGTTGCCAAAAATTATTTTCTGAATTAAATGAAATAATTATTTAACTGATTAATTTGTAGCTTGTCTTGTAAAACATATCACCATGGTTTTATCTTACAGACTGCCAAAACTAAAGCCAAAGTTTTTTGAGAATAGTTACCAAAGAGGAAAGGAGGACATAACCTATAGTAAAGAAAACTAATTTAGGGTTTTTAGTTAAGTGGTTCCTGATAAAGGAAGTCAGGGATTTGTGATCATTATATTTATTTACTTGATGTGTTTTACATTTATCAACTGCATTTCAAAGCTGTTTCAGAGTTGCCAAACACAAGGAATGTAGTAAAAACAATATTGAAAACCCCAGTTAATTATTCAGGTTAACCTCTAGGTAGATAGACTCTATGTGTATGGGATGAATGTTTTGGGGTTCAAGGATACTCTAAAAGCAGATTAATTTATTTATCCATTTAATAACAACTTTGCAACAAAATCAAAGGGCCCCAAATTTGATGTGGACTTTCTGTTTGACCTGCTATGCCCCTACATACTCTTGATTTGCCTTGGTATTTATAAAAATCATTACTTTTTTTTTCCACTTTATGCTTTTGAAAATTTACCAATCTAGTGGTAAATTTTCAAATTTTTGTTATAGTGTGTGGGCGCTCGCCAGAGAGACAGAAAGTGAGAAATCATCCCCCAGTGGGGATGGCAATGCCTAAATCTCTTTTCCTCTATTCTCCTCTTGGGATTTTGGGCATGCACGCTCACGCACCCGGTGTGAGTTTCAAGTCTGTTCTTGGACTTGAACCGTGGTCAACTACATGGGAGTCCAGTGTCTTAACCATGAGGCCATCTCCTGCTCCCCCCTCCACTTAAGGTTTTATGAATGTGCCAAGTATACCTTGTAAATTTTAAGAAACTTAAGCATTATACTGGACTGAAAAACAAGAAAAAAGCTCAACCTTCCTGAGATGGTCTTATTTGTGTTTTACATTTTCCTTTTCAACTTGTAGGGAACAAAAGTGATGTAGCACACACCATTTCAGATGGACTTGTTTGTTTATACATAACCTTTGTATATTTATGAAAAACTCTGTTTCCAAAAAATAAAGATTTCTTTTATGATGTCTGGGATCTTATTTTTAAAACAAATTCCCAAATTCTTTTACTTCTAGAAAGAAAAAAACTCATTTCACTTGACTCCAGATTTTACTAGTGAACTAGAGTAAGGGCCCTTTCTGTGCACTTGACAGGAATAATGGTGTGTGTCATCTTTTCCTTGTTTCTTTTAATCGCTATTTTACCTTCTGGTTGTCTTTGCAGTTGGAATCTGAAAGTTGTATGTGTGTATGTATTGTCCATTGTTCTTTGGACTGGATATCATCACTTCACTTTTTGGGAGGAGAATGGAAAGGAAAAGGAAGGAGAAAATGGTGGAGGTGATATTTTAAACAGCTTTTAGTAGGATTGAGATATTAAAAGAGATGAAGCTTTTTGATCTTGGAGATGGTTGTTGATTTCTTAACTTAAAATGAATGCTCTCAGTTAGTGGTGACAGCCAAGGTGAGGATCAGCGGTGGTACCTTAATATTTAAGACAGGTTTTCATTGAGTTTAGTTTGGAGAAACAGGGCTAACTTACTAATGTTAAATAATTATATATATTACCTAGTGTGGTACCTGACTCAGTTCCTGGCATATAGATAGCACCTAATACAGAATCCCCTGCTATCTGTCAGGGGTTGGTTCCAGGACCCCCAAGGATACTAAAGTCCACAGATACTCAAGTCACCTCTATAAAATGATATCATATTTGCATGTAGTCTACACACATCTTTCTGTACATTTCAAATAATCTCTAGATTACTTATATTACCTAATAAATACCATGTAAATACTGTGTAAATAGTTGTTTTACTCCATGTTCAGGGAATAATAACAAGGGAAAAAATGTGTGCATGCTCACTCTAGATGCAACTATGGTAGGCCTAATTACACAGTATGTGTCAGCAAGATTGTAACATTAAGATCCTTGGTGGATTGACTGCACCGATGAGGAACCCAAGGATAATACATAGGGCCTGCTGTGCGTATTTATTGAATGGAACGAATATGAGAGGAAGCCAGCTGACCAGCTTCTACACTAAGACAAGATAAAATCTGTTTGGATTAGGTGTTTTGTTCTGGGGAATGCAGAATGTATCCTTTACTCTTACCTTTAATCAAGATATAATTTTTTTCACCAGGTGGCATTTTTGAATGTAAAAGTCTCTTGTTTCCAGATGCGGGACTCTTTCTAGGAGGCCACACACCTTTCTCCACTTCTCATGATGAGGTGTAAAGGCCGTGTTCACACCTGCGAGAAAGATTTAGCTGCTATCCTCACAGGCAGTCCCAGCATTTTAGTATTTCTTTTTCCTGACAGATAGAACTAACTAGTAAGACAATGGGCAAAGTTTTCTGAATAAGGTAGGAGAAAATGGTTAAGTTATAATGAAAAAGAAAAGCACATCTACCTGCTTTTCTTAAAGGTTAGAAGACAACTGCTAGCTTCTTTTCAGTTCAAAAATCTACCTGTGTAATGCCCGTGATGATTAAATGAGATAATGGAAGGAAAGAGAAATGGCAGATTGTGTTTCAATATAAAATAGCAGTGTAATTATGTTACTGATATTCTTAAGCTTCCTATAGAATGATTTTTACTGCTTGGTGGTGAGTACTGAGGTTTTGTTTCTTTTCTTTTTTTAAAATTTGCTAGAGGGGTGCATACATTCAATGAAGAGAGACTGGGTTGGGAGGATGAGGAAGAGCCCTCCCCCACCCATGGGGAATGGTCACCATGCCATCTCTCCTCCATTTCTACTTTTGAGATTTTGGACAGGCATACACAGGCACCCTGGGTGTTTTTCACACTGCTGGGTACAGGACTCGAATTGCACAGTTAGTTGGCCATGTATGATCCAGTCACCTTAACCACCATGCCACTGGCTGGCTCAGCATGGTTTTTATTTAAGTTTTATTTATTTGTTTCTTTTGTGAGAGACATAATGAGAGAGAGAAAGAGAGAGAGCACATGTACTCCTATAGTCTTCATTCCATGATACACCACCAGCCTTTACCAGCTGGGATCAGGGAAACCACGGGACACGAACCTGGGACCTTCCCACATGACTTCAGCATCACTGAATATTGCCCTACTGCTGCCCCACCACGGTTGGCCTGGGCTGGTTTTTAAACTAGTCTCAATATATGGAAAGATTGAGAGTAGGAATCAGCCAGCAGGAAGTTATAAGATTCTCTTAAGGATTGTTTAATGTCTACAAAAATAAAAGCTCATTCTAATACTTTGTTAATCCAGTCAACAAATATTCATGGAGACCCTACTTTATGCGTGGTCCTCAAAAGTCATGGGGAGGAGCCCTCAGCTGTGACGTCCGCTGGGCTGCAGCACTGGTAGGCACGTAGCTTTATCAGAGCCTGTAGCTTGGATAAAGCTTGTAGGGGATGAGGCAGCTTCTGATATGCTCCTTTGCTTTCTGTTTATCTCTTACTTAATGTTTGTTTCATTTCGAACTAAAACGTAAAATTAGACTTGAAAATGTAGGAAGTAAAACATGCTTGATTAGTGTTAGATACTAATTGTCAATTGATGTTTGTTACATTTGCATATTGTGTTTGAGATATAATAAGGTTAATTTAATAAGATTTCTTCTGTAGTCTGGTGAACTTGGCCTAGTTTTACATTCACAGGCTGTATCTGCCATCATAAAAATTTGTGTGTCAGTGGGGAAGATTCAGTGAGAGAAGAGGATGATAGATCATCACCAGTCCATCACTGTACAGGATAAAAACCAACTAACCAGTGAGCCAAGAGCAGGAACTCATGACATGCTGCAAAGCCCGAGCCCAGGGGGACTAGTAACTTATAAAACAGGTCATTTGAAAAGTAATGAAGACTGTGGTGTTCAGCTATATGAGAATGGAACTTTTTTTTATCAGTACAAAAATTGAACTGTGCCCACCAGGAGCTTGTGTTCAGAAGGCTGCCTAAGCCATGTGCTTGCTGGCGTGTGGGCAGTGCTGGGGGTGGGGCATGGGGGAGTTAAATTTGCAAGTTATCATTTGAAGGGTAAAATCAGATAACTTGTCAAGTGCTTACTGTGTTCCACATGATGCTATAAGCACTTTCTACATGTGATGGCACTAAACCAAGACTCGGGGAGGTTGTGTAATTTCCCCACGTTCACTTGGCTAGCAAGCAGTTGAGCTGAGAGTGTAGTCTCACGACCCTGCCTCTTCACTACCTTCCACCTGGAAGTTGCTCTCTCTTAGGCCGCACAGAGGTTCAGGCAGCTTGGTGTTAGGTAAAGCTGTTGAAATGCGCTTGAAGTTTTTACAGTGTGTTTCATGCAAGTAGTGTGCCCTGTTTAAGTAAACGTACATGGAAAAGCGCCTCTTGCCTCTGCTACGTTAGAGCAGGGGCCAGGCACAGGATGACAGATGTCCTCTCATCCGCAAGGACTTGGCTCTGCCCAGTGGAGGTTGGATGGAAAGAGAACTAAATTGTATGCTGTGCCTGCCACCACAGCACCCTTACTCTGGTCACTGAGGTGATCTTCAGCATCCAGTGTTCCGTCAAGTGACCACAAATGGATTTTCAGGCAACCTCATTACTGTCTCCTAGTGTCACCTTCAGGGGCACATTTCTGCCAGCCAAAGACCTAGTTTCTTTTGAAGAGGTTACTGAGGCGCAGAATCTATTTGTTGCTTTTCAGTCTGCTGTGCTTTTTTTTTTTTTTTTTTAAATTTATTTTATACATTTAATTGCTGTACATCAACACAGCTTGTATAATAAATTTTCCCAGCATGAACACACTGCACACCAGTCCAGTTAAAGATGTCATACATGCTGTTATCCACAGACAGTCCTCCACTTCTGCATCCCCCAGATGTCTTAGCTATTTTTCTCTTTGATTCCCATCCTCTCACCCTCCCCCAGCTCCTAACTTCTTGCCACACTGTGTTCAGTATCTGCAACCATTTTCATGCATTTATACCCTCCAATCTTTTAGTTTCTGCCATAGAGTGTGGACATTTGGTATATGTTGAGTGGGGACATACCATGTCTCTCTTTTATAGACTGGCTTGCTTCACTCAAAAGGAAAAACTGTTTGGGAAGTCCCCAGGACTGGGTCCTTGGGCCATGTGCAGCCTTTTGCTTACAGGCTTCAGTTGGGCAAAGCCCCCTGGTGATTAACTGTAAAGGATTTCTTTCTGAGGTAGACTGGAGAGAAGGAAAGGTTTTTAGGGAATGCCTAATAGCTGCATTGTAGATAACAAGAAATTTCTCATAAATTGAATAAATGATGAACTTTTATTTTGGAGGCCTGCAGCTTGCATAGTGTGCTGTGTCTCTTCCCCAGCAGCTCCCCACATGCTTTATGCATTTAGATGAGTATGTGAAATCCAGTTCTGGTTGACCTTTGTTTCTGTGTGTCTGTAAAGTGCATATTTATTTCTAGCAGGGCTGATTTCTTCATAAGACATGACCACAGGGCTTTGAAGAGCCCTGCACTTGGTTTAATACCCTTTGGTCACCATCCTGAAATTCTTTATTTTTGAACAAGATGCTTTGTGGTTTGTTTGTTTGTTTATTTTAGTTTTTGCTATAGGGCATGTGTGCTTGCTGAGAGAGAGAGAGTGAGTGAGCGAGAGCGAAAGAGAAAGACAGAAATCACCCTCTAGTGGGGTTAGCCACAGCACAGTCTCTTATTCTCCATTCTCCTGTTGGGATTTTGGGCATTCATGCACATGCAACTAGCGTGGTTTTGAGCAGCTAGTCTAGGACGCGAACCACTCAGTTGGCCATGTGAGATCTAGCTTCCTTAACCACTATGCCACTGGCTGTCCCAAGATGCTTTGTGTTTTCATTTTGTAATGTTCTCCATGATTTATATAGCCACCGTGACTTCTAGTGCTGAAGTGAAGCATGGTCAGCATGAGTCTGCAACCCGCATCAGTACTGGCTCCCTGACCATCTCCATCTCCATCTCAGTTTTATCACTGGATTCTGGTTCTGTGCCTGGTAAATAGGAGGCTGTGTACCAAGTGCAGTGGAGTGTGTTTGACTTGCTTTCTTTTTCTTCCAACAGCTCTTTTAAATCAGGTATCACTGACTTAAAAAAGACATAGATACTTAAAAAAGAAGAAGCTCAAAGCTCTGAAAGGTTGGGAACCAGCAGTTAGCGTAATGGCTATGTCGCTGGACTCCCACGTAGTCGACCGCGGTTCGCGTCTCGGACCCGGTGGCTTAAATCTCACGCCGGGCGCGTGTGCGTGCGTGCCCAAGATCCCGAGAGGAGAATGGAGGAGAAGGGATTGCGGCGTGACCATCCCCCCTGGGGGGTGATTTCTCGCTTTCTGTCTCTATGTCTCTCTCTGTCTGTCTGGCGAGCGCACGCGCCCTATAGCGAAAACCTCTCCAAAAAAAAAAAAAAAAAAAAAAAAAAAGCTCTGAAAGGTTGAACATTGACCAGGATCGCACCAGCAGTGAAGGGTCAGGGTCAAGTATGAGCCTACCTTGCCCGATGCTAAGCCTGTGCTTGTCAGCATCATGTGGTACTGCACATCTACCATAGTATTTGTTGCGGGGATAAATGAGAGGGGGTACCTGAATTGTAGGCACAATGCAGGAAATTGAGGGGTCATTGGATTGCTGCTGCCACCTGGCTATTTGAGAGAGGCCTTCTGGGAACTCAGTGACAGCACAGCTCCCATTGGAGAAGCTGCGTGGGTTTGTACCTTGAGGTGAGATTTGCTTCCTGATTTTGCTTTGGTTGTTGACATGCTCTCTCCTTCACGCTCCACGTAACGTTGGCGTTCTGCTCTTGGGCTCTCTGCCAAACACACCTACATGATTTTGATAGTAACTAACCATTTGAAAAGTTAGATTTGCAGGGAACCTCATTTATCAGGTTCCTTTGTACCTAGATTTGCTGGGGACTGTTTTGACCTCTGGACTGCTTCTCTCAAGGTTGAGGACTTATCTCCTCGTAGTTGTGTCTCTGTCTCCCCAACAGGGATTGCTGTGGAGTTTTATTCCACAGGATAGCAACCTTTCTGGTCTCTCACTCTTGGAGAAGGGAATGACAATCTGCCTGTGAAAGAACTGAGATTATTTTGGTAACATTTATTGTTAAAGTAAAAGCTTATCGAAGGAAATTGAGAAAGTACAGCAAAGCACAATGGAAAAAATATATCTAATCTGACAACCGAGTGGATAACCCAATAACGTTTTAGAATGTTGTCCTGTAGTCTATATATAGACTCATTCTTAAATATAGAAAATCAGCCTGGGGCCAACGTGTGGTTTGGAGCTTAAGAGAGCTGGATCCTACATGGTGAACTGTGTGGTTTGAGTCCTGGACCTGGCTTCTTGAAAAACACACTGGGTTTGCATGTGAGTATGTGTGTGTGCTCCATATCCTGATGGGGGAAGAGATAAAGGAGCAGGGATTGCAGCATGACCATCCCCCATGGGGCTGGGAGATTCTTTCTCCTTTCTCTATCTCTATCCAGAGAACAGACACACCTTCTGGCAAAATTTAAAAAAAAGAAAGAAAAGAAAACAAACCTGGCTTCATAATGAAAATACCATATTATAACCTGCTGTTCGCACTTGTAGACATTTAATGTTGAATGATTCTCCTTCTGCAACATGAATTTTGTTCATGTACTCATAAACCATAATTTACCTTACTAGCCTTCTCCAATTTCAGAATAATAACAAAGAACAAAGAACATCTTATGTAAACCCTTTTAGATTATATTGAAAGGGGCAGTAGTTTCATGGTATTTTAGTGGGTCTTCCTGTAAAAAGAGGTTCCAGTGCCAAGTTTGGGAAACAGGGTCAAAGTTAAACAGGCTTCTTTACTATGCAGCTTTTAACATGCTAATGTTCATGGTGAATCTCTGAAAGAGAGCATTATCTGCAGTATTTCTACCCCTTTGGTGTATTTTTGTTTTATGATCATGTTCTAGAAGTACTGGTAGATTTGTTAGGTCAAAAGGTACTTGCATTTTAAAGCTCTTGATATTGATTAGATAAGTTAATATTTGTAATGTACTTAGAATCGTGCTTGGGCATAATCAACCACTGTTAAGTCAAAGTTATGTGACAATAAAGTGGATGATAGTGATACTAATTAATATTGAGAATTTAGCCTGTGCTAGATTTTGTGCTAGCTTAACAGGCATTCACCTTTCAGCTAGTCTTTTCAACTACTCTCTGAGGATAGGATCTATTAGTACTCCTGTTTTACGATTGAGGAAACTGAGGGGTGGGAGCAATTGAGGATTTACAGTTGCCTCAGTTGTCAGGAGGGTTGGTAATATGCCCCTACTCTTAATCTGTCCCCTCTTTTTAAAGCTAGCTTCTCTCATAAGAGTGAGAGACAGAGACAGTGGGAGAATCATCCTCAGTAGGGTCTCACTCCATGATACCCTACAGCCTTCCCAACCAACAAGGATCCTGGGCATGCATACGAGGCATGCACACATTGGCTGGGGAACTGACCTGTGATCTTTCATGTGGATCTGGTATCACTGAGTAATGTGTTACCGCTGTGCCTCTTGGCCAGTCCTATTCATATTTTTATTACTGTGATACAGAAGAAAAAGAACTGAGTTTGAGTTCCTGTCCTAAATGTTCCATCTATTATTTAGGTCATATAACATATTTCCTAAATCTCAGTCCAAGGCAAAAATGGAAGAACTAGAAGACTGTTACAAAGTGATTGTAAGTTGAATTTACAGATAAAAAAATTAGAGATTATATCTTTCCATCTTTTTGTGGATGTTAAAATATCCTCTCTATGCTGAAAGGCTAGTGAATGGTTGTCTGTCTCTCTCCCTGTTCTTGATATTTTTCCCCCTCACTGATGACACCTCAGGGATTTATTTATTTAATTACTTTTTTACTAAAACTGGCAGTTTGGGGGAAGATTTTGAAATAATTTAAACATTAGGAACTCTTCCTTTCTTTCTCTCTCTGTTTCTCTCTCTCTCTCATTCTCTTCCTCTCTGTTTGTTTATTTATTTATTTTTTTTTTTGGAGAGATTTTCGCTGTAGGGTGCGTGCGCTCGCCAGACAGAGAGAGACATAGAGACAGAAAGCGAGAAATCACCCGCCAGAGGGGATGGTCACACCGCAATCCCTTCTCCTCCATTCTCCTTTTGGGATCTTGGGCACGCACGCACACGCGCCCGACGTGAGTTTTAAGCCACCGGGTCCAGGACACGAACCACGGTCGACTACGTGGGAGTCCAGCGACATAGCCATTACGTTAACTGCTGGTTCCCTTCTTTTATCTTTTTTTTTTAAATGAGAGAGACACACACAGGTACCCTTGACAAAACCTCACCACACTGCGATCCTCCCCCAAGTCTCCCAGTCAGCCAGGATCACAACACTTATGGTCACACTGACGTGTTCGGGTTGAATCAGGATCTGGACCTGGGCCTCCCATGTCACTCCAGTGTTGTGCAGTGGCACCTTACCACCTGCACTGTCACAGCTGGGTCTGGATTCTTTCTTGTACACACATGCATTTTTGGTCCGTTCTGCAATTTATCCATATTTACAATAACTTGTTACAATTCATTTTTAGAGATTTTTAAAAAAATTTGATTTACAATAACTTGTTACAATTCATTTTTAGATATTTTTTTTAAAAATTTGGCAATTATAACTACTAAATGATTTGAAATCTTATTATTTACAAAGAAATTTTAACATAGGATTTTTTGAGAGTTGAATGGGGAGTCAGTGCCTCAACTACTATGCCACCTGCTGGCCCCCTTTTTCTTTTTATTCATATAGAGTGTATGCTGGTAAGGATGAGAGAGAGAGAACACCTCCACGGGACAGGTCATGTTGTAATCCCCTGCCACCAGTCCTCCAGCCCATCAGATTTGGGTACTCACACGCATGCCCAGTGTATTTCCGGTTTACCAAGCTGCAAATCTGAGCCATGGATACTGTGTGGGATCTGGCTACTCTTGAGCAGTGAGTGCATTACCACTGTGCCACAAAGCTTACCCTTGTCTGTTACTAATTAAATTTTTTTTTCATCCAGAGATATTTTCATTTTTGGCCAGAGGGTGTGTGTGTTTGCCAGAGAGACAGAGAAGGAGAAAGCAACCCCAATGGGTCATGGTTACCCCTGCAATCCCTTCTCCTCCATTTCACCATCCTTTTGAGATTTAGGACATACATGCACACACATCTGGTGTGTTTTTCTTTTCTTTTTTTCTTTACTTTTTTTTTTTTATTTTGAACAAACCAAGAAACTTTGTGTTTTAAGACAAAACAAATAGTGTTAACACACACCCAAATGCCAGTGCAAGAGTTCACTGGGTCTCACAAAAGAGAAAATGGCCTTGAGGTGTCAGTGAAAAACTGGTATCACTGGCTTATGGTGACGGTTCAACATGTGCTTGTATAGGAAGCCCTTCTGTGTCTGCATGAACGTGGACATGCAGGACAAGAGTGAGGCAAGGCAAGGCAGGGTGGGTGTGCAAAGCTTCAAGACCCTTTCCACCATTCTAGCGTGCTCTCATTCTGGTTTTGCAAATTAAAGTAATTGGTGGGCCATTTTTTTTAAAAAAAAAGGCTATCAAAAGAACACTTGGAAAAGTCCAAAATCCAAGGTCATTACTAAAGTTATTCAGGGAGGTCAGCAGGGAGGACAGTTTGTGTTCTCAAAGCCAGATCTCACGTGATAGCAGGCACTATGTCTAGTTAGGTGTGCTTGCAGCGGGAAAGAACCTGCTCATCTCATAAAGGCTGGTCTTCATCATACGCAGGAACTCTTGTCCATTGACTTCCTTGTCCCAATCTCGATTGGCTTCATTGATCATTTCCTGTAGCTCTTGTCGGACAGGTTCTTACCCAGCTCCTTCAAGTTTTTGAATATCATTCCAGTTTCGTCATCATTGAATAGCTTGAAAACTTCCAGGATTTCTTCTTTGGTATCTTTCTCGGACATTTTCTTTTCTTTTTTTTTTTTTGGAAAGGTTTTTGCTATAGGGCTCGTGCACTCGCCAGACAGAGAGAGACAGAGAGGTAGAAAGCGAAAAATCACCCCCAGGGGGGATGGCCACACCGCAATCCCTTCTCCTCCATTCTCCTCTTGGGATCTTGGGCATGCATGCACACACGCCCGGCGTGAGTTTAAGCTACCGGGTCCGGGACTCAAACCGCGGTCGACTACGTGGGAGTCCAGTGACATAGCCATTACGCTAACTGCTGGTCCCTCATTCTCGGACATTTTCTGAGTCATTATGGTCAGAAAGCTACTAAAGTTCACCATCCCTGTCCCTTCTGTACCAATTTTGCTGATTGTTTTCTTGATCTCTTCTTTTTTGGATTCAAAGCCTAAAGCTCATACCACCTTCAGTTCCTTAACATTGATGGACCCAGTTCGGTCAACATTAAGGAGGTCAAAAGCTTCCTGGATTTTCTGTTTCTGCTCTGTAGTAAGCTCGGACTTCAGGTATCACCTTTTCCCCTGGGAATTTGATGCCATGTTTGCTTTCTTAAAATTGAAGGCCTTGGACTGGGCTGTCCATTGTTATAGCAAGTGTCTGGTATGTTTTTCAAGCTTCCAGGGCTGAGATTTGAACCACGGTCAACCATATGGGATCTAGCTTTTTAAATACTACTTTATGGGTCTGTCCCCTGCACCCCACTTTTAAATCTATTTATAACTTACAGTAAACTGAGTGAGTTTTTAGGGTATAGCTAGATGGCTTTATAGGTACCTATACCTTTGAAACCACTCCCCAGAGGGAGATGTAAAACCTTTCCAACATTTCAGAAGATTCTCTGTGTACCTTCCCAAGCAGCACTGCCATAGTGATGTTGAACTTCATATAAATAAAATCACAAATAAGTGTTCTTTTGTCTTTGATTTCTTTTCATTCTACCTACCTTTGAGAGATATCCATTTTGTTTGTAGTTTGTTCTTGTGGCTGCAGTATATTATTTTGTTGTATGAATTTGTTATTGCTTTTTGTCCATTATTTTGTTAATGGGCATTTAGAGTGTTGGATATTTGGAATTAATGCAGTCATTTTGCTACAAAACTGTCTTGTATGTGTTTTGGTAAGCGTAAGCACTCATTTCTCTTGCATGTATACCAGGGATGGAATTTCAAGATCATACATGTGTATTTCGGCTTTCTAAATGCTCCCAGATGTTTTTCTAAAGTGCTTTTTATCAACTGGACTCCCACCACTAGTGTAAAAGCAACTTCCAGTTACTCCATATCCTTACCAGTTTATTTTTTTTTTGGAGAGGTTTTCCGTATAAGGTGCGTGCGCTCGCCAGACAGAGAAAGACAGAGAGACAGAAAGCGAGAAATCACCCCCCAGGGGGGATGCCACGCCGCAATCCCTTCTCCTCCATTCTCCTCTCGTGATCTTGGGCACGCACGTACACGTGCCTGGCATGAGTTTCAAGCCACCAGGTCCGGGACGCGAACCGCGGTCGACTACGTGAGAGTCCAGCGACATAGCCATTACGCTAACTGCTGGTCCCTCCTTACCAGTTTTTCGTGTTATCAATCACTTTAGTTAGCAGTTCCAAGGGTATGTTCTCTAAAGAAGTTTGAGGTTGCCCAGACTACTTTCCAATGTTTAACCATGAGAACAATATACTAAAAGAAGATACTAAGGCATTTTTTTTTTAATTTGGAGAAATTATTTGACCATAGTCTGAAATCTCTGCATTATTCAGTTACATGATTCATTTGAGAATTCTGACACATATGCTTAAGAGGGACCTTGTTCCTGACTTTATGACTAAGTGTGAGAACTAGGGCAAACCAATGTCATTGACTTCAGTTTCTTCATACAAAGAAGAGATTTAGAGGTCAGTAGCTAGCATGGTGGTTGGGATGCTGGACTCCCATATGTCTGAACATGGTTCTAATCCCAGACCTGGTACTTGCTTTCTCACTCTGATAACTAGAGCAGGTTACATAATAGTAAGAATAATAATAATAAATAAAATTAAATAATCTTTTTTAAAAAGATGTGATTTAGTTAGATAATCTCAAATGTCTCTTTCATTTCAAAAAATTTCTAGTGATTTTATATCTTTTCAGGAATAACAGTCCTTTCTTTCTAATTCTGTGATTTAAGCATTTATAAAATTTCTTTACATAATTTATTTAGCATTCATTCATTTGACCATTCTAAGTGATTTTTTATAAGCCTTTAATATTCTGGTGCCTTGGGCACTAGGGATAAATAAGTGAATAAAACATTGGCCTGTATTCAAGGTACTTACACTCTTGTATGATGAAGGCAAGCATTACATTTTGGAGTTCTTTTCCTATCTAGAGGAAAAGAAATTTTATTAGGGTGAGACTTAATGTAGGCTTGAGGGTCAAGGAGTTCTTCCCAGAGGAGTCATTTTTAACCTGAAACAATGAAGTTGAGTGAAATTGGCCTAGTGACAAGTCAGGGCCAGAGCCAGACAGAGAACTGCTGTGCAGAGACTCGGGCGTCAGTAATCCCATCACTTCAAGAAACTCCAAGGGCTTTGTGGTTGGGACAGGGTTTGGAAAAGTCCTTCCAAAGATGAAGGTGCAGAGCCCAGCTAGGGTCACATCCTGGAAGCATTAAAAGTTTCCCTGCAGTGACATAGTCAGGTCTGGCTGGAGTATAGAGAAGGGACTGGAGAGAGAGGCAGACTGGAGGGATACTAGTTAGGAAGATATCCTCAACCAGCAATAAGGTGATGTTATTTACAACTGGGAAGGGACAGGAGGGATACAGACAGGTAAGTGGATTCAAGTCACATTCAGGAATTGCCAGAATTTTATAATTAGATATGGAAGATGAAAATAGATGAGGTCTCTGGTATGATTCTCAGGGTTTCAGATTTGAGCTTCATGTGCTTATCTATTACTGAATAACAAAACACCTTGAAACAGTGCCTAACAATAATATTTTGTTCTTGAATCCAGGGATTGACAGGGTCAAAGGCAGTTCTTGCCCAAGATCTTATGGAGTTATAATTGGATGGTGGCTGAGATCATGACAAGGCTTCTTCACACACGTGTCTGGATCCAGCCCTGGAACATTGCGACAGTTGGGTGCTGGGCAAATGTGGACTCCTGGGGCACCTCTCTGAATGTAGACCACATGGGATCTGGGTGATGGCTTCAAATGTTGGATTTCTTATATTGAGGTTGAAGGCTCGTGGAGCAAATGTACCAAGAGAGACCTGTCCTCAGAAGTGATGACAGTTTCTTCTATTATGTTCTGTTCATCAAGACAGTCACAGGGTCCTGTTTGGGTTCACGGGCAGGAGACAAACGTCTGCTGATGGAAGGAAGTTTGAAGAATTTATGGGCCTGTTTTAAAGCTACCACACGTCGAGATGGCTAAGGGGGTCACACACTGTTCTAGAGAACACGTGAAGAAATAGCAGCTGGAGTTTTATTGTGGGCAAGCTCCTTAGAGCTGTTAGGGTGGCCTGCTAAGTTAGCCTTCATGTGTTATGTCTGGAACAACTGAAGAGTAATCTGGGTGTGTTATGAAAGAAGCTGAAATGGCCTATGCGATCTTGACTTCTAATTAAAGAGATCAGGAAGCATAGTTGTGCCAAAGTAATTTTTCATTGGAGAGTTCACCTTTTTCCTCTTATAAGCAAGCAAAAACCCGTTGTTCTAATCTTTCACTCTAAGAACTGAATCAGGGCTTCTTCCAGGGCTGCTCCTGGAGCTGCCTTGCACACTACACCTGTCAGACACTGCACAGAGACATCCGACCAAGGGCTGAAATCCAGCGCCTCTCAGCTTGCCAGGTTCCCCACTGTGAACTGGCACAGCAGTGCCTAATGGCTGGCCATGGCCCTGCCTCAGGCCTTTATTCCAGGACAAAGCATGTGTGCCACTGTGCAGGGTTGAGTCACAGACCTGGTATCCCCAGAACCTGGCACAGGTGCACATAGTAGGTGCTGAGTAAATGGTTGGGCTGCGAGTCTACACAGCGCAGTGGTTAAAGGCACTGATTTGCAGCCAGACTGCCTGCATTGACCATCCAGCTCTGCCACGTACCTGCTACGCAGTGTCTGTGCCTCAGTTCCCTCGTATGCGAAACGGGCACAGTAATCTTACCTACCTCGCAGGGTGAGCATTCCAAAGAGCCTGGAACTGTAAGTACTGTAAACGTGTTGGCTCTTACCGAATTGGGACTTGGTCTATAAAACATCAAAGATGTTGTCACCAAAAAGATTCTGTAGCAGTTCTGTAAATTTTGCCAATACCTGCCTTTTAAAAACCTTCATGCCCTGCTGCATAAACACAATACAGAATAACTGCGTTAAAGATAGTGCAGCTGCCCACTGGTGTTTTAAGTGGCAGCTATTTCTGATTCACAGGGGTGAAAAGTCCTGGCATGGCATGATGGTGGCCTGTATCGCTCCTCAGGCTGGTTCTGCTTACAGCTGCTGTGTAAGTTTGGCCAAATGAGATGAGTCACTTGACACAGAGTAGGCAAGGTTTCTGAGGTCTTACTCTAGAATTATTTTATTGTCTGGAACCCTCAACTCCCCTTTCGTTGAAAACAAACAGTGTGAAAGTCAAGTTTCTGCTTCTGCACACTTCCCCCCAGTGTGTGATTTACGGGCTCTTTTCTCCCTTTGCCTTTATGGATATTTCCTGAGAAGCAGCGTGTTGTAGAGGAAAGAGCACTGGGCTGATTTATTAGATAATGTTGCCGTTCTTTGCCATTTCAAATGTTTCCTGAACGTGGTCCTTTTTCAAGTTGCTGTGCCAGATGTAGATTATTAGATTTCCCTCTTTTTGTTTCATTAATACAGAAATACAACCCTTCCATATTGTTCACCAGTAATATTTCTCTTCGTGTCGCACAATGTTCCCATGGTTTGTTGGGTTTTCTAGGTGCACATTTTAAAGACATTGCGTTTAGATGGGATTATTTGATCGTTTCTTAAATTTCTGACTTTTTTCAGAGCTCTTACTCACTTGTCCTTAGGGTGTGGGATAGGATTACTTTTTTTTTTGGAGAGGTTTTTGCTACAGGGCATGTGTGCTTGCCAGAGAGACAGAGAGACAGAAAGTGAGAAATCACCCCTCCATATTGGATGGCCATGCCGCAATCCCTTCTCCTCCATTCTCCTCTCAGGATCTTGTGCATGCACACACGCACGCCTGGCGTGAGTTTAAGCCATTGGGTCCAGGACTTGAACCACGGTCGACTACATGAGAGTTCAGCGACATAGCCATTATGCTAACTGCTGATCCCAAGGAATAGGATTACTTTTTGAGCCTGTAATGTACTCCCACTTAATCATTTCTGTGGACGAAAGCTGCAATTTTTCTGCAACCTGGATGTGTAGGAAATAGATTCCTGTGCTAGTGATGTTTCTGTTTTCTCCCAAATATGTCTTTATTTGGCAAAACGTCTAACTATTGGGTTGTTGGAAAAGCTGAGACACATTTTTTTTTCTGCTTCTCTATACAAAAATACATCATGACTTCCAGCAACACAATGTATCGGTTATCTTTGAAAACACCTATAGTGGAATTATTTCCATTTCTTGTCTTCAGAATGCTTCTCATTTATTATACATGATTCATTATGTGAACTTAATATTCACTTTGATAGTTTCATAAAACAGACTGAGTAAAAATTTTCTCTTTTGATTCCCTACCAAGAGCAGATCGTCAATTGCTTCTTTTAACACTCTTCACATCAGATTCTTTGTAATGTAGAGAACAGAGGTATAATGAACCAAGTTGGTAAAAGAATTGAAATTATAAATAGCTGTGCAAGATGCATTGCATATTTTAATTCTTTATACAAAAGTTGTCTTCAATAAACCAATATAAAAATACATGATTGTTATCTATGGGGATGAAGAATCATGGGGCTGGAAATGGGGTCAGTGGTAAATGTGATTTTCTTTGAAACTGACCCACACAGGACTGTTTCAGCTTTGTGTCCGGAGACCTACTTGAGTATGCCAGGAATGCATGTGCCCAAGATCTGTGCTGGCTGAGGCTGGGTGGATTGTGGTATTGGGACCCTGTTTGGAGGTTACCTTCTTATCTCTCCCTCTCTGTTTCTCTTGCTAATGGAAGAAATAAATAAAATAAACTTAAAAAAAAAGCATCAAGATTTATAACAAGCTCATTGATGATTTGATTCTTTATCTGTCTTAAAGCATTTCTGTTCTTTTAAGATTCACCTCCGAAGCAAAGGTTATTTATCTGGGTTGCTTTATATCATTGCAGTGACTGATACTAAAACAACTGTAGCAGCAGCGGCAATCACAAGTGAATTTGTTTCTAAGAGTGGGTGTGGCTAACCTTTTCCTGAGGGTTCAAAATTAATAAGGACTTTTGTTTTTCTAAATAACATTTTAATCAGTGTTTATTTACTGGAAATTAAATATAGTAACTTTAGGTCCTGGGTTAATTAATTCTGGTATACAGTCTGGGTTAAAATACCTTGTGACAGGGCCAGCAGGTGATGTGGTAGTTAAGGCTCCTACATGGATATCTGCAGTTTGAGTCCTGTACCGGATGGCTTGAAAATCACTGTGTGTGTGTGTGTGTGTGTGTGTGTGTGTGTGTGTGTGTCCTGCGTGCACCTAGAATCCCAAGGGGAGAATGGAGAAGGTATTGCAGTGTGGTCCTCCTCTCGGGGTGGGGGGTGATTTCTTTCTTTTCCTTTTACTATCTCTCTTTGTCTCTTCCCAATGAACTTTAAGTGCCCCATGGCAAAAATCTAACAAGCAAACATTTACAAGAAAAGAGAAAGTCCCCCAAAACCTTGTGACAGCCAGAAAAAGATCTGCTAGGTTTTAAAATATTCTGTGAAGGATGGATGTCAGATGAATTTTGGGAGAAGAAAAGCCCTACCTCCCCCTCACAACCTGTCCCTCTTCCCTTCTCTCTGACTTTTCTCACTCGACAAATACTGAGAACTTCAGGTTTGGCAGGCATTGGGCATCCTAGGCAAGGCAGGAATGACTCTTTTGGCTACAGAGTCTATAGCCCGTAACATTGAGTGTAAGACTTCTTTGCTTGAGGGAACACCCCAGATGATGGGGTGGAGAAACTACACCAGAGTGGATAAACTTTCTGAAAAAGGTCAGCTAGTAAATATTTTAGACTTTGAGAGTCACTGTCTCAGCTACTCAAGTCTGCCATGGCAGTTTGAAAGCAGCTGTAGATCATAAGTCAACAGTAGTGGCAGTGTCCCGGTAAAACTTTATCAGCAAAACAGGCAGTGTACTGGATTTGGCTTTTGGATCGTGGTCTGCCAGCCCTGAGCTAGTAGAATAGGATCTGCCTCCCTGAAGAAGACAGGCAATATTGCATTGTATTTTTCATTGCCTTTCAAGTTTGTTTTTGTGCTTGGAGAGTACCTTGAAAGAAGGAGAAAATATAACCAGTAGCTTTAGATTCTTAAAGGACATAAACAGTTTCCTGTGGATGTCTAGAAGGCAGACCTACAATGAAAGGGTGAAAATCATAGGAAGGCAGATGCTGGTCCAGGGTAAGGAAGAAGTCTCTTATCTTAAGGTTTGTACAATTGGCTTGGGTGGGAAATTACAGAGCAAAGCTGGCTCCCTACCTGTTAGGGACATGATAGAGGAGGTTGAACTAGATGGCAAGGTTCCTTTCAACGTTTCCCTTATATCTCAGGTGGTCCTAATAGATCAGGCAATCTCTCTTCACTTCATTGTGAGTTATTTTTCAAAAAACATTGTGGTGTAGGGGAGGTTTTCACTGTTTCTTTTCATATAAGCAGTGGAATTCTTTTTTTCCAACCACCTCTATGCAAAGCTGGGCATAATGTGATACAGTGTGTGTTTTTTTATGAATTCCTGTCTGATATTTACATGATGTGTTGAGATCATCATGTATTATCAGTGAGGACAATGATGCTGTTGGGATGAACACTAAAACTGATTTAGACATATAGTTGAGAACTGAAGACTCCTCTCCTAGTTAATTTGGTTCTCCATTTTGCTTTTCGTGGTATGGCATTAAGAGAAAACAGGATTCCAGTACACTCATAGTTTCAAATGTCAAAAGTTGTAAAGTTGTTCTCTGTGCGGTCTTGAGTCAGTCAGAAGGCAGAATGCAGGTTTTACTCTGAGGCATATGCCCATTCCCCGTCCCCAAAGTTACTCTGGTGGCACAAGTTAATGTGTGGGTGGTTTCCAGTGTGTTAACTTTATACATTGTATATTCAAATAAATATTTTTCTTCATTTCAATCCCTAAAATAATTAAAACTCAAGTTTCATTAAAAAAAAAAAAAAACAAAAAAAAACATTTCTCAAATGTCTAGCTGGCCCGTTACAGCCCTACCTGGGATGCAGAGTTTGAAGAGCACAGATTTAGAATCAGAACTAGGTAGAAGTCTAAGTTCTGCCACTTACTAGCCTTGGTCTAATAACCCTCAGTTCTTTATTTTGTTTTGTTTTTAACTTGCCAGAGGATGTGTGTACTCTCTAGAGAAAGGGTGGGGAGAGAGGGAGAGAGAGAAAGCACCCTCCAATGGGTCTGGTCACACTGCAATACTTTCTCCATTTTTCCATCCTTTTGGGATTTTGGATGCACATGCACATGAGTCTAGCATGTCTCTTAAGGATCTTGTGCCAGCATTCAAACTGCACAGTTGGCCGTGTGGGATCCAGCTCCCCCAATCACTAGGCTATGGAGCCAGCTCAACCCTCAGTTTTTCATCTGACAAACAGACCTAGACATGGCTCTAATTATGAGGACCAATAGAAATGAGAGTTTAAAATACTCAGCAAGTGTAGACCTTTAATAAATATTCTTCCCCTTTTTCTTGTGACTTGCAAGATAAGAAAAGCCATCTTTTAAATTCACTTGTATGTGGTTTCATTTATTATTTAAAGAAGTATTTATTTAATTTTATTTGTCATCATCATCATCATTATTATTATTATTTCATTTTCTACAGTACACATGCACTCACGAGAGAGAGAGAGAGAGAGAGAGCGCATACACTATCAGGTCCAGGACTTGAACCGCAGTTGACCATGTGGAGTCCAGCACCATTAACCACCATGCCACCCACTACCCCCCGTTTGATTATAATGGAAATGACTACTAGCCAGTATTTAATAATATCTTAAAGGTAAGCTTGAATAGAAACCCAACCTTCAAAACTGTAACTTACAGGGACCAGCAGATGGTATGATGGTTACATCATTGGACTCCCACATAGTTGACAGCGGTTCGAATCCAGGGCCCATTACTGAAGGGACCTGAGGACCAATTATTGAAGTTTAGGGTGGGAAAATTTTCTAAGTTTGCTTCCTGAATAGTTCTGACCAAAGTCTGTCTAACCTCAAAGCTTATTCTTCATTCCTCTCAACAATCAGAGAAACAAGGAAAAGTCCAGATTGTCAACTCATAATCAAATAGAAAGTTTTTTGACCCTTTAAGTGGATATTGGACCATGTTTTCTTATAATCAATGCTTCTTCCTCAAGGTATAATAGTTTTTATAGATTAATATGAAGTACTGACTTGGTAAAAGGGCTTGACCTTTTGAATATTTTGAGGACTTTAGATATATATTTGAAAATACAGGTACTATGATTAAGGAAAGAATCCTTAAATGACAATTTTAGCAGAGGGTAGTGCTGAAAAGTTGTATTACTTTAATTAAATAAAAAGACAATGGGAGGGAGGGAGGAAATAGCGGTGAACTTATATTATAGAAAATTAAATAAATGTAATTCCCTTTATGATTATAAATAATGTTGCTGTGTTTAGTGGACAACACACGACAAACTGGATACCTATCAGTATAAAATAACTTTATAAAGCACAAGTTATAATATTGCATATTAAAATGTTGAGTGATAATTGAATAATTAAATTTCACATAATATAAACTAAAACTTATTTACTTTAAAACAGTACATTGCCTACCTCAAAATACAGTGAGAGCTGATTAGAAATGAATGTTTCCTTTTATAGCTCATTGAGTCCTCATAATACCCTATGAAATCAGTATTATTATCCTCACTTTACACACGACAAATTAAAATGCAGAGCAGGTAAGTACATTGCCCAAAGCCCCACAAATTTGCATGATTCGAATTTCATTCTATGACATGGACACTCAAACATGTGCTCTTCCTGCTTTGAACTGCTTCTCAATAAATATTTGTGAATCATTGAATTAAACGGATGTTGCTGTGGCTTTTCATGGTAAGATACTATGTTTGCCTGTGCCTTTTGGAAGCAAAACTGTTGAAAGCTTTTCCAGCATCTCCTTTTTTATTGTAATATCCTTAGAATGACATCTGTTCTCAAAAATAGCAGTACCCAAAACCTACTTGTCCTTGCACATTTTGCTCAGTTCTGTTTCTCTTCATAGGACTTGTCGCCTTCTAACTTGATTTCTCATTTTTGTGTGCTGCCCCTCACCTCCCCCAACCCCTGAGTGTAGGCTCCACAAGGACAGAGACTTTGTTTGCTAGTTAGTCCCCAGCACGTGGGAACAGATATGAAGTAGGTACTTAATACAAATGTGTATTTGTTTAGTTAATGAAGAGAATGAATGTCAAGTTTATTGGTGCCTTGAACTTGGTCATCCTAAATACTTGAGCCTTTCAAAAGGATTGCCACTCTATCCTTTGCAATGGGGCAGTGAAACTTTCCAGGGGCCATCAATGGTCTGGGGAGTTACAGTATTAGGGCCAAGCTCTTCCAGTTGTCATGATGTATGGGAAATTCTTTTCGCTAAAAATGAATGGAAAGACCTCGTACCATCTTAAAAAACACATATGCTGCAGGCCTCTCAGAATCTTGTGTGCTCTTAAAAATTTGGTCTACTCCTCGCAAGTCAGAATTTGGCATGTTTCTGCCACTCAAGAGGGGCTGGCTGGCTCCTGTGTTCAGTTTTTACAGCTCCTATGCCCTGTCCTAGATATTTGTGTTGGGGAAAAGATTGTAAAGTCAGAGAGTCACAGGGATTTGTCACAGTGTTATTTGTGGTAGGTAGGTGATCCTGCATATGCATGGATTTCTAATTGGCCTCTGCAGTCAGGATAGTAGGTTTATTGCAGATCACAGGCACACCTACTTTACTTCTTTGACTTAATTTGCATTCACTTGCTCCTGATGATTGAGGAGACTTGGGTTCAAACTGTGGTTCTGTCACATAATAGGTGGTATCTGCTTCCCCATCTCTAAATGGGGGATAATACTACTGCTGTAAAGTGGGACATTTCCATCTAACTGGCCTATGGAATGATCCCTCCTATTGAGATGCCAGTGTCTCATTTAATCCTGTCTCTGCATCTACTGCATCAGTTAGGAGTGGAACTGGTTGGAAAATTCTGGCTTTCAGAGTTTTTTTCTTTCTCAGTCAACTAAGTCAAGAAGTCCTTAGGGGCTCCAAGATACTTCTCGCTGCTATAATGTAGACTTTAAACTCACAATTTCAAAATTGTTTTCAGAATTCCCACCCTCACATCTACATTCCAGACGGTAGGATGGAGAGAGGGTGGAAGAAGAATGTATTTCCTACTTGGGAGATTTTTAAGACTTTCTGATTATCCTATTGACCAGAACTTGGTCACATGATCATACCAAAGGAAAGGTAGTAGCAAAGGAAAGAGGAATGCAGTTCCCCCCACCTCCCACTCAGAAACCTCCTTCTCTGGAATTGGACCCAGATATTCTTCACATACTTGTATCTCTCAGGATCTAATTCTCTTGGGGTTGTTAGCTGGGTTGTTATCCTCCTTTGTTTTGTATATATTTATTTTTTTCTATGAACTTTCTTTTATTCATAAATTTTGGCTTTCTCAGGAGTTTAGGTTGCTCTTATTCTTCATGTTGTGAAATTATATATTTGCCTTTTGCCTTCTCTTTACTTCACACTCCTTCATCTTCTCAGCATTTTAAACTCAAATTATTGGATTGTCAAAAAAACTCATGACTTTTTTAATGTAAAAATGTATCATAACTTTTCTGATGACCTAATATATAGAGAACATGATTAATCTAGCCTAGCTCTTCATGCTGGGTCACATCGTGGTTGGCTGACTTATGGGTAGGCTGTCTGCTAGTTTAATCTGTGCAGGCCATCTTGCCATGGGTCTCGTCACCTGAAAGGGTGTCGAAACAGAACAGACTATGTGACTGGCAGCGCTACTCCTGACAAATGGGAATTAGAGATAAGTCTTAGAGCTGTGCGTGTGTCTACATGAATGAATATTAGGTAGTGTGACAGTTAACAGTTAACGTAACTGGTATCAAATTGGAAAGTGAGTATTTAGAAAGAATAGGACGTTTAGGGCAGACACCAACAGCTCTCACATACTTGCATATCCCGTGTGTTTCTTGCTTTACTCATGCTGTCACTTCTTCTGGAATGCTCTTTTCTTCTGTACACCCTCTCACCTGGTGAGCTACTAATTTTTTAAGACTTTTCAGGAGGTGCCCGTCTAAAAAGTCCTCCTTGGCATCCCTCTGGTAATGGGTTTGGTGATCCTACTCTGTCATCCTAAACCCTTTTGCGCATATCTTTTATTGTGCTGAACACACTTCCATGGTCCTTGTCTGTCACAGATACATGAAAATACTGTACTCTTTTGAGCTCGAAGGTCATTGCTGTCAGAGTTTGGTCTTATTTATCTTTGTATGCTTAATATTTACCTAGCAGTGCCTGCCACTTTAAAGATACTCCATAATGTTTGTTTCCTCTTAATTTTTTCCTTTCTTTTTAAAAAAATTTTAAAATCCCCAGTGCCTGATTTAACACTAATGGGATACATCGTTCAAGATAAAGTGGGGCTTATTATTTTACTCGAAAAATTAGAAATGGATTTCTTCTTCTTCCCTCATATTTAATCACTGGGATTTTTAGAAAGAGAGTGTTTACCACCATTAGCCTTTGAGTGCAAATCTGCTTTTGTATGGATATTAAATTTTTTTTTTTTTTTGTGATGTTTTGCAGATTGGCTAAAATTTTGCAGGGATGAAATCTATTAATTTTGAAAGGATGATTTATGCTTTCACTTGGTTATTTTTGTTAGATGGACTTTATCAGTCTCTGAGGTTATTTTTGCTAGATGGCTTTTTAAGTTTTTGTGATTGAATTTCACAAAGGTATGTGCTAAAGATAATTATTATTCTTTTAACAGGTGAGAGCAATGATTCCTTTTGGAACTACTGGTTAAATTTTTACATAGTCTATGGTCAGTTTTAGACTGACATATGTTGGAATGCTGACAGTACCTTTGCAGCTGAAAACATTTTAGAAAGTGTTGAGAGGTTGATTTTGGTAGCTTTGCTTTGGACGCAAATGTTTCTTTTCGGTTTGAGTAACATCACTCATTCTCCTGTTCTGAAGAAGCAAAAAAAAAAAAAAA
>NW_006159731.1:3787012-3787897 GCF_000334495.1 Tupaia belangeri chinensis
TTTCCTGTTTTGAAAAAAAAAAAAAAAAAAAAAAAAAAAGTTGGAGAAGAGCAAAATCCTTCACTTTTGTAAATAAAACTTCATTTTATTTTGTAATGAGTTTTTTTAAAAGTTATTTTCCATTTGTTGAAAATAACTTCCACGTGTACTAAGCGAGTTGTTAAATAATTCATTGTTAATGTTTTCAGTGACAACACTGACAGAAGGAGATGCCGTTTCTGAAGTAGGTGGCATTCCCCAGTGTGTACTTCCATTCTGGAGGAGTGACTGGAGCACAGTGACAGACACGACCTTTATTCAAAGAAGATTGTACCCACGCAGCACTTTGGAACTCCCATATGTCTCGGAATGGGTCTGTGTTCTCCACAGTTCCCTAAATCCTGCATCTTTGCCTCTAGCCCATTTGTTCAGGCATGCTGCTGAGAAAAAATGCTAGACTGTAGTTAACCTTATTTGGAAAGAGATGATATAGGCTAGGGCCTCATTTGTGAAGGGGGTGAGGAGCAAGAGAGAGAATGTCAGTGAGAGGGATCCTCCCGGGTTCTTGGGCGTGTACGCACTTGTGCCGGGCATGAATTTCAAGCAACCAGGGCTGGGACTCAAACTGCAGTCGGCCATGTGGGAGTCCAATGATGTAATCTCTATGCCATCTGTCTGCCCCAGTTTTTTTTTTTTTTTTTCTTTTTTGGAGAGGTTTTTGCTATAGGGCGTGTGTGCTTGACAGAAAGAGAGAGAGAGAGAGACAGAGAGATAGAAAGATAGAGAGAGATAGAGACAGAGAAATCACCCCCCAGGGAGGATGGCCACGCCGCAGTCCCTTCTCCTTTATTCTCCTTTCGGGATCTTGGGCACGCGTGCACACGCGCATGGCATGAGTTTAAGCCA
>NW_006159731.1:3788024-3795068 GCF_000334495.1 Tupaia belangeri chinensis
GAGAGGTATCCTCAAAGGTCCTGATGCTGTGATTCACTTCTGATTTCAGCCAGCCTCAGATTATGAGCAGAAGTGGGCCAGGTGTACTCAGGGAGGGTTTTGGGCATAGACCTAGAACCATGTGCATCAGCCTGGCAGAGGTTTGTGTTTATTCCTGTACCAATATTTGGGACCAAATACTTGTTTTTCTCTTTGTTTCACTAGTTTTAACATTACTCCCAGGACTCCGAAGAGTTGACTTGGTTATCTGTTAACTTTTTATTTCCATCACAAGCAAAATTGCAGAGGAGAAACATGAGGATGAGAGGTTGCATAGTGTATCAAAATTGAATCTGCCAATTATATTAAGTACTGTAAGAAGTACTTTTGGAGCCAGTTGGTCGCATAGTGGTTAAGGCAATGGATCCTACATGACCTACTGAGTGGTTTGAGTCCTGGACCCAGTGGTTTGAAAAATACTGGTTTTTGTGTATGTTTGCCTAAGATCTGAAAAAGGAGAAAAGGAGAAGGGATTTTGGTGACCATCACCATGGGAGATGCTTTTTCACTTTTTCTCTTTCTCTTTTTCTCCCTTGTGAGTGCATGCGGGTACCCTCTGGCAAAATTAAAAAAGAAAAAAATGCTTAGAATATTCTCTTAAAAATTATTGTGCTGAAATTATACCCTGAAATTAATATTTTTGGACTGTGTAGTCTGCTGCCTTGTTGAAGATTATATTTTTCTCCTTTATTTTCATGCTTACCTTTGAAATTTCTTAGGGAAAACAACAGTAAACTGTAAGTAATCTTGTTAATTTCAAATTGAGTGGATTTTTTTTCCTTTTTTTCCCCTGTATTATGCATTCCCCTCCCCTCCCCCCTACCTAACAGATTGTTTAAAATCAGCGATTTGCTTCTAGCAACCTCTTTTTGTGCTTTCATCAGACGAGGAAGCAAAGATCAGATTGTTTTTGAAATGATATTCTTTAGATCTTTCTTAGGCAAGTCTAGATGTAGATTTTTGAATGCCAATTTAGAGGCTGTGGGGTCATAGTTTATCTTGGATAGAGGTTTATTTATTTTTTTTTTTCCCGGAGGGGTTTTTGCTATGGGGCACATGCGTTCACCAGAAAGACAGAGAGAGGCAGAGAGACAGAAAGCGAGAAATCACACACCCCCCAGGGGGGATGGCCATGCCGCAATCCCTTCTCCTCCATTCTCCTCTCAGGATCTTGGGCACACCGCACACACACCTAGTGTGAGTTTAAGCCTCTGGGTCTGGAACTCGAATCACGGTCAACTACATGGGAGTCTAGTGACATAGCCATTACGCCAACTGCTAGTCCCAAGATTTGTTCTTAAATTGGGAATGGTTCACTAATTATCTTTATTCTAAGCTATACCTTATATTCCTTCCATACATGGGTTTACAGTTAAAATATGTTCTTGCAAATAGAGCATCTATACCGGGAAAGAATACAAAGTGATTATTTAAAATTTTACAACCAGTTGCTATAGCATGATCAAAGGAAGATGGCTTGTGTTGTTAAATGTCTCTTTATATTTAATGCCTGCTAATGAGAGAGGAGAGGCCATTTTTGAGAGCATAATTGTTAGAATTAATTTGGAGTTTGAGTGGATCTTGCCACTTGGTCTGAGGTAGGGTGCAGTGTTCAAGGATAGGGCAGTATTTATTTGTAAGGATTAGAGAGGTTAAGGAGAAAGAATGAGGTAGTAACGACAGTCAGAAAGTCATGCAAAAGAAATCAAGGGTTTTTAGAGTAATAATTTCAATAGTCTCAATAATAGCACTTGTACGTTTTGGGAATGTGAGATGAAAGGAGTCCAAAGTAGGTTTTTAGTAGCCAAAGAACAAATATTTTTCCCTGTTTTCAAAGATAAAACTCTTAAAATGAATTACTTTCTGATGACAAATGATGGAGCCCTTTCTGATGGTACTAGGAATACCCATGTTTAAAAAAAGAAATGTATCAGCTAGGATTAGGTTAGGCTGGGTAGACACAACAGTGTGCAAACAAAGGAGAGTTGTACCTCCAGCGAAGCCTGGAAGGGAGAGAAGAGCAGCTCTGCCCTCAAGTGTGTTCTTGGGCTCACTGTGTTTGTGCTCCTGCACCATTCTCAGCCTTCGCACCCCAGGTTCTCACGAGAGCTACAGGAAGTCTCAAGTCCAGACTGAAAGAGAAGTAGGGAAGGCAGAAATGCACAAAGGTGCCCTTCTTAGAGGCAGTCCCATTTAAGCATCCTTCACTTGCATCACTCTAGAACTTAATCACGTGATGACACCTAGCTTCAAGAAAGGCTGGGAAATAATTTTCTTATTCCTGGGGCATAAAGAAGGAAAATAATTTTTCTAGTTTGTTGATGGAGTTGGCAAGTAATTCACGACTATGTTACAGAATGACAATTAGGGGTGATTTACAAAGGTTGAAGAGAAGAAAGGATATTGGGCCAGGTAGTGAGCTAAGTGTTCTCAGTCTTCAGTTCTGAGGACCCCCGTGGCAGTGCTGGGGGTGGCGGGGTGGGTTATAGTGTACTTTGTTGAACATAAAAAAAAACCCCTAATAATGTTAGAACAATAATAATAATAATAATAATAATGATACCTTAACAACAGATGTAGATCTTTAACATTAAATCATCATTCATTTTGTTTTCTTTTTTTTTGGAGAGGTTTTTGCTATAAGGCGCATATACTCACTAGAAAGACAGAGACAGAGAGATAGAAAGCGAGAAATCACCCCCCAGGGAGGATGGCCATGCCGCAATACCTTCTCCTCCATCCTCCTCGCCGGATTTTGGGCATGCACGCACATACGCCTGGCATGAGTTTAAGCCACCAGGTCCAGGACTCGAACCACAGTAGACTACATGGGAGTTCAGCGACATAGCCATTACACTAACTGCTGGTCCCCATCATTCATTTTGAATGATAGCATCAGCATGTGTTTAGTGTTTTTGAAGTTTAGATTGAATTTAAGAACTTCCCCCAACAAATTATCTTTTGAGTTTGATTTTCTGTTGCTGTAATTTTTATTTTGAATGTCTATGCATATGGCTTTTTGGCTTTCCAATCTTTCCCTTGCCAGTTTCCCTTAATCATATGAAAATCAGTTTCTGATGGACATTGTCTGAAGAGGCATGTACCTTTTGCAGAATTGGTCTGATATGACTTCTTGACCTTCAAAAGGAATACATCTTTGGGAGCTTTTTGGCTACTACAGGAATATGGGGATCTCTGCTTCCTTGGCACAGTGGATCAAACCATAATTGCTGAGATTTGTGGTATTATAAACTTTACAGAAAAGCTTTCACTTGACAATAATAAACTGTAATAACAGTGTTAGACTGTAGAAAGTTAGAGTTATTGTGACTACATACTAATTTAATGTGCTAAAAATATTCCTGCAGTTAAAGAAGAAACCATTACTCATGTTTAGTGTGCTTGATTTTGTGAGTATGTGTTTTAGGAACCTAAACTTGACCTGGGAGTAAAAAAATTGTGAATTTTGAACCGAGCATTGCCATTCATATTCTGAGGCAAAAGACCTCAGTCTTCTCTAAATTGAGCCCATTCAAAACTTTCAGCCTGAAACTAAGCATTTTTCTTTCCTTTCTAACCACTGTAAGGATTATAGACATTTGTGATAAAAAATTGAACTGAAATATCAAGTGCTTATAAAGCTACTTGTAGCAAAGAATTCATTAAAAATTGGATATTAGAGCAAGATTGAAAGGAAATGAAATTAAACCATTACAATTAAGTCTCGTTCCCTAAATGATGCTGCTGTGTTAGAGGACGGAGCATGTTTTATAGTCCCATGATAAAGCAGTATGGCCTTCCTTTATTACTCCTCTCTCATTTGAGATAGCCTACAAAAAGCAGAGAGTAGGGGAAAATTCAGGCACTTACTCATAAAGCAGATGTCAGAATACAGCAGCTTTTGTTTAAAAAAAGGAAATGAGCAAGAGGAATGAAGCCAGTTCTTTGGTACAAACATTTAGTTGTAATCTCTTATTCTTATTTTAATCTTATAGAGAATGTCTGAATGTATCCAGATCTCATTTGCTGTTTGTAGAATTGGCATTTACACGGTAAGCAATGCATATTTTTGTGGTACCCAATGTCACAAATAAACTCCGTGAAAAAGCAAGTGCTGGAAAGCCTGTGGAGCAAGGGGACTTGTCCTCCACTGCTGATGGCAATAGGTTTATACATCCACAATGGAAAATAATGAAGTTGAACATGAGCACGTCCAATGACCGAGTGATTTAACTCCTAGATATAAAACTTAGAGGAATTGTGTAATTACAAGAAGATCTGTGGAACTATATAGGGAATGTCCCTAGTAGAAATATTCATGGAAAGTAAAATATTGAAAGCAATCCGAATAGGCATCCATAACAGACTAGATTAAATAATCTGTGGACTTCTAATGTAATAGATTCCGATGCAGCAGCAAAAAATACATGAACCCAAAAATTCTATGCACTGCAGCTTTTAACAATAGAACAGGGACGCCGCTCACAAACAATGTTCTCTGAAAGAAACGAGTCACCAGAGAATAAATGGAGTTTGATCTAATTTCTGCAAAGTTCAAACACAGCAAAACTAAGCCATTCATGGTTTTAGAGTTACATATGTTATAGATAAACTGTAAAGAAAAGCAAAAATTCAATCTGTGGCTACCTCTGGGCAGCAGTTCTCAGCAAGAGTGACTTTGCTCTCGAGGGGAAAGTCTGGAGATACTGGTGGTTGTCATGACTGGGGGTAGCGGTATACTACTGGCATCTAGCAGGTAAGGCCTGGGGTTGCTAAACATTCAGTAACACACTGCTTAAACACTTGAGAATGATCTGATTCAGGGGGCCAGATGGTGGCACAGCACTGATGCTTTGCAAGGCAATTTCACACAGGTTCAAGTCCAGAGACCTCCCCAAGTACCCCGGGCCCTTTTTTGCTTGTGATCGAGGGCTGAACTTGAGAATGATCTGATTCAGGGGGCCAGATGGTGGCACAGCACTGATGCTTTGCAAGGCAATTTCACAACGGTAGATTCTCAGTTCAAGTCCAGAGACCTCCCCAAGTACCCTGGGCCCTCATTTGCCTGTGATGGAGGGCTGACTGAGGCTTGGGGTGGATTGCAGTGTTCATGCTCGGTGGGTGATACTTTCTCTCTTTCGTGGAAAAAATAAATACACTTAAAAAAAATGATCTGGCTCAAAATGTCAATAATGTGAGGTTAAGTAACTATTTTAAGGAAGCCTGGGAAAGGAAAAAGGCTTTATAAGTTATAATATTCAAGTTTTTATCAGGAGTGGTGTGTTCACATTTATTTATGTTATTCTTTACATCTTTGCCTTGTACCTGTTTATGTGATGCATTTCACAGCAGAACAAAAAAGAAAATAAATGTGTTAATGATGTTAGAGATTTTTTTTTTCCTCTAGAAGTCTGTGTCAATCGACCCAAATAGCTTGAGCCCATTTATTCACTCAAGATTACGGGGTTGCATCTATATGTAAGACCATTAAAGGACTTTTCTAACCTTAAGATTCAGTAACAGAGTATCTTGATATTTTTCTTTAAAGATGTAGGGAGGGACTTCCGAGACTATGGACAGGAAATACAAGTGTTTACTTTCAAAAACCAAATCATTTTTTTAAGTAAGGATTCAAAAAACAATTCCATGAAGTAATTTTGCTCTCTCATCCACCTTGCACAGAAGAACATGTATGTATGTGTGCATAGTAATTAAGGCAGTTGTTTAAAATGAATGGTGAAAGGATTCTGAGGGTCGATATCTATACTAGATTTTCTACTCAGCTTCAAAAACAAAAACAACATTTGAAGATACCAGCACAGACTGTTAGTTTCTTGAGGGTCAGTATCTCTATCCCTATCCTTCCCACTCCTCTCGCTACCCCACACCACCTCCTTTATTTTCTTTTTATTTTTGATTGCCAGATAGTGCATGTGCTCACCAGAGAGAGAGAGGATGGGAGAAGGAGGCACCCCAATGGGCTTTTATCATGCTGCAGTCCCTTCTCCATTTCTCTGTTCTTTTGGGATTTGGGACATGCACACATAAATGCTTGGTGTGTTTTTTTATTTTTTTTTTGGAGAGGTTTTTTCGCTATAGGGCGCGTGCGCTCGCCAGACAGACAGAGAGAGACATAGAGACAGAAAGCGAGAAATCACCCCCCAGGGGGGATGGTCACGCCGCAACCCTTCTCCTCCATTCTCCTCTCGGGATCTTGGGCACGTACGCACACACGCCCGGCATGAGTTTTAAGCCATCGGGTCCGGGACGCGAACCGCGGTCGACTACGTGGGAGTCCAGCGACATAGCCATTACGCTAACTGCTGGTTCCCGATGCTTGGTGTGTTTTTCAAGCCCCCAGAGCCAGGACTCGAACCATATGGGATCAATTTTCTGTCAGCCACATGGGATCCAGCTCCCTTACGAGTAGGCCGTGGGGCCAGACCAGTGATCCTATCTTGTGTTTGTCTATTTTTCACAATACCTTGCACAACTGACACATGGAAAATGCTAAATAGCATTATTTTCTCATGTTCTGAAGACTAGAAGTCTGAGGTCTGGATAGTCGGGTTCTCATGAGGACTCACTTCTCTCTCAGACAGTCACTTTCCTGCTGCTTCCTTACATGGCAGACAGAGACAGGAAGCAAACCCTCTGACCTGCAGAGGCATAGAAGTGAACGTTTAGGATATATATGTATATATTTATTTCCATTTTCTCAGAAATGTTTTTAAGTCTCAGTGTATGTTCAATTATACTAAGTCAAAATGAGCACAATTTTCTGTTTTGCCTTTGTTTGAATTTAAGCATAAACATTTTTTCTTTGTTTCTCTGTCACCTTTGGTTTTAGCTGCCCATCTCAGAGGAGTATTTGTCTTCAGTTAGATGAATAAGTTGCTTGGGAGCTAAACATGCTTTTTGTTATTTTACGTGAAATTACTTTGTCTTTTCAGATCTTCAAGAGTCAGATACCAAACTGGGATTTGGCATGTAAGAGATGTAGGG
>NW_006159731.1:3795086-3799844 GCF_000334495.1 Tupaia belangeri chinensis
GGGAATGACAGAAAGCAGATGGGAGCCTTCAGACTGTGCTGTGAGTCTGGCAGCTGTGAGAAGAGACTGGGAAGGAAGAAGAGGTGGGGAGGAAGAACTTTAGACTGCGGTGTAGCTCTGAAAAAGTCTTGGCTGGGCGCATGGGGCTTCCCTGAGAAAAGGAATTCATTACAGGAGTTCTGCGTTGGGCAGGAAAGCCCTTCCTCCCATACCTCGATGTGCTATGGCACTAGCTGACAGCAGCCCAGCAGAAACACAGCATCAGCATGAATTCCATGGTGGATCCAAAGCTGTGGCAGCTGGGGGCTGTCAGCTGGCTGTGCCTCTCTAGAAGGGAGATCTGAGTGGCACAATTCCATGAATGCCAGTGTAAGCCATTACAATAGGATGTTTACATTTAGAAGCCAAAGAGTATTAGCACTGCTGATATCACGATTGTGTGTACTCATTCATGAATATTTAGTCTGGGCCTGACACCCAGGCTTGGTATTTAAGCTCTGTTTATTTAACAAAGGTGATATGACTATGGATTCATAGTTAAAGCAGATAAAAAATTGTCTTTGAAAGGGGAGCACAGTGGTCTGTGTTGTGCCCAGCACAAAATTCGTATTGAAGCCCTGATCCCCCAGTGTGATGGTATTTGGAGATGAGGCCTTTGGGAGAAAACTAAGTTTAGATGAGGCCATAAGGATGTGGCCTTATGGTGGGATTAGTGCCCTTAGGAAGAGACACCCCTGTGGGCCAGAGAGGCACATGGGGCATTGCCTAGGACTTCTCTTTGGAATTTCAGACTTCCTGACTGTCTGAGAGAAGTGGCTATCTGCAAGCCAGGAAGAGAGCCCTCACCAAGGCCTGACCTGCTTGCAGCCTGATCTCAGACTTCCAGCCCCCAGAACCATAAGAAAATAAATGTCTATTTTTTTTTAAGCAACTCAAGCTATGATGTTTTATTGTGGTGGACTGAGTAACACAGGGAGGGGAAGAAACTCTTGTGAATTGTAGATAAAGAACATAAACAAAACAAACAAAAAAAACCCCTCTAGTTAGCACCTGTGAAATAAAAGTTAAATTCTAAAACGAAAAGGAAATTTAAGCAGATTATTGGTTTATAGGATGAGAAAAACTGTTAGATGGTGGAGGTAAGTGGGGTTTTGTGTGTGTGTGTGCGCGTGTGTTTGTGTGTGTATGTATGTGTGTGAGGTGCTTTAATATTGGTACCAGATAGCAGCTGGTTAAGCACTTCAAGAGCAGAAAGGCAGGCCTGTGGTGGTGGCACAGAGGTAATGCAGTACTCTGCATTGTGAGCTGCATGGGGTAGTCATGGGTTTGTGTCCTAAGACCTGTCTGTACATGCAGTGTGTGGGTGTGCCTGTGATCCTGACTGGCTGAAGCAATAGGTGAATTGCGGTATAAAGGTCCTGTTGGGGGTGCCTATATCTCTCTCTCTCCTCCTCTCTAATTTGGAATAAATAAAATAAACTTTTAAAAAAGCAAAAAGTCACATATTTTACATATTAGGAAGTTTATAGTACATATTTTAGATATTACGAGTTTATAGTACAATATAATCTGAATTGAGGAACATATCGAAACTTCTAAGGCATAAAATTGTATTGTATACAGGTGAATATATACCAAATCTAAGAAGGAAAAAGCTTAATAAAAGGTCATTATTTGGGATTAGCAGTTAGCATAATGGCTATGTCACTGACTGCGGTTCAAGTCCCGGACCTGATGGCTTAAATTCATGCCAGATGGGTGTGCGTGTGTGCCCAAGATCCCGAGAAGAGAATGGAGGAGAAGGGATTGTGATGTGCCCATCCCCATGGGAGGTGATTTCTTGCTTTCCGTCTGACTCTTTTTTTGCGAGTGCACGTGCCCTATAGCAAAACCCTCTCCAAAATAAATAAATAAATAAAGGTCATTACTTAAGACAACAAATCTTATGTGTGCCACACACCTTCCCCTCCAAGGTTTGAAGTTATGAGCTCTGCCTTTACCTACCAGCTCCTCCTATTCAGCTTCTGTGATTTCTCTTTTAGACAGTAGGAGGGTAGAGAGGGCTACCTTTGTGATTACAAAGACAGTGAAAGACCAAGATGCCTAGAGGGCCTTAGCTTGGGATGAGGAAGAAAATAAATCTCACTTTAGTTTTCCAGGCAGATCATCTTTAGGCACAGGTAGGAAAATTTACATGTTATCAGAGGAGGAGTTTTGATACCTACCAAAACCTAGAAAAAAATTGAAAGAGGGAAGCAGAAAAAGAAAAAAAGTATTTAGAACCAAGCATCTGCTCCAAGGAGATAATTATTCTAACTTCCTTTGAGTGTAGCACAGGAGATAGTGTGTATTCTCTTAAATATAATACAGGGATGTATTACAAAGAAGTAATTTAGTTTCTGAAACAAACGGAGTCCTGTTATATGGATCTAGACTATTCTGGGTATTAGACAACATTCGCTTGGTTCTGGTCAGGAAGAAGGAGAGGAAGTAAATTTAGGCTGCGAGTTTATAGTACAATTGTGGTTCTGTGCTTTTATGAGATCCTGGCAATGAGTACGGTCCATGCTGAAGAATGTGATCTTGGGAACCAGCAGTTAGCGTAATTGCTATGTCGCTGGACTCCCACATAGTCGACCACGGTTCACATCCCGGACCCCGTGGCTTAAAACTCACGCCAGGTGCGTGTACATGTGTGCCCAAGATCCCGAGAGGAGAATGGAGAAGGGATTGCGGTGTGACCATCCCCCCTAGGGGGTGATTTCTCGCTTTCTGTCTCTATGTCTCTCTCTGTCTGTCTGGCGAGCGCACGCGCCCTATAGTGAAAAACCTCTCAAAAAAAAAAAAAAGAAAAAAAAAGAATATGATCTTGAGGAAAAAAAAAAAAAAGAAAAAAAAAGAATGTGATCTTGAGATGAACCTTCTGTGGTTGGGTACGGGGGAAACTGGACCAGAGAGGAACATGGGACATTGCTTACGACTGCTCTTTGGAATTTCTAGGTAAATTCTTAAAGGGACCTGCCTTAGCCTCAGACTTTTGAGTTGGAATTTATAACCATAACTGGGCCAGAAGCACAAAGGTAGACAACTAGCTGGTACTGGCTAGCAGGATGAGGGTGAGACAATAATTGTAGCCTTCAGCAGCCTCGTTAGATTGTGACCCAACAGTGAAAATGGGCCCAAGTGAACAAAACAGGCCCAAGTGAACAAAACAGAGTCCGTCTTACACTTCTCTAGGTATGGTAACATTTAAAGCACGTGGAAGCCACAAGGGGGTGATCAGTTTTTCTGTACTCAACAACTGCTTGAACTAAAATCCAACCAAGTGATGAATGCAATTTAAACTATTAGACCGTCAGTATAGTCATGATGTATTTATGCAAAACTGCATCATAACTTTTCTGATGACCTAGTAAATCATACCAGCATAAAATATCATACATGGTTACAGATTTTGGTTAGTAATAAGAGCTTTATAAACTCTTTAAAATTCTTCTTTTGCCTTCGTAGAAATTTTTAAATGCCATTTTGCCAGCAGAGAAAGCATTCATCCTTCAAAACTATAATAGTAAAAATGGTATCCAGTTTCATCTTGAGATGAAGATTCACTCGGTAGTGCATACAGATCATCCTTTTATCTAGTTATTAGATTTCTAAAAGCTTCTGTGACTTTTTTTTTTTTAGGGGTAGGAGGATAGAGATACTTTTGTAATTACAGTACAGTTATTGTATATTATTAGTATTAATACTAATATTGTATTCAATTTATAACACTACTACTTATATTAGAAGTAATACTATTGTATGTTAGTATTTATACTGTCAATAACATTGTATATTAAATAAAGCTTCCTCTTTTTGGTAAGAACCAATTAACTTTATTGGAAATAATCCTACAACTGAGAGAAAAAAATTTAAGTGAGCATTTTTGTAAGGGCAGCATGCAACCCCAGCCTGCTGACCCGGGAAGGCATCCCCACGGGGGTACCTAGTCCTAGCTCAGTCCCGTGGCAGGGGCCCAGTCTAGCTCAGTCCTCCTGGTGGCTGGCGCCCAGGGTGAGCTTGTCAAAGAGGTACTCGGCCAGGCCGGCTTCCGGGGCGCCCATCTTGCGCAGGTTGGCCACGTGGCCGCCCAGCTCCTTGATGGCCTCCACCTGGTGGTGCAGGTAGTGACGCTCCAGGAAGTCGCACAGGTGGGCATCGCTCTTGTCAGTGGCTAGCCAGTGCAGCTCCAGGAGGCTCTGGTTGATGCTCTTCTCCAGGTGGAAGGCGCACTCCATGGCCTGGAGCCCGCCCTCCCAGTCGTCGCGGTCTGGCTTCTTAATGTCGCGCAGGCAGATGCGGCCGCCGCGCTGGTTCTGCAGCCGCATCAGCTTCTCGGCGTGGTCCCTCTCCTCGTGCGACTGGCGCAGGAAGTACTGGGCGAAGTGGTTCAGGGCCACGTCGTCGCGGTCGAAGTAGAAAGCCATGGACAGGTACACGTAGGAGGCGCAGAGCTCCAGGTTGATCTGGCTGTTGACCGCGGCCTCGCAGTCGGGGTGGTAGTTCTGGCGCACCTGTGAGGGCGTGGTGGTCGCCATGTGGGTTAGTGGGGGCACAGCGGGCGAGCTGGAGCGTGAAGGCGGAGCGGTGCCGGCAGCGGGGCCTTGGGGCGCACCCAGTGTGGGCGACGGCAGAGTCTGGCGGAGGGTGAGCTCCAGGATCCCGGCTGCAGCGAGTGGACCGTTGGTCTGCCACAGACCGGAAGTGGGCAGATGA
>NW_006159731.1:3799877-3843082 GCF_000334495.1 Tupaia belangeri chinensis
GGAGTCCCTAAGCCTCATGGGGTTATTACGGTTTATAGTGCAGAATGTGAGAAGGCCTGTTACTGTGGCTGCCATGACGACTTACCACAGGCTTTGTGGTTTACAGCAGCACAAACTCTTACAGTTCTGCAGGTCAGAAGTCTGAAGTGGGGGGCGGTAGGTGACTGGTTGACGTGCTGGCCTCTCACATTGCCGACCACAGTTCATGTCCTGGACCTGGTAGTCCAGAAATCAACAATTAAATATATAAATATTTTTAAAAAAAGTCTTGGGGACCAGCAGTTAGCGTAATGTCGCTGGACTCCGATGTAGTCGACTGCAGTTCCAGTCCTGGACCTGGTGGCTTGAACTCATGCCGGGCGCGTGTGCGTGTGTGCCCAAGATCCCAAGAGGAGAATGGAGGAGAAGGGATTGCGGCGTGCCCCCCCCTGGGCGGGTGATTTCTCACTTTCTGTCTCTCTGTCTCTCTCTTTCTGGCGAGCTCATGTGCCCTATAGCAAAGACCTCTCCAAAAAAAAAAAAGTCTGAAGTGGATTTCTCTAGGCTAAAGTCAAAGTATTGACAGAGCTGTGTTTCTTCTGAAGGGTCTAGGGGGTAAAACCATTTCTTGCCTGTAAAAAATATATTTCTTCCTAGAAAGAAACAGTCTGGAGGCTCTAGGGGGAAACCATTCCTTGCCTTTTGTGTCTATCTTTCCAGAGAGACAGGTACCCTCACAGGGTCCTCATGTTTCGACCCTACCCCCAACTTCAGCCACCCTGCGTTGTGTGCAGGTCTGAGCACACCAGAATTCCATTGGGACTTCGTGAACTCAGGGCCATTCCCATGTGGGTCCAATTGACTTACTGCTCTGCCACCTCCCAGCTTCATTCCTTGACCTTCTAAATGCTGACTGTAGTCCCTGGCTCGTCTTCCCTTGTAGCAATGGAATCATTGGAACTTCTGCTTCTGTCCTTTTCTCTCCTCTGTGACTTAGACATTCCTGTCTCTGTCTTTATGAGCGCTATTATGATTAAGTTGAGACTACTAGGATAATCAAGGGTAATTGCCTCCTCTCAGGATCCTTAATCACATCTGCAAAGGCTCTTGTGCTATGTAGGGTAAGGTGTCCACAGGTCAGGACTCCGACATCTTGCAGCAGGGTGGTCAGGGAGCATTATTGTACCTACTGCACACACCAGAGAGGATACTGCAGGGCTCCGTACAATCTGTCCTCATCTCTAGAGGGGGAAAAAATCAATGTAGGCAACTCCTGGTGCTTGGTTTAGAATGTCATCATCATGTTTAGCATCAAGGTTAAAAATGTATCAGCTGGACTGGAAGTCATACACATGGACTCTACAAATACTGGCTCTAGCAATAGTAGCGAATTAAAGAGCAGATTTAATATATAACCATTGTCGAGAAGAGTGATGTTGACTGTGCTTGCTTATTATTATGCTCCATGGGACCAGCAGTTGGTGTGATGGCTGTGTCGCTGGACTCACATGTAGTTGGCTGTAGTTTGGGTCCTGGATCTGGTGGCTTAAACCGATGCCGGGCACATGTGCATGCATGCCCAAGATCCTGAGAGGAGAATGGAAGAGAAGGGATTGCAGCGTGGCCATCTCCCCTGGGGGGTGATTTCTCGCTTTGTCTATTTCTGTCTTTCTGGCAAGCACATGCACCCTATAGCAAAAACCTCTCCAGTACATATGTATGTTTGTATGTGTGTGTATATATATATATTTTTTTTCTCCTCAAAGATTCCAGCATAAGCCTTATAGCAAAAACCTCTCCAGTACATATGTATGTTTGTATGTGTGTGTATATATATATATATTTTTTTCTCCTCAAAGATTCCAACATAAGCCTTTATTGTAAACTGTGTGAGATACTGAAATGTCTGCACTCATGATGAAGAAATGAAAAACTCTAAGACAAAGTAAGTGTGCCTTAAAGACATTCTGCATAACCGTAGATGTGGTTTGGCTGTTTTAATAAAGGCTGAAATAATAGTGGCTTACAGAGGATGAGTTTCACATACAAAAATCCAAGCTGGTAATCCATTTGGGGTCTAGCTCTTTGCCTCATGAATCCCGCAGGGACTCCGGCCCTTTCTAGTTTGTTCCCTCAATCACTTAGGTAATTCTGCTTATGCAGGTGGCTCAGCGTGCCTGCATCTTTGTTTCTGCATGGGAAAGAGGAAGTGAAAGCTAGTTAGTTCTTTTCTTGGAAGTTACAGACATCATTTCCCCTTGCATCCCAATTGCCAGAACTTAAGTCACATGACAACATGTTACTACACAAGAAGCTTGAAAATACAGGGTCTCGCAAGAGCCAAGACTCTGGGGACTCATTCCTAAAGGGGAATAGAGAGTAGACATTGGGGTACAATGAGGCATCTCTCTCAGAAGGAGTTTTAGCCAACAGATAGTGCAGTATAATTGGAGGAAAGTACAGAGCAGAGAGTCAGTGTTGCTTATAGCTGATGTCAGGCACACATCAGAGCACATAATATGGCAGCAAGGCCAGTTTCTTTTTTTAAATTCTTGTTTTTTGTTTTGTTTTGTTTTTCCATGTTTTATTCCATAGGGTGTGTGCACTTGCTGGAAAGATCCAGAGAGAGGGAAGGTGAGAAATCACTCCCTGGGGGGGATGGCTATGCTGCAGTCCCTTCTCCTCCATTCTCCTCTTGGGATTTTTGGGAATACACACACGTGCCCAGTATGATTTCCAAGCTGCTGAGTCTGCGACTCAAATCATGCTTAGTCAGGTGGGAGTTTAGTACCTTAACCCTCATGCTACCTGTTGGCTCAGCCAGGCCAGTTTCATGTTGTGTGACCAGTCCAGCTTCTCGTTGGATTGATAACTGAGACACTATGGGCCATGATTGCGTTAGTTTTTTTTTTTTTCTTTTTTTTAATGAATATCAACATAGTATATATATTTTTTCCTTCATGGACATGTACACACACATGATTAGAATTGTTCTTAACCATTTTGTTTTGAGGGATGCAAATGGAGGGTTTTATGCTTCATAACTTGAGGAAATGAAAGCTTATGATTGCTTTCTTTCCTTTATTAAACAAAATAATGTCCCGTAGAGTACAGTGAATCTGTTGAGACCCACAATTAGCTATCCTGATGTCTGTTTGCATAATAAAATAGTTACACTGTGAAATTCATGAGATCTGTGGGACTGCCGTTTTATTTTATCTTTAAAATTTTTTTAAAGAATTATTTTATTGTACTTTATTTAAATTTGATCAGAGAGAGAGAGAGAGAGAGAGCGAGAAAGTGAGAAAGCAAGCCGCCAGGTCCAAGACTCGAACTGTGGTTGGCCATGTAGGCGTCCAGCGCCCTTAACCACCACATCACCTGCTGGCCCCTCCATTTCATTATTTTTTTAACATTAATTTTTTTAAAAATTATTTATTTATTTATTTTCAACCTGAAAGGGACAGAGCAAGCAATCCAGTGAGACAGATAGAAGGCGAGAAAGCAAGCTGCCAGGTCCGGGATTCAAACCTGTGGTCAGCCATGTGGGAGTCCATTGCTCTTAACCACCATGCCATCTGCCAGTCCCATTTTTACATTAATTTTTGAAATCAGAGCTTAGGCAAGGCCAAGATAACATCTCTTTGGTCTAGGTGTTTTACTGGGAGAAATGCAGAATGTATCTTTTCCTCTCAAGATGAACAGTCCTCTGCTGCGGGCTTTTGTAACTTGAGCACAACTCCCCTTGGGTAGCCCTTCCGGTTGATTCTGACCCAGATGGAAGCTGCATTCTTTCATGCCCAGACTTGCTCATGCCCTGTGCTCCCTTTCTCAGTGATTGGCACCACAGTGCAACCAACTTCAAGCCAGGAACCAGTCTCAGGTCTCCCCTGCCTCATTACCCTCTCAGTCCCCAAGTCCATGTCTCCCAGAGTAGTCCCCTTCCCCTCTGCAGTTTCCTGGGCTCTCACATTAGTGCTCTTTGCCTAGAAAGACCTTACAGCCTCTTCCAACTCTAGAGCCTTTCATCAGCCAGAGGTTTGTGGCACACCATTTCAGAATCACCTGGGAATTGTTTTTTTCTAACTCGCACCTCACTGTGAACTTGGAGCAGCAACGGTCTATTCCTGTCTGTTAGTCTCTGTCTATTCCTCCTGTGCCCAGCATCTGATGGTTCTTTACTGTCATCACCACTGATTTACTCAGTACTTACTAAGGTCAGCCCTTTACAAAGTCATTTAACTCTCTGCAATCTTTTGAAGAAAGTTTTCTAATTTGACACGGGGCATGGCATGGATAAATGTCTTTTCCATATGGTGGAGATAGGATTCAGAGCCAGAATTTGGTTTGATAGTCTGAGTTACTGTGCTGGTACCTTCTAGATAATAGGCATTCAATTTGTTGGATTTAATCTAAAATACTTTTCAACATTTTTTTTCTCTTTTATTCTTTGATGTTTTGAAGCCAGGCCAGTTATTTTGCAGACTGTCTTTCAGATGATATTTGTCTAATTGCTTCTTCATGATTACATTCAAGTTAACCATTTTAACAGGAATATTAGGTGCATGGCATTGTTTCCTTCTCAGAGCATCCCATTAAGGGCACAGGATAGGTGTTGATCCCATTATAGGTGATAAATGTTTTTAAAGTTATAAGTAACCTAATTTCAGAGGCTGATATTTTCTGGCTTTACCCCAAATTCATGGACTGTACCCTATATAGCACCTATGGCATTTCTTATGTGTTCACTGCACAGTCTACAGTCTTTTTTTTAATTACATCTTCGTATATATCATTCATTATATTTTTGTACACTTAGAGGTCAGATAAGGTACTGTTTACATTGGTATGGCTTTCTGACCTTTGGAATGTTTTTAGAATCGTAATTTTTGATCTGGATGGAAACTTAGCATGTTTCCCGCCTTTGGATTACCGTGTCAGTTCTATCCGGGGCTGTTCCTCTGGTTAGGCTGTGGTGCTTTTGAAGGCAGAGTTGAGAAGTCAGTTTTCAGATGGTCTGTTCAGCTTTGTTTGGTTGCTCTGTCAGATGGCCCTGCTCACTCTGCCAACTGCCTTCACTTTTAAGGGTTAATGGGATGAATAGTGACTGTAACTGCGAGAATATTACTGCTAGTAGAGAATGCTAATTATATTTTCCATTTTAACTATACTTTGTATATGAAATAGAGTATTTTTTCATCTTCTGACTACAGGTGTCCTAATTTTATAAAAAGCCACAACAGGGATCAGTAGATGGTGTAATGGTTATGTCACTGGACTCCCACATAGTTGACCACGGTTCAAGTCTTGGACCTGGCAGTAAAACTCACACCAGGCTTGTGTGTGGACGTGCCCAAGATCCTGAGAGGAGAATGGAGGAGAAGGGATTGCTGTGTGGCCATCCCCCCAGGGAGAGATTTCTTGCTGTCTGTCTCTCTGTCTCTCTCTGTCCCTGGCTAACGCATGTGCCCTATAGCAAAAATCTCTTAAAAAAAAAAACAAAAAAATCCACAACAAAAAGAGGGAGGATAGACTGGCTACGTGAGGTTCATCTTTTATAAAAGGCCTTTGTGAAGTTTCTTTTATAATTGCTACAATGCAGTTAGGTGGAGAGCCTCTTTACTTCCTGAGAGTCATTTAAACTTAGGAATTTAAAATAGTTTTAATTTTCCAAATTAAATAACATGGTGGCTCTTAATTTGCACCCAGTATATCTGGCTAGGAAATGTGCATTTTTATGTTGTTTCTTTTTGTGGATTGTTGACTTTGTTCTCTCTCTTTTTTTGTTTCTTTTTTTGAGAGATATTTTTGCTATAGGGAGCATGTGCTCACCAGAGAGACAGAGAGAATGTAAGAAATCACCCCCTAGAGGGATGGCCTTGCCACAATCCTTTCTCCTCCATTTTCCTCTCAGGATTTTGGGTATGCATGCACACAGGCCAGCATGAGTTTTAAGCCACCGAATATGGGACTCGAACCATGGTCTACTACATGGAAGTCCAGTGATGTAATCATTATGGATCTGCTAGTTAAGACTTTTGTTCTCTTGACAAATGTTTAGTGTTTGGTCTTCAAGACTAGTACTTTTCTTTTTTCTTTTTTTTTGGAGAAGTTTTTGCTATAGGGCACGTGCGCTCGCCAGAAAGACAGAGAGACAGAAAGCGAGAAGTCACCCCCCGGGGGATGGCCATGCCACAATCCCTTCTCCTCCATTCTCCTCTTGGGATCTTGGGCATGCACGTACACGCGCCCGGCGTGAGTTTAAGCCACCGGGTCTGGGACTTGAACCTCAGTCGACTACATGGGAGTCCAGTGACATAGCCATTATGCTAACTGCTGGCCCCCTAGAGTAGTACTTTTCTTTTGATAGAAAAAAGTATTTTATTTTTGTCAGTGATTAACTGTTACCCTTAAATACAGTTACTAGACAGGATTTGGTTTACTCATATCCATAGTTTGGAAACAAAGTTAGGTTTTTTATTAATATTATGTATGTAGAGGAGAATTTAATTGACCCTGGTCATGATTTGCTTTTTACAACTTAAATTTATTTAAGGAGTGGCTTAATAAATATATTACACAAAATAAATCTGAATTGGAAAATTTATGCTTATTGTATAAAATGGAGATTCAGTCTGAATCCTCTCTATTCTTCTGGGTTTAGCTAAGACTCTGGCATGCAGCAGGTGCTGAATAAATACTACTGACTAATTGGATATACAGTTCTTTAGAATGAGGACAACAGAGTGCCTTGGCCAGGCTCCAGGAGGCCTGGGTCTCTGGTTTTGCTCAACACAGATCTAAGTGTGTAGACCCACTCGGAAGGGCGGAAGGGCTGTGAGCAGGGAGTTGTTTGTTCACTGCTGTATCTCCAGTGCCTGAACAAGCACCTCGCACATTGCAGGCTCAGTAAATCTCTGTGGAAAGAGTGAATGAATGAATGAATGGAGCTCTAATCAGTGTGTTGAAATGCCCCTAGGGATACACAGGGCATCCCAAGAGCTAGATAGGCTGTGATCAGATTGTAAGGACTTCAGTGTCCCTCTGTGCAGATGCTCCTTTATCACCTCCCCTTTCACACCCACCTAGCAGAGAAAGGCACTTCTCTCTCTCTCATCCTAAGTCTCAGTGCATTGGCCTCGGATATAAACCCCCTAGGGCACAAAACAAAGGAAAAATTCAAAAGATGGTATTGGTGTTGAGAAGCAGATGACACTAATCTGACCAGACAAGAAACCATTTCCAGTTCTTTGCTTTCAATGAAATGGAAGCAAGTATACTCATATTGTTAGCTTATCTTTAAACATATTGATGTCATAATGCAATTTTTGTTGTATAGCTAGGAAGAAGTCTAAAGAATTTAATGTAGACCTTGTGCTGACTGCTGACTGAAGCATGGAGGGTGCCTGTTCTGGGATGGTTGAGTGACCTGGGTTTGACCCCCACTGTAGGGAGCAGGAGTGTGGATGCCAGATGCAGCAGGAACACCATCAGAGCAGTACCAGTTTCAACCATGGACCAGTGGGATTGTTGCTTGAGTTGACCAGTCAGCTGCACAAATTTCAGTCCTTCATATGTGTATTAAATTGAGGACTATGCAGGAAGTATTTCTCAATAAAATTCCATCCACTATCACATTCAGGGAGATGGTCTTTTTTTTGGGAGAGGTTTTTGCTATAGGGTGTGTGCACTCGCCAGAAAGACAGAGCCAGAGAGACAGAAAGTAAGAAATCACCCCCCAGGTACAATGGCCACACCACCAGCGTGAGTTTAAGCCACCAGATCCAGGACTCAAACCGCGGTCGACTACATGGGAGTCCAGCGACATAGCCATTATACCAACTACTGGTCCAGGAAATTAGTCTTTGAGTAATCTTAGTAGTATCTTAGTAGTCTCTTGGATGGTATCACCAGTAATAAAGTATTCCTCCTCTATAAACCTGTGGGTCAGAGTTTGGCTTTTTTGTCAGCAAATGACCATTCCTAGTTGGTACCTACTTTGATTTGGTCACAGTAGTAGCAAAACTTGTATTCACATCGGATTATTTATGAGAACATGTTTCTCAGGGCTATTGTCTGCATATTAAAACAGTGAAACATAGGAATATGATTGATGGTAAACTGTATCTTACTTTAGCAATAAGTAATGAGCCCTTGTAAAATGTTTTTTAAAAATCCTTCCTATTAAGAGATGTATTACTGAAAAGTTTTAACTTTTTGTATTAGAATGGGCATAGCAACATTTAATGCATGTTTGTTTTGGTAAATTGAGGACTGAATAATTTTAGAAACTCTATAAGAAAATATTTTAAAAAGATTTAAAACTTAAAATGTCACTTATGTACATGGTTGATGTGCAGGGAAAACAGTTTGCTAGACTAATCAATAAAATATTTACAAGAATAAAATATGTTATATTGGGAACCCGCAGTTAGCGTAATGGCTATGTTGCTGGACTCCCACGTAGTCGACCGCGGTTCGCGTCCCGGACCCAGTGGCTTAAAAAACTCACGCCGGGCGCATGTGTGTGCGTGCCCAAGATCCCAGGAGGAGAATGGAGGAGAAGGGATTGCGGCGTGACCATCCCCCCTGGGGGGTGATTTCTCGCTTTCTGTCTCTATGTCTCTCTCTGTCTGGTGAGTGCATGCGCCCTATAGCGAAAACCTCTCCAAAAAAAAAAAAAAAAGAATGTAAGAAATATGTTATATTAATATCAAAATTCTGTTGGGGATATAAAAAAGATATATAAATTCAAGAAAATAAAAATATGAAACAGAAGAGCTTGTTCTTTTTAAAAAATGAGTAAAGTTCTTCATATATTTGGTGTTTAGGGAGCTTTTTTTTTTTTATCTAAGAGAGTGATTAACAGTTTCATATATAAATGTGGGTACTTATACCAAGTTCCAAATTTATGTCCTTTGCAACTTGTCATACTAGATGACAACTTAAAAATATGTCAGGGACTATATGGCTTTAAAAATATTTGAGAGGGTGCTGGAACAACAAAAAAAATTTTGATCACTGCTGGCTCAGCTTGTGATGTGATGTTAAGGTGCAGGACTCCACATAACTGACTATGTGGTTCAAGTCCTAGACCCAGCAGCTTGAAAATTACGCTGGGCACGTATGCCCAAAATCCTGAGAGGAGAATGGAGGAGAAGGGATTGTGGCATGGCCATCTTCCTTAAGGAGTAATTTCTCACTTGCTCTCTCTCTCTCTCTCTAGTAAGCACTTATGGTCTATAGCAAAAAAACAAAACAAAAAACAAAAACTAAAAAAAAAAAATTCTTTTTGCAGTTATTGCTTTAAAACAGTTCTCATATCTCAATCCTCAAGGAGTAATTCTCTAGGTTGGTGGTGGGGCCTAGTAATATACTTTTTTCCCCCTGTTTTGTACCTGATAGGGTGCGAGTGCTCACCAGAGAAAGACAGGGAGAAAGAAAGCACCATTTATAGGGAATGGGCATGCCATAATCTTTTCTACTTCATTTCTCCCTCCTTTCAAGATTTTGGGGATGCATGCATGTATACCAAGCACGTTTTCAAGCTACTACATCCAGGGCTTGAACAGTGTGGTCAGCCATTTTCGATCCAGCTCCCTTAAGCATCATGCCAGTGGCTGGTTCCAGATATTTACCTTTTAATAAATACCAGATGATTGTTTTTCCTAAAGATCATTGAGGAACACTGTTGGAGGAAATGTATGAGTTGCTTGAGTAACTGAAAACATTAAGTCTGTGTAGTCCCAGGAGAGGAAAAGTGAGATTATAGAGTGTAATTCAATGTTTTCCAACCAAAACCTTGAACATGTAAATACCAATGGATGAAAATAGTTTTTTCTTTACAAATGAGATATATCACTTGGTTTTTAATGAAGTATAAGTGTAATAAAATGTGAAAAAATTAAAGGTTTATAAGAATAAATAAAAAAGAAAGGAATCTTTGTATATCCCCAGCCTTTATAAAATTCTTTCTCAGTTAAATATCAGCCACACTATTCACACTAAGCTCCAGAAAGCAGTTTGTCTCTTCCTTTTTTTTTCTCCCCCGGTGTACTTTGCCCGTGTACTTATTCTAGCACTTGGTATGAGTATTAATAGATCTGTCACCCTACAGGATGATGGAAGAGGTTCTCAAAGTGCTCAAGGAGACACCTGTGTGTCTCTAGAATCTTAACATGGGATATGAATGAATGAATGAATATATTGAGAGGACTGCTAGCCTGTAAAAAAAAAAAAAACACTTGATATCATTAGATGCATAGTTCTGGTGGTTCATAATTTCTTTTGCTCTTACAGTGTGCAGAATCAGAATAGGTCTTAAGTTAATTTTGATAGTACAGAACTTTATATAAGGTGGTTGCCTGTCGTTTGAAGTATGTATTTTAAACTATAATTTTATGAGGAGATATAATTTTTGTTTTTGGAGACCCAACTTGTGACTGTAAGGAAATTGCTTCCTGTCTACCTGAAAATGAGACCAGTTATTCCGTTTCATGTCGTGTGTGTGTTTCTGTCCATGTGTCTGTGTGTGTTCCATTGTTTGTAATGTGATCCCAGGAAACTTCTTTGGGTCATTTTCTATTGCTGCTGCTTGTTGCTTTTTAGTATTACATACACAACTTAGTTTTTCTCTGAGTTCATTCTCTATTTTACTTTTTAAATTTGCCAGAGGTTGCTCATGCTAGCCAGAGAGGACAGGAGTGAGAAAGCCACTCTCAGGGTGTGGTCACATTGCAGCCCCTTCACCATTTCTACCTCCTTTCAGGATCGGTGCGTGCCTAGCATGTTTTCAAGCTCCAGGGGCTGTGGATCCAGCTCATGTGACCACCAGAGTTACACTGTCGTCTAACTCTCTTAAGCTAAAACCATCATTTTCATCATGTCTTGAGGCTATCATAGTTTTGTTGTGTTCTCTATTTCTTAATACTGGCATCTCAAATTCTCATATATTGTGTTTTCTTTATGGTCAGTGAAACTTACATGGTTTTTCTAGCCTATGTCGCAACCAAAGCTAAATACTGAATTATACTTTCTAGTTGAAGTTACAGAAATCCACTTCACCCACTAAAACACAAATGAGAAGTTGATTTTCCAGCTTCTAGGATTTCTTATCAAATCGAAAGGCAAGGACATGCTAATACTTCGGGAGACCTAGAACCAAAACTGGGAGGTCCTCGTTACCTACTCTGGGATCTTTGTTTCAAATCTCTGATTTTTCTCTCGACCTTGGTTTCCTTTTTGCAAGGCAGCAGAAACTGATCCCAAGGTTATTATGGACTGCTCTGGGGGAGAGATCAGTGCCCTCAATTCCAACTCCAGTTTCTCAACAAGATGGATTTTTTATTGCTGTTTTGATGAGTGGAGTTGAGATTCCATTCTTCAAACATGGCAGTGAAATTTGGAGACTAATTAAGGTGTTTAGGTTGAAAAGGTGTTACTGCAACTGGCAGTTAATAAAGTCAGTCTGTTTCACTTTCATACATTTGAAGTGTGACTCAAAGCAATAATATGGAACAGTTTAGAACAAGGGCTCTGAAATAAAAGCTGGATTCATTTAGTAGTCCTTTGTCTTTGGGAGAGTTACTTAACGTCTCTGATCCTCTGCCTTCCCACCTGTAAATGGGGATGATTATTGTATTAATCTCATGGGGTCCTGGTAAAGATTAAATGAGTTACTACATGTAAAACCCTTAATATGGAGCCTGACAGAGAAATTACTCAATAAATATCAACTATTATTCTAAACCCCATATACAAGATAATTCTGTAGTATGGATTTCATAAGATATGATAATGGGCTTCTTTGGATATATCCCTTAATGACAACTATTTTTAAATATATGGAATAAATATTCTTTTAAACCTCTGTGAAAATAAATTCTGACTACAAAAACCTTTTGTTTTATTAACATTTTCTTGGCCAACTTTGCTACAAGATAGTTACATTTTGGGAACCAGCAGTTAGTGTAATGGCTGTGTTGCTGGACTCCCACGTAGTCGACCGTGGTTTGCGTCCCGGACCCGGTGGCTTGGAACTCACGCCGGGTGTGTGTGCATGCATGCCCAAGATCCCAAGAGGAGAATGGAGGAGAAGGGATTGCGGCGTGACCATCCCCCCGGGGGGTGATTTCTTGCTTTTTGTCTCTATGTCTCTGTCTGTCTGGCGAGCGCACACACCCTATAGTGAAAACCTCTCCAAAAAAAAAAAAGATAGTTATATTTTCATAGAAATTTGAAAGTGTGTGGTATGAAGTGTTATGTGCAAATTATGAAATAAATCAGAGTTCTCCCTCAATTTAAAAGAATCATCACTTATCCAATCTCAGAGCTGCTTGAATGTAGGTAGCTTATAGGTGTGAGTATTATCTGAACTTTACTGATGTTTATCCCCATGCTATGGTTCGAATGTGAACCATGAACTCATGGTTGAAATTTGGTTGCTATTGCGATAATATTAAGAGGGTGAACTCTCAGTCCAACTATAATATTAAAAGACGAGGCCTATGGGAAGTAGTTAGGGTTAGATGAGGTTATCAGTATTGGACCTCCATAACTGAGTACTGGTGGCTTTTCAGTAAGAGAAGAAAGAAAATTTACATACATGCTCTTGCCCTCTAACCACGTGATGCTCTGCACTGCCTCCAGACTCTTCTTAACATCCCACCAGCAAGAAGGTCTGCATTGGATGTGGCATCTCCACCTTGACTTGCAAAATCATGAGTTGAATCATCGTTTATTTTAAAAATTATTTTAGTTTTTGCGATATGGGGCACATATACTCACCAGAGGGAGACAGAGACAGAGAGAAAAAAAAAAAGAATAAGTGACAGTAAGTGAGAAATTACCCTCAGGAGGGATGGCCATGTGACAATCCCTTCTCCTCTGTTTTCCTCTTGGGTGTGCATGAACATGCATCTGCCATGATTTTTGAGCCACTGGGTCTGGGACTTGAACTTTATAGACAGCCATGTAAGATCCAGTGCCTTAATCTCCACACTGACTGCTGGCCCACTAATCCTTTATTCTTAAAAATTACCTGTTGAAATTCTGTTATTAGCAACAGAAAACAACCAAACACACATTTGGACATTTGCTGTATCGTGCTGTGTCATTAACATTCATGATTACTTAGGATTGTTCTTAAATCTCTTACATCTTCTAAGCAGTCTTTAGGATGGCAGTGCTCAGTGCTGAAAAAAAAAATGCTCTTTTAAAAAAGTCAGTAGTTTCATAAAGGACATTAAGTGTTAAAATGCCATGGGAACCAGCAGTTAGCATAATGTCTATGTCGCTGGACTCCCACGTAGTCGACCGCGGTTTGCGTCCCGGACCCGGTGGCTTAAAACTCACACCAGGTGCATGTGCGTGCATGCCCAAGATCCTCAGAGGAGAATGGAGGAGAAGGGATTGCGGCGTGACCATCCCCCCTGGGGGATAATTTCTCGCTTTCTGTCTCTATGTCTCTCTCTGTCTGGCGAGCGCATGCACCCTATAGCAAAAACCTCTCCAAAAAAAAAGAAAAAAAGCCATAAGAAGGCCCAACAACCACTATGTCCTGCTGGTAATTCAGGAAAGACTATTTTGTAAAATACTAACAATTGTATTTATAACATTAAAAGTGGTATTAAAGCAAAAATAAAGGAGTAAGCCAAGAGAGTTGGATTTTTTTTTTTTTTGAGAGGATGCCTAATTTATATTGTTATTAAAAAATTGCAGCAGGGAAGTGATATCATGAGGTGTGTTTGAGAAAGTTTACAGTGAGAGAGCTCACTCTGTTCAGTAGTAATCAAGTTCAGTTATGTGCAAGGAGCTGTTTTAAACACTTAATATAAATCATGCAAAACGGACAAGCTGCCTTCTTTTGTAGATTTTATCTTTTGAAAGAAAGTAAACAATAAAAATAGTAAGTAAATGACATATGTTAGAATATGATGTTTCCTCTGGGGGGAAATACCACAGGATAAAGGGGCTGGTGAGTGCGTACAAGGAGATTGCATTATGAAGTAGATTGTTGAAGTAGGCTTCACAGAGGAGGTGAGATTTGAGAAAGTCTGGAGGGAGTTAGCCATTTGGATATATGGGAAGGAGGGTCCCTGACAGGAAGAACAGCCTTTGCAAGGGCCTAAGACAATATTTCTATGTATGAAAAAGTTGGGGGCCAATGGCTGGAGCTGAAAGAGTGAGGTGATTGGACAAAAGAGTAGAGGTAAAGTTAGCAAGAAACAAAAAAAGAAAAAGAAAAAAGAGGTCAGGTCATATAGGGCTTTGAGATCTCTTTAAGGATTTTGGGTTTTACTCTGAGTGATAGGGGTTGCTTCAGAGAGTTTTGAGGAGGAACAATATTGACTAACTTGCAGTTTACTAGGATCCCTCTGGCTGCTGTTTTGAGAATAGACTGCGCTAGTGCAAGAGTGAAGCTAGGAGACCAGGGAGGAAACGGTTGGAACTCCTATCGAGATAGACTTGGCTTGAACCAAGGTGATCAGAGTGGGGGTAGTAACAAGTGGTAAGAGCATAGATGTGTTTTGGAGTCTAACTTAGTAGAATTCCTGACAAATTGGATGTGAGGAAGAATGAAGAAAGGAGTCAAGAATTCATATGAGGGCTTTGGGAGGAAGGATGTGGTTGCCATCAACTGAAATGGAGAAGGAAGTTCGAGTAGCTTTCAGAGGGAAGACTCAGAACCCTCAGGTGGCTCGTGCAATAGCCTAGGCAAAAAATGATGAGGTCCTTAACCAAGTGTTAGAGGGAATGAAAACATGGAGACAGATTAAAGAGACTTTGAAGGTGACTAGCAGATGGCATAGTTGTTGTGTCACTGGACTCTCTCATAGTTGACCATGGTTTGAGCCCTGGACCTGGCAGCTTAAAACTCACACTGGGCACATGTGCATGCATGTCTAAAATCCCAAGAGGAGAATATGGAGAAGAGATTGCCATGTGGCCACCCCACCTGAGGGGTGATTTCTTGCTTTCTGTCTGTCTCCTGGGTGAGCGCACGCACCGTATAGCAAAAATCTCTAAAAAAAAAAGAAAGAAGTGGCAGAAATTCAGTGATCAGGCTTTCATTATATGGTCAAAGAGTTGTAGAGGTGGAAATGAAGGAGAGATATTGGAGTTTCACTGACTTGAAAGTTAATGGCCAGGAAAAATGAATGGATGATTCTCCTGTTTTCCATTTTTCCTACCTCTGTCTCCTTTACTTTCTCATTCCCGTTGTTAACAGGAAATACTATGGTTTGGGGAGCGAAGGAGATAATTTTGTCTTTAGATGCGTGAGTTGAAGGTGCCATATTGAAAATACATTTTGGCAGCCTAAGTGCTGTGTTAGAAATAGAGATTTGTATAGGTCTCTCTACAACAGCGATAACAACAAAAAACTAAAGCAGGGAGGTAGCATTATGGTATGTGCCTGAGAAAGGTTATTTAGGGTGGAGATCTGGTAAGCATGAATCCATTCATTCAGCCACCACTGGACACTTACCTGTGCATTCAGTGTGTGAGGTGCTGTTTTAGGTACTCAGCATATAATCATGAACAGAACAGACAAAAGCACATCCTTTGTACAGTCTATATTCTTTCGCTCAGAACACTGCCTGACTCAAAGTAAGCATTCAGTGATTATTTGTCAAATGGATGGGTGGATGCAATTTTGGAAGCCATTCAAATAGGAGGATTGCTGTTTTACCCTTTTGGCCCCAGCAGTTCATTCGGTGACTTGCTCCAGTTTCCTGCTTCCTTTCTCCATGGAGCTGTAGGGTAATGGGCAGTGGGCAAAGAAATGTACATACATGCGTCTTCCTTATTTTACATTCCGTGATTACAGTACTCCCTTTTCCCTTCAGTCCTTATCTTTTTCAATTATGAGACTCTTTGTGTTTTTCTATCTGCACAGTGAGGGTGGAAACACCTTTACATGAAATTTGCTTCATTGTGTCTTAATTCTATCTAATCTTGTTTTATTTGTGAACACTGACAGTGACAGATGAGCTGGGGTGGTCGAACTGCTCTTCTACTTCAGCTCGAGCTGAAACAGATTCAGAATGTAAATTATTAATTATAGTCTGGTTTTCACAAACCCACTAATGATATTAAAATGTATTTGCTTGCATGTCTGTTTTTACAAATGAATAATTCACATCAGCCTCTGATTAATGTTTTTAAAAAACCAAAAAGTGCAGTGCTACGCTGCTGGTCCTGCAGTCTCCGCCTTAGCATTGTCTCACCAATCGTAGGCACCGCAGTGGAAAATTTGCGATATTGTTGTCTGGCTTTCCCACCCATCCAAATGAATTCAACCTGGACGAGATGATAAGCCAGAAGTCTTACTGCCCAGTGACTCCCTTTGTACCCATTATGTTCCCAAGTGGTACTTTTTGTTGCCAGAGCCTGGCAAAAGGAATTAAAGTCTTCTGTTCATTTCACTGAATTTCGTCATCTAATTTCCTGTCTAAACTTTTAATATGAAAGGAATATAGAATGATTTTTTTTTGTATGTATGTGGGGGGAAAAATAAGCTAATTTCAGAATTGGATAAAACTTTTAAAGGTTTAGTACACGAAAACTGTTCATTTTAACCAAGTCACAAGAAGGGGCCTTCAGTTCTGCTGGGCAAAAAGGAAAGATCATTTGATTTTACTTATTGGAGTGGGAAAATATTTGCTATAAGAAGAAGAAAATAAAACTAGCATAACATCTAGACATCATATATGAAATAGGAATATGATTATGAACAGTAGAGTAAAAATAAGTTAGAGGGAAGAAGCAGTTTTTTAGTAATAGGTCCTTTGAGAGTTTCAAAATCAGTTTCATAAAAGCAGACAAGTTTTGAATTACAAAGGCAGGTTCTGTCCAGGCCCTGCTGTTTAACTGAATGACCTTGGGCAGGCATTTTATACTCTGGCCCTTCTGTTCTAGAAAATAACGAGGTTGAATGGAATTCTTGCTAAAATCACATCCAGTTCTGTTCTTTGTGAGTCTAGCCTCAGACGTAAAGCATTACTGAGAGCAGAAGATGGTTAGATGGTGTCTTGGGTTTTGGGAAGAAAAAGTTACTGAAGAGAGGCAAGAATATACTTTGAATTTAAGCCTGCATGTGGGAGATAGATGTTTTATGTACAAAAAGTTTTGTTGAAAAACCAGATTTCTTTTTTCCATTGACATAATAACTATATACCCTTGTGGGGAACAGTGTAATATTTTTAGCGCAAGAATACAATGTGTATTGATTAAATCAAGGTAGTAGCATATCTATCATTTCAGCCATTTGTCATTATTTTGAGCTGGGAACTTCTAAACTTCTTTTTAAGTTACTCTGAGATAAGCAGTAAAGTAAGTAAATTGTTGTTAACATTCACCTTGCTATATTTTAGAACACTAGAGAGAATAGATTTTTTTTGTCTTTTTCGAGAGAGAGATTTTTGCTGTAGGCTGCGTGCGCTAGCTGGAGAGAGAGAAAGTGGGAAATCACTCCCCCCACCGAGGGTGGTGGTGGTGGCTACACCCTTCTCCTCTCAGGATTTTGGGAGGACACAGACACACATGTCCAGAATTAGTTTTAAGCCGCCAAGTCCAGGACTTGAACTGTGTTTGACTATGTGGGAGTCTAGCAGCGTAACTATTACGCTATCTGCTGGTCCTGAAAATAGATTTCTTAGATGAGTGAGACTGAGGTACTGGAGCCTGAAGAGAAATGGCCCTTAATTTGCACATAACTATTAATTTTTTTTTTTTTTGAGAGGGTTTTTTTTTTTCACTATAGGGCGCGTGCGCTCGCCAGACAGACAGAGACATAGAGATAGAAAGCGAGAAATCACCCCCCAGGGGGGGTGGTCACGCCGCAATCCCTTCTCCTCCATTCTCCTCCCGGGATCTTGGGCACGCACGCACACGCGCCCGGCGTGAGTTTTAAGCCACCGGGTCCGGGACATGAACCACGGTCGACTACGTGGGAGGCCAGCGACATAGCCATTACGCTAACTGCTGGTTCCCCATAACTATTAATTTTTGAAGTCCTTATTTTTACATTGACTTAGAGATTTTCAGGAAAGGCTATGTACTGAAAAATATTTTCCTAAATAAACTTACCACATTAAGTACTTACATTATTCATATAAACTTAGCACATTATCTTCTGAAACACATTAAGGTGAAACATCAGTTTGATGGGAACTGATTTCCCAGAATTTTTTTTTTTTTTTTTGAAATTTTGCTTATTAATTTCCAGACGATAAGGATAAGTGGCTTTTTCCCCATAAGATGGGTGGTGGTCATGGAGTGTGTGTGAGATCTAGCTTTGTAACCCATATAATAGGTAAGTGTGGAATAATTCACTTACCTGCCCTGAGCTTTTGTTTTCTGCATAGAGAGGCCTAGTATTCTCTTTTGGTGCATATGCTGCATGATTACAAATGTAATAGTATAAAACCTAGATTTCTAAAGTTCTCTGAGTTGGTTGCATATGTAGTCTCAATATACAACAATGTCCAGTTCATATGACAAGTATCTATTGCTGTCAAGTAAAGAGGCCTGGGGGTAAGACATTTTGTCCTAAGGAATTTACTCATTGTCTTAGACATTCTCTGAGTTAACTTGATAGGATAGTATGGAGAGACATGTATCAAAAAATCCTACCTACTTAATTCTTGTAATTCAACTGAATTCAGAACTTTATAAACATCAGACACTTAAAAATAAAATGAAGAATCGCCCTGTTGCCCAGTGCTTAAGGGAGCTGGGTCCCACATGGCCAACTGTGGTTCAAATCCCAGCACCCGCAGCTTGAAAAACATGCTGGGCATGTGTGTGTATGCCCCAAATCCTGACAGGATGGATTAGAGGAGCAGGGATTGTGGTGTGACTATGCCCTATTGGGGATCCTTTCCCTCTCTTTCTCTCTCTCTCTCCAGCCAGCACATATACCTTCTGGCAACTAAAACAAAACAAAACCAAATGAGGTGTTATCAACGGACGTGGTTGGCCGAGAAGTGTTATTTCCTATAGGATATCATGGTCCAGTCATCATGCCTCCAGATGGCTATGACTGACAATGCGGTGATGTTAATGACCAGTTGGACCAATACTCTGTTGTTGGATCCATAAGAAATGCCATAATATTGGAGGTATCTTCTCACCTGGGAACCACTGTTCTTCCCTGTAGCCCTTCACTGATTTTACCAGATGAGAACAAGACCTGCTGCATACCAGCATGTCTTCTTCTAGGTGGTTAGATCAGGAGCAGGGAAGCTTACTTTTTATTTTGGCTCATACCATTTTAAGTCTATGCAGAAAAGTATAGCGTTTCCTTATTAGTTAGGCTGCATTCCAGATTCTGAGGTTGGATGTTTGGGGGATTGGTGGTGTCATTAATTAGTGACTGGGTGTGGAAATGTGGAGCAAAGTGACAATTGTATGGTTTCAGACACATTTCTTTACCTGCCCTGATCTTTGTCTGCAAAACAAGGGAGTTGGACCATGATATTGAAAACTTTTTCAAGGTGGCATTGAAAGTGTCTTCGAACTCTATGATTCTGTGTTCAGAAAGGTGACCCTTGAGTCATTGTTAGAACCTCAGTTTGAGAACAACCTGCATTTCATCCTATTAAGAGCATCCTGACTTTCAAAGATAGGAAAGGACACGGTTGGCCGAGAAGGTTGGCATTTATAAAACCATTCATTTTATAATGTGGTTGGCATTTTATAAAAAAATTTCTCAAATAAGAGTTGAAATGAGTAATATTTTTATTTCTTTGTTGAGTAGTGAATTTGCTTGACCAGAAGCCTACATTCTTTGAATGTGTGTCTACCTCGAGCATCGTGGTCTTAGAGTTGGGTTAATGGAAGTGGGACTTCTAAAATTCGTCTAATTCCTGACATGCCAAAGTGAGAGATCAGACTGAATTGCCTAGGTATATTTAAGGAAAACAATTTGGAATTCATTGTCATGAATTTATAAAGTTAAAGAAATAGAGTAGTGACTTAGTGTCTATGTAGTCGTTAGAATAACGGAGGACAAGGTGAAGGTGTTACTATAGGAACTGAGGTTGAAAGAAACATACCTTGATCTGCCTGCCCTGATACTTTGCTCATCTCTGCTTGTTTAGAGAAATGTGGTTTGTACTCAAATTCAGAGCAGCTCTGGGAGTGGGACAAGGACAGGAAGAAGAGTGCAGAGAACAGGATACAAATTCCCAAGTAGTATTAGTAGTCCACACTCCATATCTCCCAGGAATGGCAGAGGGAACATATTAGTGCTTCCTCTGAGACTCCAGACTTTGAACAAAGGCTTATTCGTTGAAAAAAAAAGCTAACAAATTCAGGTAAATCTGGGAAAGAGATTTCAGATTGCTGAGTGAATTCCAGTACTTCCTACATTCTTGTGTGTCTGCATGAACTGAGTCAATTGTACTAGTAAAAGGGGTGGGAATTCTGAGGGTATTCTGGGTAAACATCCTTTTCCGTGAGCTTTGGTTAATGTGTATTTGCTGGCTGAAAATGAGGGGTTTTTTTTGCTAACTATAAAGCAATGTTGAAATTATGATGTTCTAAGAACACATTATAATGCTATATTACTTATTGTTCTATTTGCCAGAGAGAAGGTTAGTTGATAATTCTATTGGGTTTGTATTTTCTTGGGAGTTAGGGAGGACTTATTGTTGTCCTTTTTCTCCTCTGCAGTGTAGGAATCTGTAAGACTTTTGAATGTCTTAATATCGATGACCTTTTGGGACCAGCTGTTGGTGTAATGGCTATGTCGCTGGACTCCCACGTAGTCCACTGCAGTTCAAGTACCGAACCTGGTGGCTTAAACTCAAGCTGGGTGCATGTGCGTGCGTGCCCAAGATCTCGAGAAGAGAATGGAGAAGGGATTGTAGTGTGGCCATCCCCCCGGGAATGATTTTTCTCTTTCTGTCTTTCTGGTGAGCACATGTGTCCTATAGGAAAAACATTAAAAAAAAAAAGATGACCTTTTAACCTGTTAAGTTGCTGAACTGTAGTTTTTCCCACTCACCCTTAGCCTATGTCTTTGTTACTTGCAATCACATCCGAGACTTTCAACTAATTTCAGTCCAGGGAAGGAGAAAATGTGTCAGATGAGTGAGTTAACAGAAATATTGAGTTGCTGTGCAATCACATTCTCAGTCCTGGAAATAAATGCTTTAGAGGCGATTTAAAATTTTCCAGTTATATATCTTTGCCTCTGGCATGAATAATCAGGAATACCTAATAGGATTATTTGATAGCAACCAACCTCAAGGTTGTTGATGGATGTGTGTGTGCGCACGCACATGCATGTATCATGTATATGTAGGGTGAATGGGTCCTACTTGTTCAAATGGGTAAGGCTCATGGGGCTCACTGGGCTATTCTGCCCCTTGATTGGAGGGCTAAGAATATTGGATTTGCTCTGAAGATTCCCAGTGTACTGGTTAGGCTCTCACTGCATGGTCATCCCAACACCTGTAGACCTCTCTGTCCTAAACTGAGGTCCTAGAGCAGAGCTTGGCAAGATTGAGAGCATCTCCACTGGAAAATGAGAGTTGAAGCTGTCTGGACTGAATACAGTCTTGCTGCTCTCCTTTGGACTTGTGTTTGTGGTTGGTCGTGCTTCAGAAATGTGTGTTTGCCTTTACAGAGCCCAAGACAACCACCTCTAGAATCATATCCTCCCTGTTCCACTGTTATGCCTCCCTCTATCCACCTCAGCTAGGCCTGTTGCAGGTCTGGGCGGGTGCCTTGGCTCTACGGTCTTGATGTTTCTCTGCAGCTTTGGCTTGGTTGCCAAATCTTAGGAGGAATTTTAGCTTTCATCCCAGCCCCTCTTCCTCTACTCCACTTCTGATCTGGGTGGCTTCCCATGGTTGTGGGGGACTTAAGATGCCTTGGTGACTTTGGCTCGAGACCTAGTTAAGTGCCCTGGGAAGTCTGTGTATCTTGGAACTATTCTAGGGGCAGTGTAGGAATTATATTTGAAGTTGGAACCAGTAGTGATCCAGGACTTCCTTAAAAGTGAAGGTGAACTCTCCTAGAGTATAGCTCTTTAAACACTAGTAATTATTCTTTTCTCAGCATCTCAGTTTTCTGTAAGTAGTTTCAGATCCTTTAAAAAAAATCAGGCTAGATAGAAATAACACATGAATAAAAAGATAAACTTGATATTCCTCAGTGAATATCCATCTGAAATATGAGGATGGGTTGATTAAAGTGCTTTAAGTATCAGCAGCCTGTGGTTCTATGACAATATGGCTGACTGATCTGGTGTCTACACAACAGTTCCTATAACCTCTATTTAAGTATGTTTTGCAAATACAAGGTGTTTTTGTTATGGAAGCAAATAATGTAAGTTTATACTCCTGTGTTTATATACAGCTCTGAAAAGAAACCAACAGGAGAGAAGAAACCAGTAATTGTGGTCTGAAAACAAGTACCTATCCTAGTTTGACTGGAGGCACTTTCTTTGTGTGGGCTTGGAAAGGACACAGATGGTTTTTTACCCACAGGAAACCAGTATCCTCTTTGACAAGCAAACAGATACTTAAGTTGTTTCTTACCCAGAATTTTTGCATCATTTTTAATTATAAAAGTAGTATATTACAATAAAAATGAATCAGACAACTTATCTGCTTATTTATGTTGAACTTGGCTCTGCATTCCAAATGGTCACTGGCCTGACCCTGACATGGCCCCTCAGATCCAGAGCCTACAACTGTGATTTAATTTCTAAACAGAAATCCCTAACAGGGAGAAATTTGATCCACTTTATCTTTATAGCTTAGGTCAGAAGTCAGGTATTAGCCTGCATATGGCTGAGTTCCTCTTTGGTGAAACATTGACCATGGAATAGTCCACTGGGCTCAGGCTTTGGGTTCCATGAATTTTATTAAGGATTTGGGGTGGGATTGCCTTAGAGGAAGGATAAGTGACAATTTATTTTTAATACAAATCTCTTTGATTATTTCCTTAAAACTAGTTCCTAGGTAGAAATTGTATAGTTAGAGGTATGGACCATTAAAATTTTTTCCCTCCTTAATAAGCATTACTAGTATCCTTCCAGAAACATGCTAATTTATACTTCTACAGCTAAATTTGAGATGACTGCTCTCTTCTAGACCTCCTTATCTCAACTCCAGATATTTTAAAATTGAAACAAAGCACAATTTTTACTGCCTATAATAAAATAGTATGTTGTTGATTTAATATATATATTTTACTAAGTTAATAGTAAGTGGTTGTTGGGGCTGGCAGGTAGATGGTAGTTAAGAGCACTGGACTCCCACATGGCCAACCACAGTTTGAGTCCTGGACCTAGAGGTTTGTTTTTTCATTTTCTCTCTCTCTCTCTCTCTCTCTCTCTCTCTCTCTCTCACTGTCCCTCTTTGGTCAAAAAATAAATAAGGTTAAATAAAATAATTATTTAAAAAAATAGTAAGTAGTTGTTAATTTGCATTTTCTATGACTAGTGAACTGAACTTTTTTTTTCACATTCATAGTATGGTTTGTATGTTTTAAATTCTTTACATTCTCCTTCAATTTCGTCATATTACTTTTATACTTCCCCTCCTTTCCCTTTCTTTTCTTCTCTTACATTTTTGCCAGAGGGGTGCATATGTTCCCCAGAGAGAGACAGACAAAGAGAGAAAGCAAGATGGAAAGTGAGAAAGCATTCCCCCAGGGGGAATGGTCATGCTGGAATCCCTTATATTCCATTTCTCTGTCCTTTTGGGATTTGGGGCACACATGCACCGACGCCCAGCATGTCTTTCAAGTTGCCAGGTCTGGGTCTTGACCGAAAGATTGGCCATGTGGGATTCAACCACCTTAATAATAACTATGCCACTGGCTGGCCATTAATCTTCCCTTTCTAGAAGTACAGTTTGGAACATTATCTAAAACTATTATATATGTGCCCATTTCTGTAACTAGTCTTTGCTGGGAACATAAATTCCTAGAATTGAAGGATTGGAGTAGTGAAAACAATGTTACAAGGTCATGCCCATAATTGGCCCAAGGTGGCTGGCTTTTTCTATTTCCAGATATTGTCTTTAAACAGTTGTAATAGAAAAACACAGATCACAATAGAGCCGAAGTGAGGATTTTGAAAGGCCAGCAAAGAGCCATGGAAGACGGGCAAGCAACTTAAGGTTATGAGTGTCCAAAACAGAAGCAGCCTATTCTAAAATACTTTTCTAATGGTTCACTTCTGTTAACCTTTGTATACATAATTTTGTGATAACATTTACCACCCCTCCCAACCATGTCGATCCTTTTTATCAATAAATGAAGAAAGCAAGGCTATACCAGCCAAATAACTCCTATAAGGACCACACAACAGAACGCATATCTCAAACCACTTGGCTAACTGCCTATACATGCCAGGCATCGCACTAGATGCTGGAGATCAGGATATTTTTCAAGGGCTGTTTTAATGAAAAGGCCTACCATGAAGGCCTTTGTGATTTAGAACCTTTGTGTTAAAAGAAGGTATTCCTTTACTCTTGTCAAGTTATTTGTAACTTGTATATTGAGCAGTCAAAAGAAAATACTGACTCCAAGCTATCAATCTGTTCTTCAAATTCATTTAGTGTTGACAGAGCCCCTAGAATTTGCAGCATTCTTGCTGATACCTCAAATATTGATAGAATGATAGTATAAATAGAAATATAACTGATTGTATCATCTATTAGAAAATCCAAATCCATATGTAATTGAGTCTTGTGTAGACAAGTATATACAAGCAAGTACCCTTTGTTAAGAAAGTGTGAGCGCATAACGAAACTGAGAACAATCTTGTTAACTATTCCCTCTTGGTTGGTAAGGGATCTTCATTGTCTGATTTTGGGTAGTGCAATCCCTCTGATCAAGACACAGCATCAATATTCTGTGGAAATAGTATTTGATGATGCCTATTTTAATCTATAGGAGGCATTTCTAGTTTTGAATGAAGATTTGTACCTAATAGCCCAGTTTTTATGGTCCTCATCTCTCAATGCACATATTTCTTTAAAAAACTTGTTAGTGATCTTAAAAGATGGTCATCAACTGAGAAAATTCTTTTAGCTTAGAAAAATAATAATCTCACTGGTTTCTTAACCTTGTACAAGTACTTATAATATATTCTATTTTTTAAAAGAGATTTTTGCTGTAGGGAGCATGGGCTCTCCAGAGAGTCAGAGAGTGATAGAGACAGAAAATGATAATTCACCCCCTGGGGGAATGGCCACACCACAATCCTTTCTCTTCCACTCTTCTTTCAGGATTTTGGGCATGCATACACACGTGCCTGGCATGAGTTTCAAGTTGCCAGGTCTGGGACTTGAACCACAGTCAACTACTGGGAGTCCAGTGACATAACTATTATACCATCTGCTAGTTCCAGTATATCCTATTTTTGGACATACTGATTCCTCACTTTATATAATTAACTGTAAGTTTAAATTCAAACTAATTTCTGGTCTTGTGTTTAAATTGAGTGAACTTAGATTTTTATTTGGTGATACTTCATTTTTATCCGTTCTTCAACCTTCCTAACCTCCTTTGGTTCCCACTCCCTGGGCTAGTGTTGATTACACATGGTTACATATTGGTTACTTGGGCATTGTACTTAGTACTCTGTGGAACTGGTGAGACCTAGCTTCATTACTCACCATGACCGATCCTGATTGACCCACATCCTGTGACATAAAGGCTGTCAGTGGCTAAGCTGGTGGCTAAGCTGGTGGGAGGCTTGTCCTTTGTTAAATGGATGGCATTCTTTTAAATGACTTGTTGAAATCTCAAAGTTCAGAGGGGAAGTGAAGGTGAACTTCTAAACAGTAAGTGTAATCCTTTTTTTAAAAAATAATTAACATGGTTTATTACTAAGTACAAAATTAAGTAACATGCCTGGAGAAAGACAAGCATGTTTCTCAGGGTGCTCAAATATGGCAGTTTCTTTAACAGTTTTGTGAGGCAGGAGAGCTGTCAATTAGAGTATAAGGAGTCCTTTACATTTGCCTTGGCCCAAAAAGGTGGGCCGTTTGGAATCCAGCAAAGGCTTGTAGGTTATAGCTGAGTTTGAAATTCTTAGATTGGTGATTAGTAAAGAAGGTTTGTGTCTCAGGAAGAGATCAGCAAGAGAATGTCTGTGATTTAACAGAGATACTTTACATTAATGTTTATAAGCATGACTTCCCCCAGGCCCTCTGGAAAGAATTTTGGAAATAGGAAAAAGCAGTCAGAATTCTGCCCTCAGTTCCCTCTATTGGCTAAATATCATTCCTCAGAATGCATGTACAAGCCAGAAATTAATGAGAAGGAAGGCTAGGAAGGCTCATTCCTAGTAGTCAAGACCCATAGTACTAGGAAGGCTCATTCCTAGGAGTAGTTCATCAGTTACCTGTTACTATAGGGAGTAGAGTTCTGGGGGAAGGACATATCTGACTGACTCAATAGCCAGTTATCCCTGGGCAAAGGAAAGAGTCCTCAAAGTTCAGTTGCGGGGGGGGGGGAAGTGCTGGATTAGATTTATGTTATGTGCAATCACAATCTAGATGTTTGTGTCATTTTAAATATATATACTTGCTCTTTGGCTGTGATCTCAAGCCCAGTTCCAAATGCCAAGTACAGAGAGAATTTTCCAGTGGTAAAGGGTGCTACTCTGAAGCCTCTGTTCAGTTGTCATTTTCTGTTCTCGTAAAAGATAAACTGAGGCAAAGCATGTTAAAAACAAACACAAACAATCTGGGTGTAAAGTTGAGGACTGCACCAGGGTACAGTCTACATTGATATAATATTTAAACACATTTAACAAGATTTTTTGACCTTGACATATTTAAAAGAAAACAAAACAAAAGAAAAACTGCAAATGATGCAATTTTACAGTCAGAAGTTGTTTTTATTAGGCATGTTAATGCGAACCACACTTTCCATGGTCTTACCGGTTGGATTTAGTCAGGGTTGACACAATTTACTCCATGTTGATTTTTTTTTTTTTAAGAGGTTTTTGCTATAGGGTGCGTGCGCTCGCCAGACAGAGACAGAAAGTGAGAAATCACCCCCCGGGGCGATGGCCACGCTGCAATCCCTTCTCTGTTCTCCTCTCGGGATCTTGGGCACGCACACACACGCGCCCGGCATGAGTTTTAAGCCACCAGGTCTGGGATGCGAACCGCGGTCGACTACGTGGGAGTCCAGTGACATAGCCATTACGCTAACTGCTTCCATGTTGATTTTTTAAAAAGTTCGTATTTCCTGCTGTTGAAAGATCTTTTTCTGTAACCATCTTCATTCAATCATTTTATGGTAGCTTTAATTATTCCTCGATGCCAAGATGGATGTGTCCTGGTTGTTGATCAGGGTTATCTCACGGTGGAGGGAAATGATTAATAACTAGAAGTCTGTCAAAAACCCCTTTTGAGTGCCTGCAGATGGCATAGTTGTTTCATTGCTGGACGCCCATATACCAACCACGGTTTGGTTCGAGTGCCAGACTGGGTGACTTGAAACTCACACCAGAGGTGTGGGGGTGGGGATGGGGGAGGCACACATGACCAGGATCCCAGGAGGAAAATGGAGGAGAAGGGATTGCAGAGTGGCCATCCCCTTTGGGGAGTGATTTCTCACTTTCTCTTTGACTGTTTCTGTGCGTCTCCAGTCCCCCCACTCCCAGTGCCTATGGCAAACATTTTTAAAAAAGAAACAAAAAACGCTTTTGGCCACATTTGAGCAAAAGGAGAGTGGTTCTAAGGCTAAATCTATTGAAGTCCATTGATATTTAAGCTGTCAGGAACCTATATCCATTATCTAAAGGTTCTTGTTAGTCTTTTCCATGGGAAGCGATTTTTAGAATATCACCTCAATTAAACTCAACTTTAAATCTTAAAGTATCTGGGGAACCAGCAGTTAGCGTAATGGCTATGTCGCTGGACTCCCACGTAGTCGACCGTGGTTTGTGTCCCGGACCCAGTGGCTTAAAACTCATGCCAGGTGCGTGTGCGTGCGTGCCCAAGATCCCGAGAGGAGAATGGAGGAGAAGGGATTGTGGCGTGGCCATCCCCCCTCGGGGGTGATTTCTCGCTTTCTGTCTCTATGTCTCTCTCTCTGTCTGTCTGGCGAGTGCACGCACCCTATAGCGAAAAAAACCTCTCCAAAAAAAAAAAAAAAAAAAAAACTTAAAGTATCTGAACTATCCCATTACAATCTATTTTTCTTTAGCCATTATACCTTGACTACTGGTAAAAACTTAGATACTAGAAAAACTAGTCATGAATCTACATGCTAATTATTTTTATGGCCTGTAGATATTCACCATAGTACATATCACATATAAAACATAATTGTCAGCTGTTTCATTAAACCAACACTAATAAGACAAATGTTTTCTGACCAGTAAAACCCTTCACAAAAATATACTGGAAATTATAAAGACCATCATCTATTACATTTTTCCTTTTCAACATATTTATTTGAAGCCAGCTTATTTGTTAAAAATTTACTTACTATGTAAAGTTGAAAAGCATTGAGATGAATTCATATGTGAGTGATCTTATTTACTCATAAGCCAAATTGAGGAGAATTCTTTATGGACTTTTACCATGTAACATACAACATACTATAACTACAAGTACACAAATGCATATATACATGCAAACAAAAGATCTCATCATAAGAGGAGGTTAGGACAATCGGGAATTACTAGAAAGAAATGAGCAGACTTGATCCCCCAGAGCATGAAATAAACTTGAGTTCTGTGAAGTAGGTTGTAACCTTCCATTAACCCATGGAAACAGGAGAAGGGGACAAGGAACCCAAAAACTCAAAAGATCAGAAACAAGTGACTGTGGTATCAATGAAGAAATTGATGAACTTACTGGCAATGGAGAGAGTTACTTGAGACTTAGTCAATGCTGAGGAGCCGGATTCAATGCCAGGGCCCATTAGTCCAAGGTCTGGAGGAGGATAGGGATCCTGATGTGGTCGGCTGGGGTCCTTGGGTAGGTCTCCTTTGAGCCTGAAATACTCCTTCAATTGCAGAGCTGCCATTTGGAATGCTTTCTTTTGTTCTTGGGATTGCCACCAGTCTTGTTCCCTTTTCTTTATTCATCTATCCTCATCACAATTAAAGACCTTGGGGGAAAAAATGATTAAAGGCCTTGAAGGCTAGGTCTGTGAGTTCAGATTGTGGGATCTAAAGGCCCTTTTCTAATTTTTGTAGTTTAGGCTGAATATCAGGGGCTGACTAGGAGACGAAATGCATAGAGAGGACAGATTGGCCTTCTCTGGAGTCTGGATCTAAGTTAATGTGGTGGCAGAGGGTCTCTGAAGGCCTCTAGAGAGGAAGAGTAGGGTTTTCATTGGAGACTGGGCAAATATATTTAACCTTAATATAATTGATGGGCTTAGCATGGCCAGTTTCTACCCTTTAGTAAGGCAAGAATGCATGTGGTCTCACTGTCTACAATCTGCAGGTCCATGCTGATAGTCTCAATGAAGATCTTGGTTGAAGACAACTATGGAGCTCAGGACATAACACTGGGTTGCCTCACATCAAGGCCATCTCCGTATTCCCTTGCTTTAGGCCAAATGCAACCTTTCTTTTTGGGATTAGTACAAGTAGAGAAAATGAAGTGAATGTCCTGCCAGGATAAATCATAAGACAGAGTAAGGTATTTATATCTTTTAGTCAATTTAGTTGAGTTGGGAGTTTAGCCTCAGTTTGAGAGAGATTAGATGTTGAAAAAGGGAATGGAGTTGGAAAATATCTTCATTTCCTACCGCTTCACAGAGTGGTAAGAGAGGCACAGGTGTGGTATAAGGTTGATGAGTAGGAGGAATATTTTGGGTTTGAGATCTTGTTGTTGGGGGAGGAAGGAAAGGGAGGATGCTGCTGGGAGTTTTTGGTTTCAGAACATGGCAAAGAGGCATCAGAAGGTAGGTGGAGGGGACATAGGGAGGGGGTGAGTGGTCTGAAAGGTTGAAGTGAGAAGAATCCTCTGTAGGGACAGGAGGGGGTTTGCAGAAGAGAAGGATTTGAAAAGTGGTATGGGATTGTCAGAGTGAGCGGTGGGCATGGAGAAAGAAAGAGAAAGGCCTGGAGAAAGGGAACCTCAGACCACTTGCTTATGTTGGAGGAAATGATCAAGATTGCAAAGAATTTGGAAACTGTAAGTTCCATTTTCTGGCCACTGAGAACCATTGCCAACTTTATATTGAGACCAGACCAAGTTACAGAAAAAGATGGCTTAGCATGACTTAATTTTTACTTCCAGAAAATAGTGTGTGGAGACTTTTCAGGATACAGGCCAAAGGGGTAATCTTGGACTATGTGAATAGGTGTTGTCGCTGGCAAGAGAATTGAGACGTCAAAATACCTAGGAGGAGAATTCAGCGGACAGAGTGCCCCCTAGTCCAAAAATTCTCTTCAACAGTGACCAGGGGACTGCACTTGAAGAGGGATGTCCCCAACTTCAAGATGGTCAGGAGGGATTTGATCCCAGCTGGAGGAGGGTGTCGACCTAACACTAGGATTTTCCTTGTGAGGAGACCTGTTCCCTGGACAACATCTCTGAGTAGAATGTCAAAAGTCTCGTCACTCAAATTAGAGGTCTGGTGTGGCATGCAGCAGAGAGTTCTGGCAAGGGTAAGGCCACTTGTGGTGGCTGTCCCCAGTGAGTCTCCTCAGTTTCAGCACCAAATGCCTATTTGTAGTAAAAGTCAGAAGGCAGTCATCTCAAGAGATGTAGGAAAGTAGTTGATTGATAAAGAGTGTACTTGGGAGATCTGAAGCTGTAGGTACTTCAGCCCTTTAAGCATAATCCTTTTAAGAGCAAAACTAGCACCAAACAACTTCAGAGCTTTCCTGATGCTCTTTTGCAACTTGAGAGAATTTCAAGAAATGAACGGTTTGGGTTGCACCAAGTGACTTAATGAAGCATTCTCTTGCATAAAGAAAATTTTCCCAAAATTAACACACCTTTCACCTGGAGTGAGGTTGCAACCCGTTTACTGACTGTTAAATGCATTTAAGAGTTTCTTAACACATTGTCACCTGCTTGGTTTGGTTCCTGATGTCTGCCCCATGACTCATTGATTGTCACACCAGTTATTCCAAGGTCTCTAGCCTCTTGGCACTAGCCTACATTTCACTGATTGTGTGAAATATTGCTTGTGTTGGTTTAAAAAAGTAAATTCAGAGAATTATAAATTACTCAGAGAGTTGCATAAACCAGCTCTTTGTATATATACAGTTAGACGTCATTGTGCACTTAAATGTAGACGCTTTCCTCTGCTTCACTGATTGTCAGCCTTGACTGGGCATTGAAATCACATAGATAGCAAAGGGCTGATGGCTAGGTCACACCCTCTACAGATTCTGATGTAGTTGATTTGTGTTGTGGCCTACATTGAGGTCTTTTTATATCCCACAGGTGATTTCTTAAGGTTTTTATTTATTTAATTAATTATTTATTTTTGTATAATGTTGTCCAGGTGCAGACAAGGTTGAGAGCCACTGTTTTATAGATGGTTGTAGTATTAATTGGGACAGTCCATACTAACCTCTTTAGTGCTATGATGTTCTTACACAGGAAAGCACAGTAGACACCAAGGAACTTAAAATTAAAACCTACTTGTCAAGAATCTGACGCTTGGAAATTCCGAATTAGTAGGTCTGAGGTATTTAGGAATAGATCCTTAGGTAGTTCTGATATCCCTTTGAAAGCCACAGCTAAAGTCTAAAAATTTTAAAAAGTTGAGAAACTTAGTAAGGTTGTTGATAAGATGTCATAGGGATTCTAAGCAGTAAAGTTTATGAGAGGTCTGTTCTTCCATCTCTGGGAGCAGGCAGCAAAAATACCATATAATAGACTCTGTGTTGGCCAGTATTAATCTTGAATTATTTAAGGCAAAAAAAATCTGACTTCCCTTTTTTGATACTACATGTGAAAAAGTACCCCAAATAAAGAGTGGGATAATTAGATAAGAATACTTAAATACCGTTCCGAAATGCAAACTAAGTGACATATGTGATTGAATGTATAAAAGAAATTAAAATAAAAAATACTTAGGGGACCAGCAGTTAGCGTAATGGCTATGTTGCTGGACTCCCACATAGTTGACTGTGGTTTGAGACCCAGACCCAGTGGCTTAAACTCACGCCGGGCGCATATGTGTGCATGCCTAAGATCCCGAGAGGAGAGTGGGGGAGAAGGGATTGCAGCATGGCCATCCCCCTTGGGGGGGTGATTTCTCGCTTTCTGTCTCTCTGTCTTTCTTTGTCTATCTGGGGAGCACACGTGCAGACAAGGTTGAGAGCCACTGTTTTATAGATGGTTGTAGTATTAATTGGGACAGTCCATACTAACCTCTTTAGTGCTATGATGTTCTTACACAGGAAAGCACAGTAGACACCAAGGAACTTAAAATTAAAACCTACTTGTCAAGAATCTGACGCTTGGAAATTCCGAATTAGTAGGTCTGAGGTATTTAGGAATAGATCCTTAGGTAGTTCTGATATCCCTTTGAAAGCCACAGCTAAAGTCTAAAAATTTTAAAAAGTTGAGAAACTTAGTAAGGTTGTTGATAAGATGTCATAGGGATTCTAAGCAGTAAAGTTTATGAGAGGTCTGTTCTTCCATCTCTGGGAGCAGGCAGCAAAAATACCATATAATAGACTCTGTGTTGGCCAGTATTAATCTTGAATTATTTAAGGCAAAAAAAATCTGACTTCCCTTTTTTGATACTACATGTGAAAAAGTACCCCAAATAAAGAGTGGGATAATTAGATAAGAATACTTAAATACCGTTCCGAAATGCAAACTAAGTGACATATGTGATTGAATGTATAAAAGAAATTAAAATAAAAAATACTTAGGGGACCAGCAGTTAGCGTAATGGCTATGTTGCTGGACTCCCACATAGTTGACTGTGGTTTGAGACCCAGACCCAGTGGCTTAAACTCACGCCGGGCGCATATGTGTGCATGCCTAAGATCCCGAGAGGAGAGTGGGGGAGAAGGGATTGCAGCATGGCCATCCCCCTTGGGGGGGTGATTTCTCGCTTTCTGTCTCTCTGTCTTTCTTTGTCTATCTGGGGAGCACACGTGCCCTATAGCAAAAAACTCTCAAAAAACAAAGATACCTGTCAGAAGCCCAAGATGCTTATCTTTAGTTGCTTCACTTCAGAGTAAGATTGAGAGTCTTTTTGGCCACTTTAGAACTTTGAAGTGTGTGTTTTTTAATAAAAAAGAATGAAACAGTAATTGCAGGTTTACATCATTTATTTTTCCTTCTTGTCTAATTTGAGGAAGGGGTTTTAAGTGAATCACTCCATAAGGTTCTTTGCAAATTGGTAGTGTTATGTTTTCTTTAGCTTTATAAAGCCATGCTTAATAATTAGTGAAGAGAGTGATTTAACTTACTATAGCATTTGATTTAAGGTAATTGAAGTTAGATTACTAAATATAATGAAACTACATTAACTTTGTCACTATTAAGGGTGAAACTGGGGCCGGCAGGTGGGGTGCTGGTTAAGGGCGCTGGACTCCAAACATGGCTGACTGTGGTTTGAGTTCCAAACCTGGTGGCTTACTTTCTCATTCCCTCCTGCCCCAAGTCTGTCCCGCTCTGAGCAAATTAAAATAAATAATTAAATTAAATAAGTCTTTTTAAAAAAGTTGAAACTTATTTTTTACAATTTGTTTTGTTTCAGAGAGTAAGTTGTGTTTCAGGTAGATGAAAATAGACCTTTGTTGTTCCTGTTTGTAATTCTATTAGGTCATCGGGAAAGTCGTGACATATTTTTCCATGTTTTTCTATGCAAAAATGTGTTACGACTTTCCCAACAACTGAATAGATCTCTTCAGAGCTGGCTTATCCTGGGAGAAGATGCTTAGTTAGAAAGATTTCTAGAATTCTAGTAGGTACCCAGTCCCGTGTATTCTAATCTATTTTAGATATTCCCTCTGTCACCCTTGCCAGCCCTCTCCTTTTTAATTGACAAATGATAATTATATATGCTTGATTTTTCATTTCTTGAATACATTGCATAATGATCAAATTAGGGTAATTATTAGCCTACCCATCACCATCTGACAACTTCTGCAAGGTCACCCTTTCCAGTTTCCTCATATACGTGAGCGCACACTATTATTCTATGTTCTGTACTTATTTCCTGAACGTGACATCTTCTAGGAGCATCTACGTTGTCCTGAATGATGGGGATTCATTCTTTTTAATGGCGAAATACTATTCCATTTTACATGTATGCCAAATCTTTAGCTACTTGCCTGCCGATGGATGCTTAGATGGACTCCATGTTTTTAGCAAGCTCTTTAGCTGTATCTTTTTGGCTCTCCCTCTACTACTTGTATCTCTGTCTTTCTCCATTTCCATTTTTGGTTTTCCGATCAAGACCCTTGGGATTTCATGCTCTCTTCTCTTAGTGAGCTTCATGCCTCCTCCTTAGAACATACTAGACTTTGTCCTTCTCACTTCAGAGACCGCAACATTAGGCATCTAGATAGTTCTCTCTATCCTTGTGATGATTTTGAAAATCTGGTGTCTTTTCATCATCCACTTCTATTGGCTTTACCCATTTCTGCTGCTTTTACTTCCCTAATAGTTTGAACCTTGTGACCAGTTCATCTATTCTCTACAGGACACTTGAGATCCAGTTGCCAATCCCAGCCACTCTAACTCCATTTTTCTCTTGGCAAACTGCCAACTGTAGCTTGCCAGGAACCACTGTTGCCTCCTTGGATGGCTTTGATACAGAGCGATTATATACAAGCTCTCCCGATTCCTCTGTTGCACTTTAGGAATCTTGTGTATCCCTCAGACAGCTCCGGATTACCTCCTTTCTCCCATAGCTGTTAAATATCTTTTAAAAATTCTCACTCATTACCACTATTCTCTTCCTTTACATCAGAAACCACCTCACAAACACCTTCTCTGAGAAAGTAGAGATAAGAATCCCTTCACTCTTCCCTTTCTCCAAATGTTTCTATATATCATTTCCTATCACTCCCCTTCCCTACTTTCTTCCAAGGCTGTGTGGTCAACTGTGCTCTCATTCCCTCTTGAAGTCGTTTCATTGTTTTCTTTACTTTCTCTTAAACATTTTTCTGTCTCTTCTCCTCCATATACTCCAATCTCTTCTAAAAGAAAACCTTTCCTACCCAATTTCTCTGACATTGCCAGACTCTCCCCTTTCTTTTACTGACAGACTTTCTATTAGGTTGTCTGGAAAGTCATGACATTTTTTTCTATGTTTTTCTATGCAAAAATGTGTCTTGACTTTTCTGACAACCCAATGCTTCTGCTTCTCCTTTTAGCCAACTGCAGCTGGATCATGGCTCTACCAAACCAGATTCAACTAATTCTATATGCATCTACTTCTTCAGCCCCCTACCCTATTTGCCAATGTTTTTCTTGATGTGTGTATGCATGTGTGCACGCACACCTGCACACCCTGTTTTAGGGTCTCTGTGTGGTGATTTTCCTGCCTCCCGAGTGGCTGGGACCACAGGAAGTCTCTGCTGCACCCTGACTTCTAGGGTGGATCAGTAATCAAACTCAGACTTTCCATGTGGCCTCAGCCTGTCAAGAAGCAGCATTTAGAACATGTTATTGTGCCATGTGACGACTTTTGACACGGTTGATCACTTCACTTTTGACTTTCACAGTACAACTCTTGTAATTTTCCCTCTAATTCTTGGATTACTTTTTTTCTCTCTCTTCCACTGGCTTCCTTTCTGTCACTCACTCTAGGTTATTCCGAGTCTCTCAGTGTTCAATGCTTGGCCTTTCTCTCTTCTTTTTCTAACTTGGGACATGAACTCATCTATCTCCATGACTTGCTTCCTTTGAACAGTCATTAGGTCATATACATAACTAGTACCAGGTACTAAGGATTCAGAGATGAACAAGGCAAACTCATTGCTTTTGAGGAATTCTGTAAAAATATAGAGCACTGAGTATATGCAAGGCATTGTTCTCATGAGTCAGACAAAATCTTTGCCTTCATGGAACTTACATTCCAGTAGGGAAAACCCATAATTAGTAAAATAAACAAGTAATCGCAAGAGCATCAGTTGGAGACAAAGAGCTATGGTTATTAGTAAGGCAGTGAGTACATGGGGTGAAAGCCAGAGAAATTTATTCTAATAAGAGGCCTGAAGGACATATAGGAGTAAGCCATACAGACAATAGAGGAAGGACTTTCTAGGGGAGAGAAAACAGCATTTCTGAGACAGTGAGCTTGACTCATGAAGGAACAGTGAGGAGGTCATGTGTAGCTGGAGGAAAGTGAGGCAGAAGAAGAACTATCAGAGAGGTGATAGTGAGGACAGATAATCTCAATTCTGCGCTGGGACGTATCTGACACTCTTCCCATTTCTGGTAACATCATGGCTTTTTCCTGTTACTTCACGAGGTTGCTTCTAGAATGTGTGATTCACATTTTGCATTGGAAGAATTTCTGTTTTGTGTCAGGAGCCATAGTCATGGGGGCAGTCATGGTCAGAGGAGGGAGGCAGCTGATAAAACAGAACTGAAGGTACTAAGGGTGGTGGTTAAGGTTTGTGCCAGAGTCAGGAGGAGGAGCGAGGGAGTGAGTACTGGCTTTTCTCAGGAGGGCAGAGAACTGGGAGGGAGGTGGTGGAATGGGCAGTAGTCAGAGAGAGAAGGCATGGGGGAGAGGGAGAAATGGAGGATGAGTACCATTTAGCACCGCAAGGGCCTGTGTGCAACATGCAGAAATTAGACTGTATTCTTTAGGAATTAAGAAATTATTAAAAAAATTTTAGGCAAAAAGATAATAAGAGTTTGAAAAATTGTCCTCATAGTTCTGCAAGCTCTTCACCTAGTCAGTACAAAGTTAGTTGTATGCTCTTATTATTTTTTTTTTTTTGGTTGAATTTTTTTTCTGGGAAGAGTTTGGAGACATTGGCCATTTAATTTTCTAAATCTAATATTTTCCAGTTGAAGAGAAACCAGTCATTTTTATTATGTTGTGATTGTACTTTTCTATGGTAATTACTGTTTTTTTCTCCATTATCCTACATAATGCCAGTGTGTTAAAATAGCCCAACCAGCATCTGTCATATATATTGTGATATTTTTCAGCAAAATAGTTTGTTAAGGGGAGTAATTTTTCAAAGCTAAGAGCACAAGTTTCCAGCTACTTAGTAGTTTTATAATTGGGACAAATTAGTTAACATAAATTGTTTTCTCATCTATTAAATGACAATCTAGCCTCATAGTACAGTGGTTAGGAGCTTGGATTAGAAGCTGGAACCCACTGACTTACAGAGATTCAAATCCAGTCCTGGTGGCTTAAAAAAAACATACTGGGCATGCCCAAAATCCTTATAGGAAGTAGAAAAGGAGGAAAGGGGGCCATCTCGTGGCCTGATAGTTAAGGTGGCTAGATTCTACATGGCTACCTATACAGTTTTAGTCCCAGATCTGGTGGCTTCAGAAACATACCAGGCATGTGTACCCCAGGTCCTGAAGGAACAGAGAAATGGAGACAGGATTGTGGCATGACCATGCCCCATGGAGGATGCATTCTTCTCTCCATCTCTCTCTCTCTCTCTTTCTCTCTCTCTGACTCTGTACAAGCCCTCTTGTCTCTCTCTTTCTCTCTCTCTCTCTGCCTCTGTACAAGCCCTCTTGCAAATTAAAAAAATGAAAGGGATTGCAGTGAGGTCACTTACCACTGGAGGGGTGCTTTCTCTCTTGCTCCTTCTCTCTTTCTGGTGAGCACACATGCCCTCTGGTAGCAGTTTATTGAAAACTAGTTTAAAATGGGGTAGGCAGCACACCCACTTCCAGAGGGGTGTTTTGAGGATAGGAAGAGGTAATACTGTGCGTGTGAAACACTGCACACGGTGTCTGCCGTGTAGTGTGTTCTCTCTGTCTCTGTTTCTTTCTCTCTCTCTTAACCATATTTACCTCTCATACTCAATAGAGCCATTGGGAATATTTTAACAATGAAGAGTAGAGAAGAAGGACTTAGATTTTGACTTTAGGGACTGCATTCACACTTTCCCCTGAAAGAAAAAAGAAAAAAGAATGGATAAACTATGAGAATAGTGATAGGAGTCAATTTAAAGGAAAAATTGGAAGCTCTTTTGGATGTCTTCTAAGAGGATCGCTTCAACATTTTTGAAATGACGCAGGATCTCACTTGAAGCAGGATTATTAATCTTGTTTCGTACCTTAAAGAAATGGAGGTGCGGCCTCGCTTCCAAGATGATGAAGAAAAGAAGGAACAGTGGCTGTGCCAGAAAAGGGCCATGACCACGTGCAGCCTATTTGCTGCATAGACTGTCCAATGTGTGCCCAAGGATGAGGCTATTAAGAAGTTTGTCATTCGAAACATAGAGGAGGCCGCAGCCATCAGGGACATCTCTGAAGCAAGTGTCTTTGATACCTAGGTGCTCCCCAAGCTGTATGTGAAGCTACCTTACTGCGTGAGTTGCTGCATTCATAGCAAAGGAGTCAGGAACTGATCTTGTGAAGCTTGGAAGAACCAAACACCCCATCCCGTTTAGACCTGCGAGTGTTGCCCCTCACCCTCCACCAAAGCCCATGTAAGGAGCTGAGTCTTAAAGGATAAAGAACTATCCTAAGGGGAAAAAAATAAAATGCAAATTATACATTAAAAAAAAAAGGAGTGGATACAAGACCACTATTGAGGACAGAAAAGATCTTCATGTTTCTCTTCCATCTGCAGTGGGGGATTTCACCTGTTTGGCAATTAGTCCCACTGCATAAGGTTTCTTGAGTAGCTTCTGTTCACTACTCCTCATGGTTTCCATCATCTCTCATGCCTCTCTTAGACTGGAAACACTTCAGGATGACACACACACAACACATATACACATCCCTTTTTAAAAAACATGCGTTGTCTCTCACATTGTCTGACAGAAATAAGAAAGCAAAACAAAACAATAACTTAGTTCTAGCTTGGCTGATTTTTCTTGACCTGAGAGAGCTGTTAGAATATTTCAATTTTTAAAAATAAACTTTAAGAATATTTAACTTTATTTATTTTAATTTGATGAGAGAGAGAGAGAGAGAAAGTGAGAAAGCAAGCTGCCAGGTCTGAGATTCGAACTACAGCCGGCCATGTGAGAGTCTAGCACCCTTAACCACACCACCTGCCTGCCCCAGGACATATCATTTTTAATAATTCAAAATGTCCTGAGCAATAATTAAACTCCTAGAATCTGGATTAAGAGTGAAGGAGGGAGGATTTTCTCCTGGACTTGTGGCTCACTTCCCCGGGCGACAGCTTATCTATATGCTCTCTCTCCAGCTCTTTCAGTGCTGAGAGTCTGGGAAGTTCACAAGAAGAACACGTTTAAGTTTCATGATGATGCGCTCTTGGCAGACATGTCAGTAAGGTTGATTGTCCCAAGGCAATGGGGCGTGTCCTCTTATATTTCTGTATGAATTTTTCACCAAGGGACATTGTTTGAATGTTGATAAGGGGTACTGCTGATTACTAGATGTGCATCATCTGTAGGGTTTTCAAATGAGCAAGTAAAACTTATGAGAAATGAGGTATGCACGTTTATTAGTAAATGTTGAATGAGTAGATTGGCGAAATGTGAAGTACTGAAAAGGAGAGGCACTGGGGAATTTTTTCAAGATAATTCTGAATTTTGTAAGAATTATCTATTTTCAATGTACTGTGGTCATTATTTACAGTTTCCTTAGAACATTTTTTTTTCTCTCAGTATGTCCCACATGTTAGGAACTATGTTAGGCACAAGGATAACGTGATATGGTTTCTGGGAACAGTAGACACAAATACTTTCAAGATAACATAATTATGCTGATATGGAGGAACAGGTAGGCTTGGGGGGCACTGGCAGTGGTGGTGGGAGAGGAGTCGACTGCTGAAGCTGGAGGTTCAGGAGAGGCTACCTGAGACGCTGATGAAGCTGAGGTGTGAGATTGTGTTCCGGGTTAGTATGGGGGAAATCCTTGGGTAGTTCATCCCTCTGAGTGGAATAGCATAAGCAAAGGCACCCAGAGCATGCTACATGTGGTGGACTACAGGTAACATATTGGGTTGTTGGACACGTCATGACGCATTTTTACATAGAAAAAAAATATATTATGACTTTTCTGACAACTTAATAGTGTTACTTGGTAAGACTGGCCTGGCAAGAGGAGCCCAGAGAGGGCCCCAGGAAGAGGCCAGGCCTTCTTACAGCATGTGGAACAGGACAGTGTCTTGGTTTAGAGCACCTACTCTGGAAGTAGACTTCTTAGCTTCAAGACTCGTTTATTTCTCAAGCTGTTTAGTAACTTGGAAAAGTTACTTAATTTCTCTTTGCCTCAGTTGCTTCATTTGTGTGGTAGGGATAATGATAATCTCTATTTCAGAATTATTGTCAGTTGTGATTATATCAAGTTTCGACAATAAGCACTGTATACGTGTACTAATACTGTCATTACTTGAGAGGTACTGGGGATCTATCTATCTGAGGATTGAAAGTGAAACCGTTGATCCATTGTCATTCGAGCTCGGTCAATCTGGCTGCCTTGTGGAGGTTGGGATTAATGGGTAAGGTTTAGTTGGAGGCAGGAAGACCTTCAGGTGATACCTCAACAGACTTGTATGAGATGGCATTGTACTATGACATTTGTGCCAGGGGTAGAGTAGACAGAGTTAAGAAATATTTACAAGATAAAAGTTATGAAAAGTGTTGAGAATTTGAAGGAGGATTCCCTGGTTCTTGGTGACAGGGATGGTGGTAGCTAGGTACTGTGAACTAAATTTGGAATACAAGAGGAGAAGAGGGTGTGGTGTAGGTTAATTTTGAACGTGATGAGTTTGTGGTACCTAGGAGACGTTTGTGTAGAGGGGCATGGTTGATGATTTACTGCGAGAGCTTAAAGCTTGGGAAGGAGGTCAGGGCTAGAACAAGAGATTTGGGAGTGGCAGTTTAAAGGACATGGTTAAGTGTGGCAAGTGGAGGAGCTTGCTGGAGGCCATGAGGAGGTGGGGAGGGGCTGGCCATGAAATTTGACTGGAGAAAGCAATGGCCTAGAAAAAGTGGGAATTCACTTAAAGAAAAAAACACTGGAGAGTTACTTGTGTGGAAATTCAGAGGAGCTCTTTGGTAAGACAAGCAGTGAACATTTTCTGCTCACTGTCATTATGGGCACAAGTCATAAATGGTCTTTTTCTATAATATTCTATATCAATCTGCTCAGGTTATCCTCACAAAATATCATAGTCTGAATTACTTAACAGAAATTTGTTTCACACAGTTCTGGAGGATAGAAGTCTGAGATCAGGATGCTGTTATTTTGTTTTTGTTTTTGAGAGATTTTTGCTATAGAGTTTGTCGTGCTGAGCAGCAAGGGGAGTTTTAGAAGGGGAGTGAGAGGGAGAGTTTAAGCATGACTTAATAAAGGTTCGATTCACCTTTATTGGCTGCTCAAGCAGTTACAGCCAATCTGTGCTCTAGCCCCCGGAAGGAGGATAGGACTCAGGTTTGCCTTTCAGGTTGCTTTAATCACAGGGAAAAAGAGGGCTTACAAGTCATGATGGGATGAGCAGCACAGAGTGTCCTATGCTGGCGTGGCAATGGGGAGTGCAGTCCGCAAGGGAGAGAGGGAAGCGGAGTGCCGAGTCCTCTAGGCGTCTAGGAGGCACAGGCGGTGAACCGGAGATGAGCTCCACGAAGATCTTAGAGGACGATGGTGGCGATGGTGGCGGTGGCCACAAGATGACCGAGGGCGAACGAGGAGGTGAAGTCCACCTGGTGATCCTAGAGTATGGACGTCGGGACTAGTGGCTGTGGAGCAGAGAGCCATCTGGGCGAGGAGGAGTCAGTGTGCAAACCAGCAAAGCCTCAGACTGCAAGGGAGATCTCAGATGCAGCGAGACAGGATCTGGCCCAAGCAGAGGACAGAGCCAATGAGCTGGGCTCAGGCTCTTCTTTTTATGTCTAATTTTGACAGGCTCATGGTGACTTGACAAAACATCAAAATATTTTTGTAACATCCTACATGTAAGTCTATGGGATTTGGGTCAGAACTAAGTGGTATATTTTTGCCAGCCATGGGGGGGAGGGTGAAGCATAGACCATGCTTATGTCCCTCTTGCTGTTGGTCAGCATACGGCTAGTCTGCTATCAGCAATAAGCACTAGGGTGTGGACTGAATGTCGAATTTCCAGGAACATAACTAATGCCAGGCTGAATGTACTACAAAATGGAGCCAGGTATGCTCTCAGCAAGCAGCATTACAATCAAACATTTTCTTAACAGCAAACTACTAACTTAGCCATTAAGCAATATATCAAGTGTAATAATTCTTCACAGCAAGTAAAATAATTTATTAGGTATAACAGGGCGCATGTGTTCACTGGAGAGACAGAGAGATAGAGTAACAGAGAGAAATCACCCCCCAGAGGGATGGCTATGCTGCAGTTCCTTCTCATTCATTCTCCTCTTGGGATTTTGTGCATGTACGCACACTCACCTGACATGAGTTTCAAGCCACCAGGTCCGGGACTTGAACCACAGTCAGCCATGTGGGAGTCACTACCTTACCTACTACACTTGCTGGCTCCTTTGTTTTTGTTTTTATGCCATAGGGTGCATGAGATAGCCAGAGAAAAAAAGGCAGAGAAATAGATAAGGAAAGTGAGAAAGCACCCTCTCTGGGGAATGACCATGACATAATCCCTTCTCCATTTCTCCCTCTTATTGAGATTTTGGACACACACACACACACACACACACACTCACGTGCCCTGTGCTTGTCCAAAAAAAAACCGCTGGTTCTTGGACCTGAACCGCGCAGCCAGCCATGTGGGATACAGCTTTAACCATCGACTAGCACTCTGTCACTGGCTGGCCCATGGTTGGGTTACATTGTGGGTTCTCTACCTGGCAGTGGATGGCTACCTTCTTTTTATGTCCCGAGATGACATAGAGAGTGCTAATGTCTTTTCTTATAAAGGCCCTAATCTCATAACGAAGACCTCACTGTCATGACTCTTACAGCGCTAATTATCTCCCAAATGCCCTATCTTCAAATACCATCGCATGGTGGGTTAGAGCTTCAGCTTGAGTCTGTGGGGAGGCATGATGTAATCTAGCAGGTGAGGAGAGAACCTCCACTTTTAATGGTAATTCTGTGAAGTAACAATTTGTTCTTTGCCATTGACTCCCCCCCCCCTTTTTTTTTTTCAAATGTGCCCCCGTATTTCGG